>NC_139584.1:22425028-22577528 GCF_946808225.1 Silurus aristotelis
GAATGAGCTCAATGATGACTTTTAGGGTCAACCAGACTTTAAAATGCTAGAATGAGATACTGTTGATTTAGAATCGAAAGTCAGAGTAACATGTTTCAGCTGAGGAAAGCCTCGAAATCACAGCACTATATATAGTACAAATCATCAACATATCACCACATGAAGGGTTTCCCCAGATGAGGTGCAACAAATGCCAACATTGCTAAGAAGAAACCCCAAGCAGACACAGACAGACAGAGGCAGAGAGAGACAGAGAGAGAGAGAGAGTGAGAGAGAGAGAGAGAGAGAGAGAGAGAGAGAGAGTGAGAGAGAGTGAGAAACAGAATAGATAGTCCCTATTATACGACAAATACAAAACTATATAACTGCATAAAAAAAACATTGTATTCATCTGCTGAATGATTTGCATCTCTAAGGCCACCAATTTATCAGACCCAACTGTCTGCAATTCCTCCTACTTACATCCTATTGGGTCACTAGGTTGTGAATTCCCAAATGCACCTAGATAAAACTGATAAAAAGTAATAAACCGATCTTGCATGCATATTTCCTTTTCCAGCAGGAACATTTCAGAACAGTGGCGTTTAGAGATGTATGTAAACAAAATAAAATCATCAAATGCAGCTAGACTGTAGACATCACCTCTGATCATGGCAATAAACAATTATCAAAATGGTCAAAATCTTTTCGTTAACATGCGTGAATAAAATAAAATAAAATATATATATATTTTTAAAAAAAAGAAGAAAATAAAAAGAGCTTACCTTGCGGCTTTAATTCCAGATCTTAAGGAAACTATCCCAAGAGCCTGTGGCCACTGCCATTCCATCATCAGTAACACCCAAGCAGCTAACACGGTTATCATGGCCTGCCAGGACACCTGCAAAAATGTAGATATGTTTAAAATGTAGTCTAGATCAGTGGTCCCCAACCCCCGGGGGTCAATTGGTACCACACAGAAAGAATACATAACTTACATTGGTCCCGTTTTAATTATTATCTGATTCTGGACCAGGTTTTATTTTGGAAAAATTTAAGGATTCTCTCCGCTACAGCTGCCTATGACTCACTCTTGATGCAGGTCATGATGCCTCGGTCACATGTCTTACCTCCATCCGCTACCTTCTTAAAGGGGTAATACATTACCACTAAATTGAACCCCCCCAAGCGAGAAAAATACCAGTTTTTAATGCCGGTCGTATAATTTTATTGTGTTGTATTTATCCGCCACACCTTAATGGCCGGTCCGTGAAAATTTTGTCCGACATTAATCAGGTCTGTGGCGCAAAAAAGGTTTGGGAACCGCTGGTCTATATAACAACTGTGCATTTTGATAAATGTGGAGTGTTTTGAACCCTAATAATTTAACTGTATTTAAATTAAGCTTTTTTGAAGAGGAAAATTTTTTTTTTAATAAAACCATATTTACACAAGCAAATCACTGTTCAACACTCCCCCTTACACACCATGTTCATAATGTGCAACTGGAGATTATACACTCATCATTTTATATCTATAATCTTTTAGCATAAATGATGATGAATGTGCGGACTAGTCTTGGTCAGTGCGTACGAGGAGGCTCTTCTACAGTAAAATACTAAGAGTTCAAGCTCCATTTCATGCTTTCTGATAGTGTACATAATTGATGGGGATGGCGGAGTGGTGCTGTGCTGTGCTCCTCAATGCAAATGCAATAAACTATTCATGCCCTGGGTGAGTGGGGAGACAAAAGGGATGGGTGTGGGTCACATGCAACCTTGCAGCTAGGAAAATGTTCTTGAGGGGTTGGAGATAAATGTATACTCTTAATACTCTTAATAAAACCCTGAAGTGCACAATACATTCGGTTGCATCTTTGATATGTTTCATGTGGTGAGAAAGATTAAATCTATAAGCTGCATGAAGACTAATGAAGAGTAATTACTGCTACATTTGCTAGCAAAAGGATAACCTTCATAAATGGTTTTTTATTTATATATTTCGAAACTGGACTATGCAGACTGTGTGCACCGAAAGACGGCATCTAATGAGCATCAGCAGATGCATTTCTATCCATTTCCATCATCGACTGTGGTTTGAAAATGACCATAATCCCATTAAAAGTACTGAATGTCATGTACACCCCCTTATTACAACCTTATACTTTGTTGATCTCGATTCAATTATGTAATATTAGCTCCATTAGGGTTTCTAATGGAGCTGAATATCTTCTTCAAACTTCCAGTTCATTTGTAATTTACTGCATCCTTCTGAATCCTGGTATGCAGCCCTACCCTGGTGTTCCCTGCACTCACCTGCACGGTCGGCTTTGAGGGTGTCCCAGACGTTGCAGTTGAAGTCATCGTAGCCAGCGAGCAGCAAACGGCCGCTTTTGGAGAAGGCCACCGAGGTAATGCCACAGATGATGTTGTCGTGCGAGTACACCATCAGCTCCTGGTCAGCACGCAGGTCGAACAGCCTGCAGGTAGCGTCGTCCGAGCCTGTGGCAAATGCATTCCCATTGGGGAAGAACTGTGGGGAGGAAAAATTAATTAGCAATTAAAATATTATAACGTATATTATATTTGTATTAATTTATAAAATACTGCTTTCATTTACTTGGTAACAGCCAGAATGTCTTATTATTCTAACTGACTGATTAGATGGAAGAATTTGACTTAAAAGATGATTCACACTTTAGGAAAAATAGCTTTATAAAAAAAAAAAAAAAAAAAAAAAAAAAAAAAAAAAAAAAAAAAAAAAAAAAAAAAAAAAAAAAAAAAAAGTTATGCCCATAAAAGGTCAAAATCTAAAAAAGTTAATCTGTCACTGTGGTGAACGGACCACCACACAGAATATAAAAATACATCAAAAATATTGTCCTAGTCAGCTGTCCACGGTAGTCCTGTTATAAAAAGAAAAGAAAAACGAAACAAACACTGTGTAGAACAGGGTGTGACCAGTGATGGTAAAACTTGGCCTGGCTTTAAATACCACCAAAGTGCTAAATATATAATACAACTGATCCAGCAGGGGGCACTAATATAACAAGTACATTTTGTGTACAGTCATCATTGAAAGGCAGAAAAGAGAGCCTGTTTTTTGTTGTTGTTGTTTTTTTTTTTTTTACACACAATGCTGAAAAATATCATAACTGGCTTAATATTTTCATCCTATGAAGCAAACACAACTCGTTGGATAGCTCTAAGATGTTTACCACTTGCTGAATTCACAGCTTCTGCATTTAAAAAAAAAAAAAAAAAAAAAGCGCAATCAGAACAGTACCGCCCCCCCCTCGCAGACATCGCATTTCTGCTGCTGACACTACAGATAATCTTGATTAATGAACAATCTATAGCAGCTGTTTGGTGGTGTGCATAAAACAAGCGGAATGATACTGCAAATTGTTTAATATCCAATATTTGTTTAAGATTACTCTCAGTGCAGATCGCTAAGAATAGATGTTAAATGAGTCATTAGAAGTGTTATTCCTGAAACATTAAAATTACCTCATTGTTTATTATCCAGCTTACAGTATGTGCTCCATTTGGTGTGTGTGTGTGTGTGTGTGTGTGTGTGTGTGTGTGGTGGGGGGTTTGCAAAACTCTGGCAGAATACTTGCCTTCAATGTAACGCCTGAATCAGTTTTCATGAGTTTTCATTTAATCTGTGTTGGTATGTGGAAACCTTGTATTATATGTAACCTGTGTGACATTCATGATACTTCAGCGCAGGCAGTAGAGAACAGGAAAATCATTTGGACACTGCATGCGTGCGATACATACACAGATGGCGTTGATGTCTGATTCATGGCCAGTGAAGGTCTGTCTGCACATGCCCTCTCTGATATCCCAAAGCTTAGCAGAGGCGTCGCAAGCTCCAGAGACAAATAAGCGGGCATCCGGAGCCAGAGACAGAGACATCACATCCCCGGTGTGGCCTGCGAACGTGGTCGTCTGCTGCCCCGTCTCAATGTCCCAAAGAGCACTATAGGTGTAACAAAGGCGATTAGAAAAGGCACTAATGGAAAATGTGCAGTGAAAAGACAATATTTGCTTAATAAAAAAAAGTGCAAACCAACTATTTTGACACTGTGTTGATAATCTGCTCTGCAAACTGTGCAGTCAAAACTCAAGCGACATATCCGAGTCAGCCAACATAATAGTTCAATAAAGCCAAAAAAGTAAACATTTGTAAACTGGAAATATGTTCTTTCCTAGTAAAAGGATTGAGCATGAAAGTTTGCGTGTGAAACTTGAAGATATCAAAATTTCAGGAAAAAAAAAAAACAGCAGTCAGAGCATCATGTGAGTGGCTGTTGCAAATGGCTAAAGCAGCAGTACTTGCACACTACCCTAAACTCACCAGGTGGTGTCGCCTGAGCTAGTGACAATCTGGTTGTCATCCAGGAAACGACAGCAGGAGAGGTAACCTGTGTAAGAAAAAAAACAAAAAACAGTTCAACATGCTATGCCACAGCACTGCTGAATTTCTGTCTGTAAATTCCACAATGTAAGACCACCATCGTTCCAGCTCCACCTGATTAACCCATCAAACCACTCAGTGTCAGTGGGCGCTGTAAAAACAAGGCTCCAGTGGCAGAATTGAAAGCTTTATCGCAATTCATGCCCTCAAATCAATAACCTAAACATTTCTCCACTTTATATGATAGCACAGAAACCTCACACACTAACCTGTATGACCAGCCAGCTCACGGCTCACACGGACGTTGCCCTCACGTGTCTTCAGATTGTAGATGGAGCAGATGTTGTCCAGGCCACCACAAGCCACGTAGTTGCCAGACGGAGCGTACGCACACGTCATCACCCATGAGGAGCGCAATGGGATGGCATGCACCTATAACAGGACAGTAGTCATAAAAAATTCGGCGACAGTAAGGTTCGCTTGGAGCTGGGCAAACAATCGGATTCGAATCATGACACCTGGCTTCCACAGTTGCACACACAGATGGCAGAAATTTTGGGGCATCTGGTTAAGACAAAGCAGTTTGTATTTAGTTTGGTGAAGTAATTTAGTTATCAAACTACCTATTGCATATTTATTGTAGAATAAGCACTGAATTTATCACTTACAATTTTTTTTTTAAATATTGTTTTGAATATGTGAAGTAGTACAATGACCAGTTGTCTTAAATTATTACGTATAAAAACAACAATCACAAATCTACTTGAAGTGTACATTAACAAGTTATCAGACAATCGTGGTCAATTTTTATTAAAAACTTTTATTAAAAAAATTATAAGATGAGCGATCCTGGAAAAAAGTTATATTAAAAAAAATAATAATACAGTATGCCTATCAAGTATTAACAGGGGAGGTGAAAAGACTTCTGGGAAATGCAGCTCACCTTGTTTGTGGTATAGCTGTCCCAGATGATAAGTTTACCATCCTGGGAGGCACTGACAAGGAGCCTGTAGAGAAAAAAAAAAAAAAAAAAAAGATGAACAGAGGTTTTAGTGTTATTTCGTGTGGGGGCATTCTGATAACATACATTAGTGCTAACCCTACCAAAAAATTTACAACATATTAAAGGTCACAAATTGGTTAACCTATGGCCTGAAATGCTTATCAAACACCACCTCCACGGAAAACACCATCATGCAGTTCTTCCGAGTTATTTGAATAGACAAACCTACCAGGAATTAAATGTTCACATGGGAAAGGTAGAAAAGATGTGACCATGACTACATTTTGCTATCAGGAGAATTCAGCTAAACTTTCCACTGTGATTCAGTCTGATGCCATGATGTTAATGGATGCACTCCACCTCCCCAAGGGAAAACCAATAAAAACAGAAGGAGGAGGGGAAGACAAGACTAGGCAAAACAAATGGTACACTAATTTCAAACACCTGAAAGAAATGCGCAAAAGAACAGAGCAGTGAAAATCGAATAAGTCATGTTTACTGGCTGCAAATGTGTGTACACGCTCACTGTTGTCAGAAAATAAGATGCTTAGTTGAGCTGGCATAATCTTACGCTCCAAACCTACACCCAATAACCCAGGAGTGGCATTAGAGTCGTCTGCACGAGTAGATTACTCATGTGCTAATACATCTACTGATTAACAATGAATGTGACAATGAAGCCTAAAACAAAGCTAGCTAAATGTTCTGAAGCATTTGAAACTCAATGTTACTCTGTTGATTTGGTATGTACATCCCCTGCACTTTAAACAAACATTTCCGGAAAATGCCATTAGGATTCAACTCGACAAAACGGAACAATAAAAGCTTTGATGTGAACTGGCTCACAGCTTCCTTCAAAACAAACCAAAATGACTGAAGGGTGTTAAAGGACGACCATTTTGTCAGAACATGCAGAATACATTAATGCGTAGCAAAGTATCATGGGGGAGGGGGAAAAATACGGAGTCTCTGGGGCCTAACATCACCTGCAGCCTTCCAATTAACCTCCTGGAGACCAGAGTGCATGTGTGTACAATGAAATCTCCCTTGCGTGAGCACACACTTCACCATTATTTGTACCTGAACATTGAGATCCGTTCTTATTAAACCATTTTACAAAGCTTTGTATCTCCATTCTGTCTTCACAAAATCTTTATTTTTACAAAAAAATAAATCTCTCTCTCTCTCTCTCTCTCTCTCTCTCTCTCTATATATATATATATATATATATATACACATATATATATATATATATATATATATATATAATGTTAAAAAAACCCTGGTGTTCAGTACAGTATTGAGTGAGATTACCGTGAGTCAGTGCCCCAGTGCATGGCGTAGATTTTAGCCAGGTGACCTCGCAGTGTCCGCCTGGTGCGCATCTGAATTCGCCCAACAGGGTCGATGTTGGCTGTAATCTGTGCCGATATCAATATACAATAAAGTTGAGTCACGACACAATATTACGTATTGTTTTAATTCGATCAAACGGTTATCTCTGTAAAATTACTGATTCAGAATCACATATTAAACGCTTACCTGAGACAGGGTGGCATCCGCACATGCTTTCCTTGCATCCTAAAACAAAGACAAAAGAGTTTGTAAAGCTGCTGCTGTTTTGACAGTTTATATTATTTGCGGTATGTAATTTAATGAGTCACTTTAAAGCTGCAGTTGTGGTTCTCTTTAATGATCACTGGAATGTTAAAGATCTCTCTACTATTGTAAACAGTTGTGAATTGTGAATTGATAAAGTCTTGAATCCAAAACATACAACTTTCGAAAATTTTGGCAGTTTAATATTCTGGTAGATTTAGCATTCAAATATACTGCAATTTAAAGACACGTGATCTAAATGCAGAAATAAGAAATAAGTGTTGTGCTGCTCTAGTACTAAAATAAGCAATTCATTTAAAAAAATGCTAATGTTCCTAAAGCCCTTCTCTATATAATATATACACAAAATGAAAGGACAGAAATTACGTATCGATTATGCGGATATGCAAAGTATTCCCTTCATAAAAACCCGCGATGGGAGCCTGGACAAGTTGTGCTGTGTGTAGACTCACTCTGATCTGGTTCTTCAGCTGCTCAGCCTCCTGGCGTAGCTGATCGAGTTCGCTCATTTTCCTCTTCTAAATGGTATGCTTCACTCCTGCCTCGCACTGGGTCACTTACTGATCTGAGAACGACAGGAACGGAGAGGGAGAAAGGGAGAAAAGGTGAGGTTAAGCCTGCAGCGTAAGCTTCAGCAGATACAGTGGTCAGTGAGAACAGCCAGTCAAATCCTTTTAACTTAATCTATCCTTTGTCGTTTCAATTAGTTTAAGCAAGGTGATCCTGAATAAAAGCGGCGTTTACCATTTGTCGAAGAATGTTTCGTTCCCTGCCGATTGCCAACGATCAAACAATGCATTTAAAAGATTTCAACAAGGGTCCAAACTAATACATTAGCAATGGAAACAAACAATTTTGGCAAGCAGCTCTACTGTGGGGAAATGTAACAGTGCTGTGTGAAGAGCGCACAACATTTTACAGGTCCATAGTGAAGACCAGCAATCCCACACACAGCTTTAAAACTCAGCCATCTTAGCCACCAGGCTAAGCAAAGGCAATAAATGTGCCATAATAAAACATAAAAAATAAAAAAAAAACCTGACCCACGGATGGCACACTTGTGCGTTTTCTCTCTCTCTCTCTCTGTCTCTCCACTGGTGTGTGTCCTTGCCAACCCATGAAGCTGTTACTAAGCAACAGGGTTCTGCAGCAGCCCATGCTAAAGATCACCATTTCGGTGCTGGTGCAGAGAGAAAGCTATTTACAAATCGAGAGTGACAGATCCCACAGCAAATTTAGCTGGCTTCACCGCTTCTGTGTGCTGAAATGTGGCTAATTCGACTTTAGTCTTAAGGTAAATGTAGCCACTGTCGAGACAATCTGAAGCATACGGCACCATGTTGGGCAAAGAATGGTTCTTGATCTTTTAAAAACGATTCAGTGATGCTATGTGGCAAATTTTCCATTTTGCAAATAACAGTATTCTGAAGACCATTACAGTCCCCCTCAAAAGCAGAATGAGCTTCGATTCGTTCAGTACGTAAATCTATGGCAAGGAACTTAGCTCATTTCATGATACATGGAAGAAGGGTGGCCCTAAGGGTTACCATAAAATTACAGTTAAACAAGATGGTCAAGAAAAGTGAACGTACAGTTAGAAAAGGAAAGAAGAAGAAAAAGAAAAAAAACAGCAGTAGCCCAGACAGAATGAGAAAACTTCTCAGCTCCGGCCAATGTCCTCCTTCCCTTCCTTTCAAAGTCACACTAGTAATCCAGGGACACTTAATTCAGCTCGTCCATGCAAATCCGGTTTACACTGAATCTGCTGATGATCCTAAAAGAAGTGACTCTTTTGCTGACCCAAATCCAACTACAAACATGCTTACTACCAACACGATGCACTTGCTCAAGTGCTGCTTCTCTTCTTAAAAAAAATTAAAAAAAGAAGAAAAAAAAAGAGAAAGAAAACTACACTAATACTACCTCTGCCAGATATAACGCAATTGAAAGATGTGTCAAACTGGAGCTTAAAATATTTGTAGGATTAAAAAAAAAAAAAATACCCAATTTGCCAACATACCAAAATTGAACCACCACCAAACAGAATTTTTGTGCAAACAGATTTTCAGTTACCAGACTAGTCAAATTTAATCTGGATGTGGGAAGTGTTTTTGGTATCACAGTCCATTCCAGCTAATAAACTTCCTTTATAAGACTACAACACTTACCAACATGACCAAACCTTACCTTGCCCCTTTATGCTTAGCCACAGATCCTGTACGTCTGATGGCCAACGACCTTCTGAATAGATCCAAACAACACCGAACCTCATAATGCTCGTATATGCTGATTGGTCAGTGCTTTCGCATTTAGCCAATGCAATCCAAGCCCGACATAATCCAGTTGATAGAAATGTCATGCTAATGTTGCTAATACTCTTTTTCACAGTCAGAAGCGTATTAGGGTTGACACTAGTTAGCCCGCTCCTGTCTAGAGCTCTATGAACCCATTATGGCCTTCCTGTCTAAACCAAAAAGGCCAACAGACCATTAGGTCTTCACACATCACTTTGACATTTTCTAAACTGCTGAAAGAGTAAAATGCATTCACTTAAAACCTCTCCTGTTCATTTTGGCCACGCATTGCAGTAAAGAAGGAATAAAGGTCTAAAAAAGGGAAAGTAGACAACTGTTCATCATGAACTAACATGGCTACAACGGCTTTGTTCACAGAGGAATAAAAAAAAATGAGAGTGAGAAGAGAAGAGAAAAAATTATAGCAGTAAGGAAAGAGCCGAGACTAGAGAAAGAGAGAAGAAGAGAAAAACGGGAGGGGGAAGGAAAAAAAAAATGGCTGAGCCGCAGCTCTTATGCGCTGCCTCCCTCCCTCCTCTCTCCCCTTCCTCTTTTTCTCTGCACTATTTTTAGTCAGGTGGTGGATGGGCTCAGCTGAGAGGGTGGAAGCGGTCTTCACTTTTTCCAGCAAGGCCTATCGGCTCAGTCATCTCAGCACAACGATGCCCCTCAAACACACACACACACACACACACACACACACACACACACGGGTGGGCATAAGAAAGTCAAGGGCTGAGCCGCCTTCATTTATTACTGCAAAAGGCTCTGATTATATTAGCAGCTAGTTATAGGCTGCTGGAGAGAGATTTTTTTTTATTCTGTTGTAGGCAGGAAGAAAAGAAATAAGACTCTAAAAGACTTCCCTTCTGGTAATAAGAGAAGTGGGCGATGTCTTACCAGAGCTGGCTGAATGGAAACCAAAAATCATCTTTATTAAACGCTTCATCGAGATCCGAAATTGATCGACCTTCATTTTTAATACCAAGAGAGTATCTGATATTGAAAGAATACACAAACTGTATAGTATATATATATATATATATATATATATATATATATATATATATATATACACATATACACACACTGCAAGTATATTTTACTAAGACAAATGAGGGAAGATGAGACTTAGAAAAAAACAAAACGGGGGCAATAATATAATCGCTGTCTGGCTACACTTTAAACATGGACATGTAAAAATGGAAAACACTATGTATCACTAATTTTCACAAGGCACACTGTATGATCGATGTACATGTAGGGTGAGGACACTATAAATTTCGGTCATTTCATATGACCACCACTGTCACCTTCACATTCATGGAAAAAATGCCCAGTCAAAAAAAAATACAGATAAATATTCAAATTAGACATATCATGGTGCCATATTGTATGATTAGATAGAACACATTTTCCACATCGCAACCCCCCCCGATAGTACTCCTAGGTTCATAATTTTATTATAGAAATAAATTTACCAAATGCACAGACCACCACAGCACTGCTGACGAAAGCTCAATCAGTCGTTTAAGAGTTAAATTTCAAATTATTTATTTTATTTATACGTCTAATAAGATTTTCACAAGTGGCTTGTGTGCTACTGAAGTGTCATCAATAATGCCATACCACTGAAACCATTACATTTCTCAACTAGGCTGCGGTACAGTGAACAATCCAAACAGCAACACCCTTAAGACAAACGGTTTCATATTTCTACACGAAGGGATTCTGTGTATCTTTAAACCTGTCTTCGAGTTGGACATTCAGTTCTGCAAGAAAAATTGGTGGAAAAGTTCTGCCACGCTGGATTTCTCACAGGAAAACAGACGTCCTCAAACATGTTTTTAGAGCGCATGTCCAAAAAAAAAAAAAGGAGAAAGAAAGAAAAAAAAGTGTGTGGCTTGATCCAGATTGAATTTAGCAGCCTTTCAGAACTGTAGAGCTGAAACCAGTCATGATCATATATGCTTAGAGACTGGTACGAGCTGTGGTGTTTTGTGCATATCGTTACAATCTGAGAGGGCAGGGTGCTATTTTAAGGCCATATCACTCACCTTGAACAGAGAGATTAGCCTAATGGGACTCAATGCTCAAGAGGATGAGACGAAGGACAGCTTTTCTAACGAGGTCTATGGTAAAGGAGACTGGGGTGTGGTCACCTTCAGTGACAAGCATACATTGATCCATTACCTTATCCACAGCTGCTTAAATGTTGCATTCCTTAACTGTGGTGTACACTGTGTTTTTTCCTTCTGCCCGTTTCTGAATTCACGTCTGAGTGAAAGAAGGTAAATCAACTTTCAGGGCAAGGTGACCAGCTCAAAGTTTACAGCATAGCTTTTTCTTACATTGTGCCATCTATAAAATATGGTCGCCCAATTTCTATAAAAAAAACAGTTGAACCTGAATCAACAGTGAAAAATGTGCTTAAATACATCATTTTGCCATTAATAGCGAGGGAAATCTAACCCTGGAGTTTGCTCTTTTCCTGATGACGGGGGGGGGGGGGGGGGGAAATAATCATGACAACTTGCCACTTTCTGTTCACAAAAATACTCAGTAAACATCTACATTTAAAAAGGATCACAAAAAAAACTGAGGTCAAGCTAATTTTGTCCGCAAATGTATTTTAATAAAACTGAAAGCGACTAGACGCACTGTGTTTCGAATTTGGTGCGCCTTGGCGTGTTTTTTTTTTTTTTTAACCCTTCAACGTATTGACATCACATGACCACAAACTTAGCTGAAAGTGTGATAGTTACAAACAGGAAACAGAGGGTGGAGTGAGCCACAGGACTACAACACACATATGGCTCATGTTCAGAACCAAAACAAAAACGTTAGATACCTCGTACGATGTTAGGAGGGGGTAAAAAGGCTTTTTATCCTGTTTTTGTTTTGAAATAAGAAAACATCCATTTGTCTTAGGATGAAACTTATGTACATGTGGGAAAGGATATTAAATTTTTTTTTTTAAAGCTCTTTTTAAGCTTAGTTCTTTGCTGCTGCCTGTAGTCTGTTCTGAAACACCTGAAGAAGCTTTAGCCAGGAAATGTTGCTCTTGCAGGCAGACGGTTTGAGAGCAGGGAAATCGCACCACACCTTTCACACGTCTTAAAACGTTACTAATTTTTCTAACTTCTTTTTCTCGTTTTATATTTGGGGTTGGGCAGAAGGGGTCGTCAAAACAGCTCGAGTTAATCCACATAACCCGAGTGCACAAAGTTCCTCACTGCTCTTATCTGGATGTAGCCCCAGGTTATAACACACTTATAAAGGATTTAGTGTATATGGTGAATAAGTGCATGCACTGAAAGGTCCGGCTTCATGAGACGCTCTAAATGACTGCCGTGAGCATGTGCATTTTGACAGACCGTGCACTTACAGCCATGCGCTCTAGACAGACTATGCAATATTTAACAGCACTCTGCCAGCTGCCTCCTACTCCCTCCAACCATCCTCAATTTAAAAACAGGTTCATGCTACGCAGGCTTCGTTTCCTCATTCTTAGACTCCCTCCATCTTCCTCTCACTGACGTAGGAGGCAGGCAGCAGGACCATCTCCATGTGGCCCGTTTCTCCGGGGGGTTTAAAGGAGCTCATGCATGTAAATATAATTGAAACACAAGGGGTCAAGCAAGAGTGCTGGTATCACAGTTCTGGGGTGGCTGACGGAGGATTTGCTGCAAGCCACTCCTCAAAGACACCGATTTTTCCTTCAATCTCTTTAATCTCTTTTCATGCAAGTGTACCCTACACACTTGTCAATCCTAATCATGTATACACATTTCACAGCAGCCGTATCCTTTGTATGTTAATGGTCAAAATAAATAAATAAAAAGGTGATGAGCAAACTAGCCACAAGCCGAGTCATCCATATTGCACAAAGCACCCTATTTTGTATACGGTATTGAAAATTTATCTCCATGCAAGTCATCCGATTTTGGTTCGAGAGCTAATTTACTGACCTCTGCAGCCACATCATCGTTAGAAGTCATCCACCATCACAATCATTTATTCCAGTGGCATCTTTCTTAAGCTCAGTGCCAGGGAAACAGATTTAGCAAAGATTTAGACATTAAAGGTGAACCCCTTGTGGAGATCAGACTGATGCCCATTCTAGGTACTACTTTGCCCCTTTTTCTCACGCTGCCTGATAGCTCGCGAATCGCTATAGTAAAACCCATCAACTATAGACCCACTGCCCTTGAACTACTTTTCTCTCTCCTTTCTTTGTTATAGAAAGCAGCCAAGTAATTTGTACACGGTATTAACCACGCTGAAAGGATCTGGAACTGTACAGATTGATGGAAGGTGGCCTTTACGAGGGAATGAACCTTCTGAACCTACATGGAGGTGAATATTCTGGTTTTTTCTCCTCTGTCTTCACAGCATGAAACTAGTGAATGCCCAGTGTAGTTTTGCATTCGCTATGCATTGTGTGCGGATTTATCGCGGCTGCAGATCAAGCTGAAACTTTGCTGTCTGGTATATCTTTCTTGGAATTTGGTTACGTTTGCAATTTAATTTCACGTTGTTTTCTTATTACTCTGTTGTGTATCGGCATGCTCAAATGAGCCTTTGCATATCGTATATGGATAAAAGGTTTTTTGAAAGCTCTTTAACTGAAAAATCTAGAAATCTGTATTCATGTGGGTGGGGCACATAACCAAGCAAACACAAAACTATATAGATATCAGTTTAGAAAAATGGATAACTGCATCAACTTATAAACAATAATATTTACATTTAAAAAAATTATTTACTGTTGAATATTTAAATACAAATAAAATATGAATATGTATGCAATATATATATAAAAAAAATACGTTCAGATTTGCAGTAGGGAAGTGCAGATATATTGTGCTGTCGGAAAAGGAGGGAGGACCCAATCGAGGTTGCAGTTTGGCGCTTGCACTTTTCTTGGCTGGTCGATTCCTACGATTGGTTTAAGCGCCTCTTCTTACAGGTGTCAAGCTAACGTTTAAATCCTCTGCACTGGGACAACTTTGGTTTTACCGTCTACATTCTCTCTACTTCCTCTTTCAGAGATGTAGTGGTTAACACCACCGCCCTGTGAACGGGCAAGACTTTAAATCCACGGAAAGGCAGCAGCGTTTAATAGTTGCACAAGGTACTGAAAGTTACATGCCCTGTGAATACCACAAAAAAAAGTAAACAACTCAATTCTACATAGCTGCATTTAATAAGAGCAACTGCTTGGTCTGATTTTCAAAGTTGTGGATGGTAATTTGCCAAAGACAAGGCAGACAAAGAAGCTAAGGAAAAAAGATGAGCCCAATTTGGACAACGTGCTTGGGACAAAACAGCCAACACTAGCGACTTATCTAAGCGTCAAGGTGACAAGCTTTCTGACCACTGCAGGCAGGGGCGATCGCTTTATGCTTGCAAAACTCCCATGAAAATAGTCAAAGTTTTTGAAAGAGCTTGAATTATTATTCAAGAAAAGGTATTGCATTTAGGATTCGACAACAGCAGCAATGTTTTCCCAGAGTCCTGATTGTTTATAATGACGTGCCTCAAATATGTTTTAATTACACATTTGTTTTATTCATCTTACAGGGAGCATAAATAATTCAAGAAGTCATGCTCTAGTGCTGGCAGTATAATTGTTTGTATTGACCTCCATAGGTGTGCGCTTTGTTTTACTGATTACGTACTGTGTAGTTTCATCATCAATAGTCTTGAAACCAACATATAGTATGGGATTCGAAAGTGTAAATGCTGAAATCGTAACAACTCTAGTCATTGTGCCCAACACTAAAACAAGTGAGAATCAACTCACACAGATTAATAGGTTCATGTTTAATTTTTAGGAACCAGGACAGCTCAGTGTTAAGTGGGCTATTGGAGCAAACCAAAAATGGACAGTGTGTGTGTGGGTGTGTGTAGATTTCACACTTGTGAATGGTGCATGGAAGGTGGATAAAAACTTACCAAACCTTACCACTGGCTTACAAAATGAAGGCCCTGAATCAATGAAATATGGGCAAACCAGCCCAAAGGCAAATATATAAACACTAACAACCCAATAATCAATTCTTCTTATACCTCTTAACCCTAAACACATAGCGAACCTGAATCTTGTTCATTTTTATAGCTATAATTAACATCCAGGGTTCAAAAATCTTTTGAGCTTGTGGGTCACATTTATAGGGATCATCATTCTGCATTTATAAAAGAAAATTGTTTATGAAAGCCAGTGTGTGTGGTTTATTAATGTCTACTTGTAGAAAGTAAAACCTTCTGGCAGTTTCTTCTACCAAACAATGAATTCTCTGAATCGATACATCAGAAAATAGTGAAGACAAGTTTAAAAGGAAAAAACGAACATCTATATCCCACAATAAATGGAAAGCATTTAATCGTTTGCGTCCCTCAGTTTCAAGTTCACATCCGGTAATGTTAAAAAGTGATTCACTGTATGCTAAAAAAAAAAGTGAATCGAAAGACCTTGGGAGGGGGGCAGCTAGTACAATTCATCCTCTACCTAAAATAAACAGGAGATTTTTTTTTAAGACTTCATTTACCAACTGAACTTTTGACATGAAAATTATTAATAGACCTTAATATCTAAAGTGCAAGTTGGGAGCATGTGCCACAGAGAGTTTATTTAGGTCACATTCAGCACGGTGAGAGAAGATGGCAATATGACGCGGGGAAGCTTTTGACTGATCGCTGACGAAGAATCAAAGGATCCAATGGGTTTCCATTTTCACATAAAGCACAGTTAATAAAGAAAATGATTTAAGTGCAATAAGTACATCATTTGACTTTCAGTACAAACCCCATTATGATTTCAAAATAACAAATAAAAATACATCATGAATTGTCTGTGTTCTGTAAGGCCTACATTTATTGAATTTCATTACTAACACAATGCACTAACTGAGGTCTCTAATTGATAGTTTGCCTCAGACGGCCATATGAATGCTTGCCTCGCTGCCAAAGAGGAGTTCAAGCATAAAAAGTGAACACACGTCATTCCACTGCCCGTGTGTTGATGCCTCCAGCTAAACTGGTTCCTCTGGATAACGCTTGTGTTGTCTGTACCCTGGCCCTGAGACACTCACTTAAAATGCCAACACTACCAAAGATTAAAAAAAAAAAAAAAAATTTACTCTTCCAGATTCAGCACATCTACCACGGGGAAAGTGCAGATCGTGTTGAGCAGAAATTAAGGATCCTATAAGAATGCGTACAGTATCTCACAAAAGTGAGTACACCCCTCACATTTCAGCAACCACTTTATTATCTTCTCAAGGGACAATACTATAGACATGAAACTTGGATATATTTTAGTCAATGTGCCGCTTGTATAGTAGTACATATTTACTTTCCTCTAAAAATAACTGCACAAATCCATTGTCAAAATAGCTGGCAACAAAAGTGAGTACACACTAAGTGATGACGCCATGTAACCATGCAAAACCGCATGTCCTATTCAATATGATCTTGTTTTTGTCTGCTTGACGGGATCTTGTAATAGAGCAGCTAAAATTTGGTGCTTCCAGTAAACATTTTTCCATACTGACCACTGGATTTTCAACATGGCACCTCATGGAAAAACTCTTGAGAATTTTGGGGATTAGAATTGTTGCTCTCCACAAAGATGGCCTGGGCTATAAGAAGTTCAGTAACACCCTGAAACTGAGTTACATTAAGTGGCCTACATTAAGAAGTCGAGTCCTTGTGCTGTTCGTCAGGTGCAGAAGCTGCTTCAAAAACCAGACTCGTGAGTGCTGCCAGTATTGCTTTAAAGGTTGCAGAAGCGGAAGGTCCACTTGTCAGTGCTCAGACCATACACCACACACTGCAACAAGTCGGTTTGCTGGCAGGCGTTCCAGAAGGAAGCCTCTTCTGAAACTGGCTCACAAGAAAGCACGCAAACAGTTTGCTTAAAACAACCTGTCAAAGAGCATAAATTACTGGAACCATGTCCTGTTGACCGATGAGTAAGATAAACTTGTTTGGCTCAAATGGTGTTCAGCATGTGTGGCGATGCCTTGGTGATGAGTGCCAAGAAAAATGTCTTGCCTACAGTCTAGCATGGTGGTGGTAGCATCATGTTCTGGGGCTGCATGAGTGCTGCTGCTACTGGGAGCTGTAGTTCATTGAGGGAAACATGGACTCCAACATGTACTTTGACATTCTGAACGGCAGTTTTCCAACATGAAAACAACCCCAAACACATCCAAGATGACAACTGCCTTGTTGAAGCTGAAGGTGATGGAGTGGCCAAGTAGGTCTCCAGATCTGAACCCTATCAAGCATTCATGGGGCATCCTTGAACGGAAGGAGGAGAAGTGCAGGGTCTCTAACATCCAGTCATTATGGAGGAGTGGAAGAAGATCCCAGCAAACAACCTGGTGAATTCCATGCTCAGGAGGATTAAGGCAGTGCTGGAGAACAATGATGCTCACACAAAATAACGACACTTTGGACACAGTGTTGACATTTTCACTTAGGGTGCACTCACTTTTGTTGCCAGCTATTTTGACAATAATGGCTGCATGTTGAGTTATTTTTTAGAGGACAGCAAATGCGCACCGATATACAAACTGCACAGTGATTAGAATATATCCACGGTACATTTCTATAGTAATGTCACTTGAAAAATTATAATAAAATGGTTACAGAAATGTGAGTAAGTGTATTTACTTTACCGAGATACTGTATGTACTTGTATACTTTGAACATTATAGGTATTGATGAAAAGTAAAGCCCTGAAAGTCAAAAGCCAGACGCAACATCATCTATCACGACAAAAAAAAAAAAAACACAGGGCTAAATGTTTAGAGGTGCTAATGACCAAAACTGTCACATGACTCAAAACTCATCATTTTATTTCCTCACAAGGATAGTCTCGTTTAAGAGTCAGTTCTGCTGCTTAAAAACTAAGCAATAAAAAAAATTAGGGGGGTGGGTGGGCTACTTCACAATGCGTACATGTATTTTTCTGTGTCGCACAAGCCTATGTATGTAAACAGAAAGCAGAGTCTTTATTCAAAATCTGGAGTAGTAGCATATGCAAAAGTTGCAACCGGTCATACACAATGGTATGCAAAATCCTCTCCCGTTGCCAGAAAGTTTGGATATTCAAAACTGTACGGTAATGTGCAACCAATGCCTGGTAACAGAGAAACAGTGAGGACAGTTTTATGCAAACCACATCAGTAAATGCCAGGGAGACAAATTACAGGTTGCTTGGTTAAAGGATCTTTCTTGCAAAAAAAAACTAACAAAACAAAAACAAAAAAACAAAAATGGTTTTGCTTGAGAAAAGTCACATATTAAGAATGTCCAAGAAAATTGTGTGGAATCTGATTCTTTTTCAAATTCCAAATAACCCCCAATTCCATGTAAACCACTGGACATGACACTAATCAATCTGAAATAATAAACAACGCATTGCTTTCTGACTTGTCCTAATGCATGTCTGTGTTGATAAAGGCTCGAGAAAGTGTTTCTCATCCGTGTTTGTATATGAACACGCTACATTTCTAAGATACAGTTACAATGTCTTTCATGGTTGTCGCATCATCAGCATTTCAGATTTGTGACCACTCCATGGATACGTTTGTATTTCCGCTGTCTACATTTGATAAATAGACCATGAACTGGTAGCTCAGGAGGTACGGCCTTTGGGCTACAATCTGGAGGTTGCTAGCTCAAATCCCGACACCACAAAGACGCGATTTTTTTTGGAGTCTGCGTAAGACATTTATACCTCAACTATTCAGTTGTATCCGGTCTTAAAATGCTAAAGACTTGAGTAAAAGCTTTAGACAAATGTTTGCGCTAAGAAGCCAAACAAGTTAGCTCAAAGAGAATTTCAATGTTAATCAATGTCAATCGTCCATTGGAATTATTTCTATCCAACCAAACAGCGCATATAAAGCTACAGCTCTGACAGCACAAAGCAAACAGATTATAATCCTATTTATGATGAGACAAACTATAGAAGAACCTGAGACCAGCTCAACCCTAACTGATTTTTTTTTTTGTGTACTGGTGCAATCCTGCTGAATGTGTGGTGTGTTGAAATCCCTCAGTGCCTTTTTTTTTTTACTTAAATGACATGACTAAGGTACTAAAGGACATTTTACAGTACTTTTACACTTAAATTCAAGACAGTCAGTTTCTTTCTTCAAAAGGTTTGTCTTGCTCACTATTCAGTTGCAGAGACATGTTTGGAAACAATTGTCCAGTTTCATTGTTGCAGTTAAAAAAAGAAATAAATAATTACTGCTCACTAAACCAGTGTTCTTTTCAAATCAATGCAATAGGCTCTTAAGCTCAGGTGATGGATCTACTATAGATGTTCTTTCTTCCCTCCGTAAAGTCTACATTTCACGATTTTGTATCCAAACGTTATTTTAAGACCTGATTATCATCACCTCTGCCTGTTTACTTCAACACCTGGCTACAGTCCTAATCCATAAATACTTACAGAACACTGGGGAGAAGAGAGAACATGGAGGAAAGGGCTTGAAAAGTAGTTGACAGGAAACACATGCACAAGCAAAACCAACTTCCTGCTAGAGGATTTTTACTGGATGTTGTAAAAGAAGACTACTGGGGCCATATTTACTGCTCAGGAACTGGTCATTTACAACCCCAACAGAAAATAAAGTTTAGATTTGATAAGGAATCGTGCATAAAAACATTTAAAAAAAATTATAATACTCTCACGCAAACAAAATATCAACAGGGGAGGAAAAAAAAAATCAGCTTTATCAGCACATGGGCTACTACAGTTTTGTGACTTACTCAAAGGCAACAGGTTCAACTTACCAGTTCATTACCAGGTTTGTTTGGTGTTTTAGAGCAGCATAAATCATCTGCACAGGATTCCTGTTGTAACCTGAAATTATGACCTGTGACAACGAGAACAGCCACTGAACCCAATACATATTTTTTTTTACACTGTACAATATCTAGCCCTATTGTGTTGTCTCGTGTTGCAACAGAATTTGTGTGTCGTGAGAAATCAGCGTATACCGCGACACTTACCAGCAGCCCAGTTTAGTGTCACTGCGTTCAAAGACAGCAAAGTGTTAGCAAAGACAAAAGTATTTTTGCAAGCGCCAGAATTGTTTTAAATCAAACTTTGTTGCTGTGGCACATCTGAAAACCACATAGAGGGGAAAATCCTAAAACTATAAAAAAAAAAAAAAAAAAAAAAAAAAAAAAAAAAAAAAAAAGAAATACACAGGATATTAGTAGTAGCCATGACAAAAAAAAAGGATTCCAAAAGACAGAAAATATCCTCATTAGGTCAAATTCACACTGTGGAAAGTTTCTGTTGAAACGTCGTGAACACTTTCCTGGCTTACAGAATGACAATCATCTTAAAAGACTTGCAGAATACACGGGCTGTAAATAAACACCCAAAAGGCACAAACTTGAACTTTTGTTCAGTATCATAATATGAGCTAGATGCTTCTATCTTGGATAAAGTTCCTTGTTGAAATCTCGGAGTAGGAGTGGCGCAGGGTTTCATTCAGTATTTGCCTCAAATTGTGAATGCTACTAAATGGGCATGCGCCCTAGAGTGAAAGTCGTTTGCATGAAATGGAAGGGGGGGGGGGGGGGACTCAAACAACTCAAATCAGCTACATCAATAACCAAGGCCATAATGCTGAAAGCTGAGGGCCAAAGAAAGCAAAAATGTAATCTTATTCAGGCAGAAAAGGCATGGAGATGAAGAGAAAGTGAATGAGGAAAGCGCTAAACGCCCACGATGTTACATTGGGGCGGATCATTCTGAGCTGGTCATGTTTCTCTCTAGGGGCTGATTTAACATCTGGAAGCACAACAGAACAACATATGTTGAAATAATGTCCTTTTTTAAATCACCATGCACTACCAGCCTGATATGTTTTGTTTTTTTCTTTTAAAGAAGAGGGTATTTATGCACAGTGTATTGAGCAGCACTGAACTGGGAAGTGAAGCATTATTTTAGGGCATGGATGTTAAAAACGGATGCCATGGTGCTGCACACTCTCAATACGGATGTGTGTGACGGAGCACAACTACTGAGCAAACAATGTTCTTGTCTAAACGTGTGCACTGCCCGGGTCGTGTGTCATGTGTTTAAGAAAAACATATAAAGGTAATTAGGAAATGCACCAGCTTGAACAAGAGCGTGCAAAATGGGCAGCATGATTAAGATCTTTATAAATACAGAGAGACACACAAAAGGATCGTGCTATCAAGTCAGTACAGATTTCTCAAAAACTCTGGTTATTCGAGTCCACATATACAATGTTAAAAAGAAGAAAGGGGGAAAAAAAGGTGGGTATAAGTGTATAAGCCCCAATCGTTATTCCACTCCTCCATGTTGTCCTAAATCTGCTGCCTTTAACACACACACACACACACTCGATCGCTTTGGGCAAGAAAGAAAAAAACCCATTTCCCCACCACATCGGAAGCTAATCTTGAGAAACATTATCGGAATATGGCTTTTCCACGTAACCACAGCGCATAATGCTAATGTACTGCTTGGTCGGAGGCAGGAAAGCGGCGGAGGGGGGGGGGGGGGGGATAAAGACGAGAGAGAGAGAGAGAGAGAGAGAGAGAGAGAGAGAGAGAGAGAGAGAGAGAAAATCGCTGCAAACGCCATCTTGTTGGGTTGGTTTGCAGCTGCTTCAGGTCGAGAAGACAGGGAGAGATTCGGAGTAACCCGGAGGATCAATTCAGCATTGTGGAGCCGCACTTTAATGTTAGCGAGATTCCGAGCAGCTTTAGAGCAGTGTGGATCACATTTAGTTTTTAAATGAGCGGCTTTCCGTAATGGAAGATTCGCGTGTTTGCGCGTGTGTGTGTGTGTGTGTTTCCCAGCCGTCCTTGTGGAGCGCTTCAGTACTACACCAGACGCGCTATAGAGAGACTGCAGTGACAAAAACCGGTTCAATCCAACACATCATATCAATCTCTCTTACATGGAGAACAATTGCTTTATCAAATCTCTCTCTAGTTTTCTCGACTCGATAAGAAGATCGAGAGCTTCCTGCTCGCAAAAGAAAGCCGCCTTGTTAACTCTCCACCGCCAAGGCCGAGATTTGCAGCCTGGTTATTAACTGAGATACACAGAGCAGATCACGAATAAGTCAATTAACTTGTTCCCAGATCGTTAAAAGTGGAAGATCGCTTTAAACACCTTAAATAAGCTTTTACATTAGACCTGAACTGATATGGGAAATGGCTGAGAGGAGGAGCGGCCAACTCGACGTCGAGCTGTCACTCAGAGCCTCTCTGATGCAGGCATCCTCCAACACACACACACACACACACACACACCCTGATTTTACATTCAGCACAACTGATCACAATATTAAATCATTCCCAATGTGAAAGCAATGATTCTGCTTCATCCAGGAATATAACTGAACCTCCTGTGACACACTCGAGGTGTGTGTGTGTAAGTGCTGTTTACTGACTTACATTGATCAGAAAATCACTTCCTATTCCTATCAAATACTCCCTTATACCTATAATCGCATTAAAAAATATCTAATCAATTACACTGCACGATGTCAGGAGATCCGTTTAGAACATTTATAATCAACTACACTGCACGATTTCATAGGGAACAGTATTCCTGAAGAAGAAGAAGAAGAAGAAGAAGAAGAAACGCGCCCTGATTTCCACCCATTCGAGAAATGAGTTATCTGATGCTTCCATGATGGAAATCACCAGCACTGCTTTAGAGGTGAAAATCATCTGGGGGAGTGTTGGGACCAGGCTTGATCCTTCCTGCACACCAGTAGCCATTTCCAGCGTTTTAAAGTCACATAGACGTTTAATATTTCTACACGAAATAGTTGATTTCTTACAGACACAAACGAGCGAGATCTTTTCTAGATAAAAAGCCTAGAGAAATGCTGTCAGACACTCCGGTTCTACCACGAATGGCCGTGAATAGCAAAAGCAAATCATTTCCAAGATGGATCTCTATCCGCACCGGAACACTTCAAATGGTGGACGCAGATCTCACACAGACACCAAATGTGTCCAGTATTTAAAAAAAGCTCACCAGTCCAAACAAAAAGACATATTACAACCTCATAATATACATCCAAACGTTATAACGCACATTAGAGGATTATTCAAAGCAGTTATTTTTTGTTTCCGGAGGACTGTTAGCTTGCTAGCGCAGGCGCTGCTCTCAACCCGGAGCTCGAATGCTAAACATTTGCTGGCACATGACCGTGATTTGTACGCTGGTCCACGCTTGTTTTTCTTCCCCCCCCCCAAAAGGAATATGAAATAACTGTTCAAAATGGAATCCCTTCTCCAGAACCGAGGCCCATTCACCAGCTATTTAATTCAATCTCACTCATTAGTAATGTGTTTACTCACCAGCCGCTCTCTCTCACCCTCTCTCCTCCTCCTCCACCCCGTCATACAAGCAAGGGAAGTCAATCAACCCAATTAGCCGACTAGCTAGCTCTCTGCAGCGGAGACTTAGCCGCCACAAAATACACGGCTCACAATCAAGTAAAAACGAACCGGTTCGGAAACGGCGCCCTTACCCTGTTTCAGTCGTGGGAATCCGTGGTTTATATCGCATTGACTGGAAACAGCGATGGTTAAAAAGAAAAGAAAAAACCCAACAACCCCAGCAGTTCCTACTTTCTCGCCGTCGAGCTTCACCGAGGAGCGCCACTCCCCGCAGCCAGCTTTCGATACGCCAAACGGGGGGGACACACGCCGGCACACACCACGGTTTGCGAACACGGTGGCACGTCTCACGCACGAGAAAAATATGTCGATAAATTAAATATTTGGGCAAAATTCGCCTGCAAACAACTTTGTTTATAAGATTCAAATCGAAATCGCGTCCTCCGGCCCCTGTCCTGTGTGTGTCCTGCTGTGTCCCGGTGTCTCTCCTCGCCGCGGTCTCTCAGGCGCTTCCTCCGGCCATCAAACGGCTGAGAGATGGGCGCGGTAACCCTGCGCCTCGCTATGGGAAACCCCACGCACTCGCCTGCGTCACCACGTAACGCGCGTAAACCCAAACCGGGGACGGAGCTAGCCTTAGCACAAACCTCAGAATGCTAACTACCTTTGGCAATATTACATGTTCATATATATATATATATATATATATATATATATATATATATATATATATATATATATATATATATATATATATATATATATATAAAATGTGCGTTTAAATATTAAAATATATGCAAGATATAACAAGTAACCTCATCCCCATGTCTATATTAATACAGTAAACTAGCTCAGACCATTGTAAGCAGGCAATAATAAACTCAAACTTTTCTTGTGAAACATGGTGAAATCTTTACCAGTAGCAGTTCTATATCTTTTTCCACTATAATGTAAGTAACAGTAACAAGTTTTGGACCCAAGGACAGGTACTGGTGTGGGTCCTCATAGAGCAATAATGACAATCATGGTGCCCACAATGAATCTCATAAACCTAATCAGCAAATGACATCATAGACTACAGACTAGCTCTGGATACTCCACACACACACACACACACACACACACACACACACACACACACACACACACACACACACACACACACTGTCCAGGCATAGCTTTATGGCCTCCAGCCTTATATTGTGTTTGGTCTCCCTTTTGCTACAGTTCTGACACATCAAGTATTAAACACATTAACTTCTTTAGCAATTTGAGCTAAAGGAGCTTGTCTGTTGGTCTGCCAGCCTTCGCTCCCCACATACATCAATGAGCCTTGGTCGCCCATGACCCTGTCATCAATTCACCACTGTTCCTTCCTTGGAGCACCTTTGATAGATACTGACCACTGCAGACTGGTAACAGCTTACAAGAGGTGCAATTTTGGAGATGCTCTGACCCAGTCGTCGAAACATCATAATTTGCCCTTGTTAAACTCCTTCAAATCCTTACGCTTGCCCATTTTTCCTGCTTCCAACACGTCAACTTTGAGGACAAAACGTTCACATGCTGCCGAATAAATCCCATCCACTAACAGGTGCAAGGTTGACGAGATGATCAGTGTTATTCACTACACCTGTCATAATGTTATAATATCATAATGTTATGCCTGTTCGCTGTATACACCCCTTTACAAATCTGAAACTATCAACTCTACTACAATACAATATGTATCACCATTCAGGTTGCAATATTGTAAGCAAGGTGATATATTTTGTATTTTATGAATAGGGTATGCTTTTAGGAAATCTGTCTTTAAAAGCACACCACCATATGCAAACCTTAGCAAAAAATAAATTAATTAGCCAGAACACAGTAGTCTGCATTTGCATTAATTACAAATGACATTGCTAACCCTAACCTGTTGAACCTTCCCATACCATGAAACCTGTGCCAGACTTCTCCATATCACACCTTAGTGCCATCAAGTGTTTTTTCAATACATAAACACAATTAGTTTCACTGTACCTAACTTTTTATTTTTTTATTCTTATTAACAAATGTACATAATCATGAGACACCTAATATGAAATGGGATTGGTGATGAAGATGATGATGGTGGTTGTATTATATTATTATTATTACCATTAGCATTAGGCTAGTAATAGAAGCATGATCAAGAAAATAAAGAGGGAGGAAAATAAAGAGATAGAAGGATTATTATTTCTTTTATAAAGGTAGAGAATGCAGCTAGGAAAATCTTCCAAGCTTACATTGCACCCTGTACATTTTACACATAATTTTTTTAATTTTTCATGGTCTGCTGAATAGATCGACAAAGTATGAATTCCAATGTATGGTGTAACACTGTTTCCTGTACATACTGGATGACCATAAACTCTTGAAACTCGAATTTAACTATTCAAATATGTGGCACATTAGGCCAATATACACTATGTTATTTATTGTAGACAGGGCATTGTTGATATTTGTATTTCTTTATTTTTGTTGGTGACTCCCATTTCTAATAAATCAGGACACCACTTTACAAACTAGAAGCTAGTAATTGAAGACTAGCTCAGTTTCGATGTGCTGCATCAAACAGTGGCATTCTTTTTTATTATTAGTTTATTAGTAATGTTATGGGATGGCAAGGTTATATGGGTAAGGGATTAGATTTCCAGTTTCACCTTAAACCTTTGCTTTGTTTTACAACCTGTTCTTATTCCTGCTTATATCCTTGTGATAATGTCTCCTCCAGGCTCACTGATTGCCTTCCACCTCTCCAAAATGGTGCTGGTAAGTTGGTTAGCTGCACTAAATTGGTGAACACATGTGTAATGTAGTCTTGCAATGGACCAATGTCTCATATTGACTTGAGATTCACCATGACCAGGATAAAGAAGTTGATGAAATTAAATGAATAAATAGTGTTGTATTTTAAAAATATTATTTCACATTATTTGTGTACATTGTGTGCATTTTGGAATTCTGTCAATGTAAGTGGTTAATTTATTAGGGGCTTACTGTTTTCCTGGCTGCTGTCCATCGCAGTTGAGTAATTATCATTCACACATTATTGTTTAAAAGTTAGTAAATATAAAACCCTGTCATGTAATTTACTTATGTACACACCCGCAATGAAACACTACCACACTACACAGTTTCCCCTCATTACATCACCTGTTGTTCAGTTCATCAACAAATTTCTCGAGCATAAACAGGCACAATCCAAAGTTTCTGAAACATTGCAATATCCTTGCATTCATACCACAAAAATGTCAGATCTTGAAGAGACAGTGTTCAGTGCAGTTTAGTCATCTCCCTGCCCAAAGACATCTGAAAGTCTAATGATGAAGTGTTAAGTCCAGACAGGAATGAAAAGAGAAATCACCTGGCACCAATCATGTTCATTTGTAAGAGTGTCAGTTATCCTTTTCATTTTTTTTTAATTTATAGTGTTTGTGATATGTCTAAATTACCTATTTCATTATAATATTCAAAATGTTATTCACATATACAGACAAGCAAAACAAATTTGAGAATTCAATATAAAAGAATATAATTGTATTTATAGGGAACATAACGTAACATTTTGTTTCACATTATTTTTGTGAAATATAACAATAGTTTTAGGTCTGTAAATATAAAATACATATCATAAAGTTAAATAGAATAGTAACATGGTGTCCACTACCAATGTCCTATGCTGTCTATGCTTGCATGTGTAATTTGGCTTGTGAATTTACAGAGTTTACAGTGAAGCCTGTTTTAGCTCAAGTGGTCAAATCAGTTGTCTGTGGTGTAGCAGCAGCTAGATACTTCACACGGTTGAGTACAAATGAGTACAACACGTATGCAGTGCTTGCCAACTCTACAGTGTTGAACTGTACAGCACAGGTTCTTTACCATGGAACCAGAGTACACCTTGTACGCCATTTCCCTAACACACCCAGTTCACCCAAAAATGTGTTGTAAATTGAATGGTAAATTGTGAACAGAAAAATGAGTGAAATGTTCAGGACAGGATCATGTTTGGGAACCTGTGCTCTATACATTAAGTATTAAAAATAATTTTGGCTTATGGAATCAGATCTAATGACAAAATTGAGCTTAAAAGGTGTCACAATTGTGCTGATTGAGAATGATTTGTGATTTCATACAATAAAAGAGATTAAATTGAAAGGAATAAGAATTTGAAGAGTTTATTAGAAATTAAACTTCAGCTACAAACGGTGTGATGTGTCCTAATTCAAGTTACTGTTTTCACCCCCAAAATATTTATTTTCCTATAAAATTACAAAATAACAATTTCCCAATGATAATGTTTTTTTTTAACAATGAAGTTTACGTCTGAAAATTACGAAGTGCTGACACTAAAACTGAGGTTTTTTCACAGAACATTCACACTAATAATTTGTTACTATAGAAACTATAATTTGTTAAAACAAGTGCATTCATGAAAACCTTCCAACCAGAACGATTGTCAGAGCTGAAAATCTAATTCTGCGAATTCTGACCAATCAGAATTAATCATTTAGTATAGATGTGGTGCAAGATATTGAATCAAATTGGTTGTTTATTTGTTTATTATTGTCAAGCCGATTGTTATGGTCTCTGAGTATTCACATTTTGTGGATGACTCCCATTTTTAATAAATCAGGACAACACTTTATAAACTAGCGTCTAATAATTGAAGACTAGCTCACTTTCAAAGTGCTTCATCAAACAGTGAAAGATACTCATCATTCAACACGTTAGTTGCATCATGTGCCCAGCTTTCAGTGTGTAATTGTGCTGTTATGAGCTTGCCTCTAACACTCATTTAGTTCCAGACAATCCTCACTGAGACCCACCCCCAGTGGATGTGTTCTACAGGGCTGCATTCAAAAGCCACTGTACCTCTCTTAGAAAAACAAAAGGAACAAAGTGAAAGGCAGGCAGTCAGGGGACCGTTGGCAAATCCGAGGGAGGCAGGGGAGGGAGTCAGTCTCCAACCCATAGCTAATTATCACCAGCAGCATGAGTGAGATATTATTCCACAGAGACAATGAGTGAGTTGGGTAGCATTGTTACTTAGAGACTTGGAACACAATATACCCTGATTCATTACCCAGTAGGGCAAGAGGGCTGCTATCATCCCACATGCAAACACTTTGCCAAGGACAGAGGACCTCCTCTAGGAATTCTTCACAGGTTAGGGTGGGGCAGCCACCTCAAGTGAAATGGCCCTTGAGTATGACATAAGAGAATACTCCAGAATCTTCCTTTCTTCAAAACAAAAACACTTGCAAAAGATGTGCTTTGATTTTTTAAAGTCAATTTCAGTTCATTTAAATGTGGGAATTGCATAGTGACATACAGTACTGGCAATGGACTGGCATCCAATCCATGCTGTAATTCTGATAAGAACAGTAAAGATAAAACCAGTCATATTATCAACTGTAACAGTAATTATAGAAACAATTGGCCAGGTTGGACTGGTTAGAATTATCCATCTTAGAAACTCTTGAATCTGGAAAATGTGTAATTTAGTGGAAATGGCTCAAATGTATTTGATTGCAGCATATGAATTGTGACAATTATAGAAGAATCTGAACTGCACAAACCCAAGCAAAAGTCTCCTGACACACTGGAATACTGGAATGTTCTTGACCTGGCTTACCCCAGTAGGCATGCACTTTATTTATCATTTCGAATGGCTGAACTGAGTACATTGAGTACCATGCATTAGATTGCTTATTGAAGGTAAAATAAGGTTTTGTTGAAAAAGCAGCAAAAAATGGCAGCATTACAGGTTTTATATTGAATCAGCAGGGAAGATACACATCATCTGGTTATGCAAGTTTTTGCCAGATAGCAAATACTGCTTTTAATTACTAAATGGATTTCAATGTACACTATAAAAAAAGGGTTCTCCTACCAGAGTCACCCAATATAGATGTAAATATCTTTAAATAGAAGCTGACTTGCATTATTACACTATACAAGTGATCAGTCAGAATTATTGGGTTGGTCTGCAGTGGCCATCCCCCTGAGGGAGCAAGTGGACCATGCCAGCAAAATTCCTCCCACATATATCATAATATTCTGATATTGCAGCACTACTACACATCTGATTAGGGCTCAGCTGGAGAAAACTATGATCTAAAACACGTAAGCATAATCGTGGTGAGATTAAGTTGCCTGGGATACTTTCTGTAAATGCACTGGGTACATTGGGCCGCTTCACAAAGCATCCCTTGGGATCCCGTTAGCAGGGCGGTGTGATACTGCAGAACGTGTGTAGGCTGCAACACATTTATGGACCAGTGAATGAAGACAGTAGTTATAAATATATATACTTCATATTATCTTGATTGTCCACCAACGTAGTCCAAAGAGACATGCAATACTAATGCTTCTGGCACAAAAAGCTCACATTATTGTACAAGCACCAGAATAGTATTCACCAAGAACAATGCAGCAATATTGAGAGCAATGCCATGTAATGCCATGTTTTTAAGTCAGCCTGAAATTCAGAAAACCAGTAATACTACCAGTAATCAGTAATAGTAACCAGTAATACTAAACATAATTCTTATTAGTTTTATTATAATAAACTAAAATATAATGAAAATATATCAAATATTCTGGAAAAATGCAATTAAATGCTGTAAATGAATGTAATCCAATGTAATGCTAATTTCATGATCATAACTGTTTTATGCTAGCTCAATGTTATTATCCGAACATTAAGTAACGTCTACTTTAGGTCAAGTGTTTTAATATACAGTTATAAAAGTATTTATAAATACTGATACTATAAATACTAAACGAAATCATAAAAAAAAAGGAGGGCGATCACTAGGTATGCTTCACTGGGTATGTTTCTTCCTTCCTTTCTGCACCTTTCCTAGTGGGGTTTACAGTCACAGTAGGCTGAGAAGGACAACACAGATGACTTCTACATTTACATTTGAAATTTTCATTCACATTTATTGCATTTGGCAACACCCTTGCCGAGGGCAAATTACAGAAATGCTAATGAAAGTCCTTGTCAATGAACACGGTCAGGGCTAAAAGAAATTCCTTCTACCGACTAGGTGCTAGAACGATGGAGAGCCTTAACGCATATTTTCCCTATATCCTGAGAAATGGTGGGTCCATTTAAGCAACAAAAAAAATTGGCGAGAGTGTGATACAGAGCGGGGAGTGATAACTGCTTTAAGACAGGTAAATGCTGATCCATTTTGGTTTTGTAGTTTAAGAGCTTGATACAGCTCTATTGGTAATTGAGCAGGGGTATCTTTGTAAGGTGCCCAATCAAGAAAACATCATCATGTGTAAATAACAGGGGTATCCCCTCAGCCCTCAGTACTGAACTCTTTATATGTGTGTCATGTAAATGGCATTGGGAGTTCTGAGGGATCCAAACCCCAATTTGTTCAGAATACACTTGTCATCTTGTCACCCCTTAATGTGGGGTCTTTTAGGTTGCTCTTTGTCTGAGCTTTCCTCTCAGATCCATTACATCCTGTGCCATAGCTATAAAGTTCAGACAAATGTAACATCAACACCCCCCCACCCCCAGATATCCCATTATACTATGTACATTCAGACACATAAAAAAAATATTTAAGACTGAGAAGATCATGGATCTTGAGTTGTAACACAGAGATGCCTGTCACAGTGCATCCTCATATAAACAATTAAAGCCAAATTATACACTACACAAATGTCACCTAATGATGTGATGCATAAAGTACATTAAAAAGACTGATATTGCATGCGGATAAGCTGATAATAACCTTGCTTTTTATAGCAGGGTCAAGATGCTGTAATCTGATTTGGAGTAATCTGCTCCAATCTGGCATAAATGCTGACCGCATGCGTCTCTCCGTTTAATGGGCCACTCCTATTGGCTGAGCCTTGGCTTTACTGATGCGTCTTGTCAACCTTGTCATTCTGACATTCAGTTAGATACCTTTCTACATAGTCTATACATTCCATGTAATATTTAGTCAGCACTATTACTGTGAAGTTTTACCAATAATCAAATAAAAGATTTATTATAAATGCATTAGCATGCATATCTAATGAATCAATGCATTTTACAGGATAGATATAAAGGATAATTATAAGGCTATAACAAGTAATAATACAATTTATAAAGATAAATATTCAAAGCTTCTATTATAAATGCGGAATCTAAATATCAGTATACTTTGATCAATCTTTGTCTGACTTTAGTTAGACTTAGCAATGTCCTAACATAAAAGCAGAGCTTTGTATTTATTTATTGCAGTAAATCTGACTTTAGCCAAATACACACACAAAATACCATTTAACAAATATTCTATAACTAACAATTTGTATGTATTTATCTTCCCCATTAGTTTCACTATCTTTGGTTAATTAAACAACAATATTAACTAAACGACAAACTGATTTAGCAAGATGTAATTATAACGTACACTAAAGTTGTCTGGGACGCAGCTTAAAGTTCTTACGTCCTTGTGTAAGATGCCTGAACCTAAATCTCGCAAATGGCACTCTGTGGTATAGAGCCAGGGTGCAACGTATAGAGATTACAAATGACACCCGAGCAAAACATTAAGTTTGTATTGTATTGTATTAAATTTAATTCAGTGGAATTTTTTAGGAAAAAGAAACCACTGCATTTACAATTGCAATTAAAATTGCTTATTTTAAGCTGAACTGGTAACTGAATTTAAAAAAGCCAGTGGAAAGGTAAACATCATTTATAATTCTATGATGATATGTTATCTAAGCTTCACAAAGATTTTCAGATAATTTTATTTAATATTACGTACATAAAAATGGTTGGCCTGAAGTGCCCATATTCATATTATCCATGCGATATCTCCAAGCTGTAAAATAATAAAACGTAATTACAGCTCAGTGTCACTTTGCAATATATACTTTCCTCTGTTTATTCTATTTTTATCACACATTTATCTTTAATTTTCTATACTTTGTGCAGCAAAGTAGTGACGTGAAGTGAAATTAAGCCTTTATACACTTTCCTGAGCTTTAATAAAAAAAGAAATGCTGAAAGGGGTTTTAGGAGTGACATTATATATTCAGGAATAAAGTAAATTATGCGTATTGTACTAAATGTCCACCTTCATAGCAGAATAGCATCTTCCCTACTGTAAAAAGAAACAAGAAAGAAACTCCTGCATGATGTAAATTATGTATCCTGTGAAAAAAAAGAATGCTCACAGGCTCCCCCTTCTGTCTGTCTGGCATACAACCTTGAACTTTTAACTGAGTAACAGATTAAAGAAAGACTGTTTAAATAAAAAGACAAGATGATTAACATAAGAATTGAAAAATAACAAATCATACAGCTTATAAAGGTAGTTTTATTTATATAAAAATAACCATAAATATCAATATCTGTGGGGAGTGGTGGCTCCAGCTGTTAAGGCGCTGGGTTGCCGATCGGAAGGTCTGGGGTTCAAGCCCCGGTATCGCCAAGCTGCCACTCTTGGGCCCTTGAGCAAGGCCCTTAACCCTCTATGCTCCGGGGGTCCCTTACTAGGGAAATATCAAGGTCCATGACGTGGGGCCGCCTTCCCATGGGCTCACCACCTGCAGGAGGGACCGTAAGGGACGGTGCTGTGAGGATTGGGCAGCAGTCGGAGGCGGGGGCCTGCTTAGACTGCTGCCCCCGCGACCCGAATTACGGATAAGCGGGAGAAAATGAATGAAAGGATGAATGAAAGGATGAATGAAAGGATGAATGAATGAATCATTATCTGTAGTCCTGTCCAGAATGCGCATGGCTGGATGTGTAGGCCAGAAGGGTGACATTGTACACTTCAGTTTCTTCTCCTCTCAGTATCAGTGAGGCACACACCTGTACCACCTTGTTGGGCTGGAACACACACAAGCACAATCAATAAATGACAATGTAAAAGACAAAGATTCTATTTTCTTTTAAAAAAGATTGTAATTTCATCCATTTTATGTCATACTATTGTCCCAGTGTCAACATATTATTACAACATCCACATTTTAATGATTTCTTATCATTTTTTTAGGTATCAGGTGAAATTCGTGAGCCAGTGGGAAAATTATTGCATCACATCATCTTTAGGTACTTTAAATCTTTATATTTTTGATCCAATAATTAATAGACTGTACGTTTATGGTTAACTGGCTGTAATGCATTTATTGTGTCTCAACTGCACTTATATTTATTAAAATATTCAAAAAAATATTAACGATTATTAGTTAGGGTTACCTAACGATTATAGGTACATTGTATTGTTGTATTCCTTGTGGGATTGAGATTATAAGTTTGATAACAGCATAGTCCATAAGGCTAACTTGTTTATTACTCTATCGATTGGCCTTTTCCAGAATTTTCCTCTGTTATTATGAATTTAATTTTGTAACTTGAACTCTATTTAAATGTATAAATTCATAAGCCTGTTCCTTAATGACTAGAAAAAATACTAGTACAGGCTTCAAATGAAATAAACACATCAATCTATTTTATTGCTTAGTCATCATAAGCTTCAATTGTGGAATTTTGGGTTATAAAAATCATGAGGGATGTAACAGAATACTAATACATTGTTCAGAATGAACAAATCTTACTCGTGTTTAATGAAATTGATGGTACAAAGAAAGAATTTGGGTACATCACTTCATCCTTTATATTTGCTTAGTCATAGTTGGTGGTCATAGTGGTCTAAATTGGAGTTTTATTTTGTTCATATCTTGTTACAAGAAAATCTCAGACAAATAAAAAATAAACAAACAAATCATAATAATTCTGTGCACCTCAAGTTGAGACCATTTATGAATTCAAGTGATGTAGCTGAACTTGAGGAATGCTCAGAGCGAGAATGTACCCAAAATGCTAACAGTGCTAGCGTTTCTGCCTGAGATGTTTTTCCTTGTTTTTCTAGGGGCATAGTGCAATGGTTCTGCCACCGAGGTGGTGGAATGAACTTCCCCTAGATGTCCGAAAAGCTGAGTCACTACCTATCTTCAAATAACGGCTGAAGCCCTACCGCTTACTGAAACACCTGAAACATAAACGTGTGCTATAATTTCACTCAACAGAGTTTTTAGTTGATCGCTAAGTTCGCAATCTAGTGAACCAGTGTTGATTTATTGATTGAAAGAGACCTCAAAGCCCTTTTGTACATCGCTCTAGATAAGGGTGTCAGCTAAATTTTTTAAATGTAAATGGTACACATTTCAAACTCTAAACAGATAAAGGTAGTGCCATCACTTTACACCCAAATGTGCATGTTAGCGCTTCGTACAGTGTGTCCAGCAGGTGGTGTCCAAGTGACTGTGATGGTGCGCCGGTGACCTGCATCCACACGTCCTTCGGTGGGTTCGACACTAAACCCCTGCTGCCGGAGAGCAGTTACGTTCTCCCAAAGAAACTCTCCATTCTACAAGTGGTAAGAGAACAGGAGGAGAAATGAGAAGAAAGTGGCGAGAAGAAGACAGGAAAAGCAAGTGAGCACAAAAGTGTAGGATAATTAATTTACCCGATATTTATTTGCTTTGACGACTTGAAATATGAGTGTCTATGTTTTGAGAGATACAGTATAAAGTGTACCTTCTTGTTGTGCAGTCGGGAGCTGGGAATGCAGCCCACCTCTATCTTTCCCACCGCGGCTGTCACCTGGCCCTCACACAACACACTCCTCAGAGTCAGCAACAAAGGTGTGGGTAGCCTCTTTCTCTCTTTGTGTGTGTCTGCCAACAAAGCCACATCAAAGAGACAGCAAATATTTGGAATAAGCTCAATTTTCTTTTCTAATGCTTTCCAGGTCAAACATGTTACACAAGCACACAACCCCAAGACTGATTCCTGCCAAACGCACAACGCTTATTTCCATCGGTGGACGATAACAAAGTAAATGTAAGTCGTAACTGTACTTAAGTAGCTTTTCGCGTATTTGTTTCTTTTCCATTTGGGACGCTTTTAACTACATTTCAAAGTCAAAAATTTTACTTTTTACTCAACTACGTTATGAGTGGATATAAAACCTAACTGGTCAATCACGCAGCAATCCACCAATCAGGGTAGAGTGATATCTAATTGTAATAGATATCAATCAGTGTTTGACTCATAAACTGAGATGATTAAGCGAGAGTCTTGTCAAAAATGATCATACAAAACATGATCAATCAAACACTTCTGTACTTTTACTTAAGTTTAAAAGGAGCACTTTTACTTTAACCGGAGTCACTTTTACTTTAACGCAACTACATGATTTGTGTACTTCGTCCATGACTGGTTAATTCTTATTAGTCATTTATTTCACACACTTATTTTTATATTATTAATAAGAAATAAGTGAAGCATTTATTTTACTGTACAAAAAATGTGTTCAGTTGTTCAGTATGAAATGACTACAGCTGCAATCATATCAAGAGATTAACTGTATATTATAAAGATAAAAATGGAATGTGGAATTATACAGTCCAGTTTACATTTTGTACCTGTGTGTTCTAATTCACCGGCTCTGTATATGTTTGGATGGATGAGTGATTCAGAGCACAGGTTTAATGGATCTCCACCACATACGAACATGTTGTGGCTGCTCACTGCACCCCGTAACTCCAGATCACACACTGTCTGCTGTTTCTCACACACACACACACACACACACACACACACACACACACACACACACACACACACACACACACACAAATGTTAAAATACATAAAACACTACAAATACAAATACAATACACATCAGCACTGACGCAAGGCAGCTATATAACAAAACACAAACACGTGTAAATTAAGAAAGAAAATATACACTACATACTTAACCAGAAATACACGTGTGTAAGGGTTCAACATGATGGGCCATGCTGTCATACAAAAATAATACCTGCCGATTCGAAGCGCTCCAGTTATCACAACAATAAACAGATGTACCTTAACCATCTTTCTCTCTCTGTCATGTTATCATGACAAAAAGCCACCAACATTTTTTGATTAGATTTTTTTATGTTATAGATCGCTAAATGATTTTTACAGTTTGTGAAAAAGGTTGTCACACATCTACCGAAAAGGGTTTTGTGGCGTAACCAAAAAAAAAAAAGATAAATCATATCAGATCTTTAAAACAAAAAACACAAAAAAACCTAAACGAATACATTTTAATAACATGGTTAAATAAATATGCACATCTTTCTATAACAGGGAATGCGTTTAGAATTAACCAGGCATATTTAAACTATGTTCAATAGTATTATCGTGCACCTGTCAATAAAATGATTTCGATTAACGTTTGTGTAGGTTTTCTTTGTAGAAAACTTTGTAGAATAACATTCGATGTACCATGAAACACCATTATCATCACTGATGGCCATCATCAACCAGTGGAGAAAATGGGGCACCACAGTGACATTACCAAGAACAGGACGTCCCTCCAAAATTGGCAAAAACGACAAAAAGTCAACTAATCAGCTAAGTTGGCCAGAGACTACTTTAACCTCCTAAGACCTGAGCTTCGGTTTGGCTTGCATTTTAGATTTCTTCCAGTTATTTGGGGTTAGGAAGAACCAATAATTATCTTCTTCTTCTTCTTTCGGCTGCTCCCATTAGGGGTCGCCACAGCGGATCATCCGTCTCCATACCACCCTGTCCTCTACATCTGCCTCTTTCACACCAACTACCTGCATGTCTTCCCTCACCACATCCATGAACCTCCTCCTTGGCCTTCCTCTTTTCCTCCTTCCTGGTGGCTCCATCCTCAGCATTCTTCTACCAATATAATTCATGTCCCTCCTTTGCACATGTCCAAACCATCTCAATCTCGCCTCCCTCACCTTGTCACCAAAACATCCTACATGCGCTGTCCCTCTAATAAACTCATTTCTAATCTTGTCCATCCTCGTCACTCCCAACGAAAACCTTAACATCTTCAGCTCTGCTACCTCCAGCTCTATCTCCTGTCTTTTACTCAATGCCACTGTCTCTAATCCATACAACATCGCAGGTCTCACCACAGTCCTATAAACTTTCCCTTTCATTCTTGCAGATACCCTACTATCACAAATCACTCCTGTCACTCTTCTCCACCCACTTCACCCTGCCTGCACTCTTTTCTTTACTTCTCTAACACACTCTCCATTACTTTGCAATGTTGACCCCAGGTACCTGAACTCCTCCACCTTTTCCAGCTCTTCTCCCTGCAACCGCATCACTCCACTGCCCTCCCTCTCATTCACACACATGTACTCTGTCTTACTCCTACTGACTCTCATTCCCCTTCTCTCCAACGCATATCTCCACCTCTCCAGGCTCTTCTCAACCTGCTCCCTACTCTCACCACAAATGACAATATCATCCGCAAACATCATAGTCCAGGGAGACTCCTGTCTGACCTCGTCCGTCAACCTGTCCATCACCACTGCAAACAGGAAAGGGCTCAGGGCCGATCCTTGATGCAGTCCAACCTTCACCCTGAACCAGTCTGTCGTACCTACTGCACACTTCACTGCCGTCACACTGTCCTCATACATGTCCTGCACCACCCTCACATACTTCTCTGACACACCTGACTTCCTCATACAATACCACAACTCCTCTCTTGGCACTCTGTCGTACGCTTTCTCTAAATCCACAAATACACAATGCAATTCCTTCTGTCCTTTTCTATACTTCTCCATCAACATCCTCAAAGCAAATAAGGCATCTGTGGTGCTCTTCCTCGGCATGAAACCATACTGTTGCTCACAGATGGGCACCTCTTCTCTCAGCCTGGCTTCCACTACTCTTTCCCATAACTTCATGGTGTGACTGATCAACTTAATTCCCCTGTAGTTACTGCAAGACTGCACATCTCCTTTATGCTTGAAGATCGGTACCAGCACACTTCTTCTCCATTCCTCAGGCATCTTCTCACCTTCCAAAATCCTGTTAAACAACCTGGTCAAAAACTCCACTGCCATCTCTCCTAAACATCTCCACGCTTCTACCGGTATGTCATCTGGTTCAACCGACTTTCCACTCTTCATCCTCTTAATCGCTGCTCTCACTTCCTCCTTACTAATCCTATCTACATCCTGCTTCACCAACTCCACATCGTCCAACCTTCTCTCTCTCTGATTTCCCTCATTCATCAGCTGCTCAGAATACTCCCTCCACCTTCTCAACACACTCTCCTCACTAGTCAAGACATTTCCCTCTCCATCCTTTACTGCTTCAACTTGCAGTACATCCTTTCCAGCTTGGTCCCTCTGCCTGGCCAATCGGTATAAATCCTTTTCTCCTTCCTTAGTGTCCAACCTCTCATACAGCTCCTCATATGCTTTTTCCTTGGCTTTCGCCACATCCCTCTTTACCTGCTGCCGCATCTCCTTGTACTCCTGCCTACTTTTCTCATCACTCTGTCTATCCCACTTTTGTTTTGCCAACCTCTTTCTCCTTATGCTCTCCTGCACTTCCTCATTCCACCACCACGTCTCCTTGTCTTGCTTTCTATTTCCAGATGTCACACCAAGTACTTTTCTAGCTGCCTCCCTCATCACTCCTGCAGTAGTTGCCCAATCATCCAACACCTCTTCAACACCACCGAGCCTCTGTCTGACCTCTTCCCTGAACCTCACACTAGACTCTTCCTCCTTAAGTTTCCACCATCTTATTCTTCTTTCAGTCCTCACTCTCCTCCTCTTCTTCTTCGCCTCCAAAACCATCCTACAGACCACCATCCGATGCTGTCTAGCTACACTGTCCCCTGCCAACACCTTACAGTCTCCAATCTCCTTCAGGTTGCATCTCCTGCATAGCACATAGTCCACCTGTGTGCACCTTCCTCCACTCTTATACGTCACCCTATGATCCTCCTTCTTCTTTAAATAAGTGTTCACCACTGCCATTTCCATCCTTTTAGCAAAATCTACCACCATTTGCCCTTCCACATTCCTCTCCTTAAAACCATACCTACCCATCACCTCCTCATCACCTCTGTTCCCTTCACCTACATGCCCATTTAAGTCTGCCCCAATCACCAATCGTTCTTTCCTAGGTACACCATCTACCACTTCATCTAATTCACTCCAGGATTTTTCCTTCTCCTCCATCTCACAGCCAACTTGGGGAGCATAGGCACTGATGACATTTATCATCATCCCTTCAACTTCCACCTTCACGATCATCACCCTATCAGAAACTCTCTTCACCTCCTCTACACTCTTACTGTACTCTTCCTTCAGAATCACCCCTACACCATTTCTCTTTCCATCCACACCATGATAAAACAGTTTAAACCCACCTCCAATGTTCCTGGCCTTACTCCCTTTCCACTTGGTCTCCTGAAAACACAACAGATCTACCTTTCTCCTCTCCATCATATCAGCTACCTCTCTCCCTTTACCCGTCATAGTACCAACATTTAAAGTACCAACCCGAACCTCCACTCTCCTACACTGCTCCTTTCCCTGCCGTCTCCGTAGACGTCTTTCTCCTCTCCTTCTCCTCCTTCGGCCAACAGTAGCCCAATTTCCACCGGTACCCTGTCGGCTAACGATACCTGTGGCGGTCGTTGTTAACCCGGGCCTCGACCGATCCGGTATGAAATTCTCAATTCTCATTGGCACATGTTTTACGCTGGATGCCCTTCCTAACGCAACCCTCCCTATTTACCTGGGCTTGGGACCGGCACTAAGAGTGCACTGGCTTGTGCATCCATAATGGCTGGGTTAAGAACCAAAAATTATAATAACAATATATTTTCTTTGAACATGAAGCTCTTCTTGAAAAAAAATGATGTCACTTATGTGGACACTTGGTCTGTATCTACAGAAAACAATAAAGACACCATTGTGCACAATGTCCACGTATGTGGACACCCAGGTTGTAGGAGGTTAAAGGAGCTGCAGGAATCTAGCTGCAAGTACTGTTTACTCTGTGTGTGTGACAACAATCTCTCATATTCATCATGTCTAGGAAGCCCTTTCACACTAAAAACCCTAAAACATCCAAATCTGCTGACATTTTGCTAAAATCACATGCCAATTATTGTTAATGAATGATGAGACTTTTGGAACTCTAAAAGATATATTTCATGCAATAACAAGACTTATTACTCATCATATCCATGAGGAAGCATAGTGATGGCAAGATCATGCTATTGTACTTCTTTTGTTCAGCTGAAATTAGGACTCGAGTCAAGATAGAGGCTCCAAATACCAATCTATTTTTACCACAAAACCTGCAGGCCCCTGATAGCTAAAAATCAAGGAACTTCCAGCATCCAGCATGATCAAAACCCAAAGCACCGACAAATCTCTACAAAGAAATAGCTTCAGAAGGAGTATTTTTCAATGGCCCAGTCAGAGTCTGAATATAAAACCTAATTGAAAAACCCATGAGATGTCTTGAGGGCTTTGCACGTGAGCTCTCCTCACAGTTTGATCTATTTTGAGTATATTTGCAGGTAAGAGAAGAAAAAGATTGACGAATCCAGATGTACTAACGTAGACCCCAAAAAACATTAAAGATGTATTACAAATGAAAGACACTTAAAAAAAAATAGGGTGTGCACAATTATGCAACAAATTTCTTGAGGAAAAATGCTTTTTGATTTTTTTTTACACAATTTTGTTTCTATAATACCTTAATTGCAGTAAAAGATCTGACATGCTTTCTCTTGGCTATATTATTTAGATGATAAAAACCGGCAAACAATCTTTACATACATGTTCCTGTATGGGCCAAAAGTCTGAGTTTGTTATCGAAATGCTGTAAGGATGATATATTTCCATTTTCTTTTTCTAACATTTTTAAACAATGAGAACGAATAAGGTGTATATTGTAATTAGCATGTGTGCTTGCTTTTTGACTAAGACTAGCTCTTATTACGTCAGACTTATTTTCAATGTGTCATTTTTTGAGATATTTAAATATATTTCAATTTGTGAAAGGTGATAAACTGATTAAAGCTCTCGTACATGGTTCATAAGTTGTACTTGTAGCGCATCTCGGTAATGTAGCCCCTCATGATCAGGCTTGAACGTTACAGTGATATCCTGAGTTTCGCCGGGGGCAATAGTGCCCTCTGTCGGTGACACAACGAACACACTCTGACCGCTGTAATTCTGAGTGCCTGGGAGGAACAACAAAAACAACAGCAAAATGTGTTTAAAAGCTACAGAAAAGTAAAGCTGGTCACAAGCTGTACTTAATACTAAACTGCTTTTAGCAGGAACTTTGTTTTTAGAGCAGGACTTAGATCTACCTGAGAGCATCAGCTATCCTAATGACCTGAGTGGCATATTATGCTATAGTATATCATGTCATTATACTTTAATAGCTGACTAATGCACACAAATAAGATAATGATTAATGTAGCAACTCAGATGGCTTGCTCCGAACGGCCCACTTTGCTATTTCCATCCTGCCCTAAATGTGCAGAGTGTAAGAGTATCTGTCTCTGTGCACTTACCTACAGTTGAGCATTGTGTGGAATACTTGGAAAGGAAAGCTGGAAGCAAGCGTGTATCCTTGTGTTTGGAGAGCCTCAGGCTGTCTAACAACACTCTGAACTGCAGATGCAGAACACAAGAGTTCTGGAACTATGCATAAAAAAAAAAAAAAAGACGAGAAAAGAAAAAGAAAAAAAAAAAAAACAAGAGCATAATACACATTAGCATTGACTTAAATTCTGAAAGCTAAAATGCAATTATCAATTTGACAGCCGGGTAACAATACCAATAATTTATTGATTACAAATACAATAACTATTACTAGTCCTTAATATGATAAAAGTGTGTGTGTGTGTGTGTGTGTGTGTGTGTGTGTGTGTGTGTGTGTGTGTGTGTGTACGTATATTAACTTCAGCAATAAATATACATATTAAGTAAACTAATAAGTAAAATGAAATGTGTAGCAGCAATGACACAGATGGCAGAAAAGCCAATACTATGATAGTTATACAATTTATTGCACATGTAACAATTATTACGATTATGATAATTATTATTGTTGTTGTTGTTATTATTGCACTGAAATGAATGCACATAATTGCTAAAACTATTACCATTACATAAGTTTGGCATGAAAATCTATAACTATAACTATATCTAGTATATTGTCTATATCTATATCATGGACCAGCTGTTTAAATCTTTAACACATAGATATTCTGTAAAATCCTGTGGTTCTATTTGAACAAGTATCTAAAATCTTTATATCAAAAGCATAGAGCTCTAATGGAAATGCTTTTGTTCTGCAATTTTCATTACAAATTATATTATTCAATTCAAAAGTTCTGTAAAATATATACATGAATTCCATATTTGTAATGTTTTTGTAGTGTCGCCTTCTGAGCATCATCTGAGCATCTACTATATGAAAAAGTATTGGAACACCTGTCTTTTCTAGCCATATGTGGTTCAGAGTTGGAGGCACACAATTTTATAGGATGTCTTTGGATGCATTAAATTTGGAGATCTGCTATAGAGCTCTGAATTCAACTGTATTAAACACCTGGAACACTGACTGGACCCCAGGCCTCCTCACCCTACATCAGTACCTGACTATCAAAGCCCCTGTGGCTGAATGATCACAAATCTCCACAAGCACACTCCAAAATCTTGTTATTACAACAGTAAATGGAAGACATGTAATGGGATTCCTTAAAAAGCACATCATCTTATGATGAGGTTCAGCAAACAGATTTTCACTGTAATCTCTTTTGGGCACCACTGTAAGTTCTTATCAGAGTGATAAAGAAAATGTACGTGTATAATTTACTTGTAGAAAAAAAACCCATTTTGCACAGAAAATAAACCCAAACACATCTGGAAACATCCTTAGTATTGAAGTCAGTAAGGTATCACCTACTAAAACTGTGCAGAAGAAAGGCCTAGAAAACAATCCTGCTATGAAATCTCTATGGACAGTAAATTCAATGGACATGGACCTACATGGCCTACTAAAACAGACACTTCATCAATAGCATTTCATAACCAATTATCATTTATTATCATTATTTATTATATTAGAATGAAAAACACAGATATATACGCACAGTCAATATCTGGTTTGAAATAAATAAAAAAATTATTACCACCAAACAATACACAAAAATAACAGAATATGACATCAGGCTATGCATTTATTTTGATGCTCACTGTGGTTAAAAAGTGAACAGCGGCAGTAAGACTACATAAATAATTTCTTAGATCTTACCGTAACCACTTGGCTAGTGCTCTGTTTCTCCAACACATATCCAAAGTCCAGGATTCGTCCCTTGTGTGTGCAGGTGACCAGAGGCACGATTCCTTCTCCATACAGCGTGAACTCCAGAGTCATCTGACTGCAGCTCACGTCCAGGATTTCACGATACTGAGCCAGAAAAAACAAACAAAAAAAAAAACAATCGCATAAGTATATTCATAATGTTTTTCAACATGGTTTGTAATTTCCATGATGACAGACTTCAACTTTAAATGAGGAGCTGTTTTATTTCTAATCTACAGACTTAAACAAGTATAAATAATGTCAACTAAAATTTTTCTGCAATTTTAATAAACCAAGAAATGTCATTTGACAGTATAATAGCTTGTAGCTTCATATTTACATCATGATCACAAGATCATTCATGTATAAACATAATCACAAATCTAGGATGTTAAACTAACCTAAAAGCACAAGGTTGAATTATTTCTTAATATAAAATCTTGAGAAATCTAATTAACGGTAAGTTGGAGTGTATACCTTTAATGCTTTGTAAAAGTGTTACTAAAACACTGGTATAAGATTCAGCTTCGATTGGACTACATTTATTACCATATCTACTGTACTGTAGCTCTTTATGTGAGGGCTTTATGTGAGGCCTTCCACACCACTAGAGGTCAGTGCTGTTTACCTTTTTACCCAAAGCTGGCGTAAAAGCCAGCAGGAGTGTGTGCGTCCCTCCAGGCTTGACTCCTCTCATTGCGTTCAACAGGGCAAATGGCCCATTTATGTCCAGCAGTGAAGATTTCAGCTACATTTCATGTTAAGAAAAACATCTTATAGTGGCATACAGGTCAAGCTAGTCATCTGGCAGGTTGCGATTTCTATTATTTTATTTGAAAACCCACAATCATGGATTTTCAATTTTCTTTTTACAACATGACCTCTTGTGTTTAATTCTTAATAGATTTTTTTTTAAAGTGAATATCGGTAAAGTGATACTACTAAGAACAAATAAAGTTGAAATCAATAGAAGCTATAATAATAAGAGGAAGAAGAAGAAGAAGAAGGAATGGAAGAACAAGTTGTTTTGAAGTCTGCTTCAGAAGGATACCATCACAAATTCTGAACAAATGTTCTGGACTGTCACCTTTTTCAAAACCTTCTGTCCTAAAACAAAGAACACAATAAAAAAAATAAATAAAATCGTATCCCTTTCAATCACCTGAATCAAAGCAACAGCAATATAAAGCTGACATTTCTACATAGGCAGCACTATCTTACCTATTGCCACCTGGTTGAAGTTAATGGTGGTTTCCCCATGATGCTCAGAGATGACCATCAGCATGGGTCGCACCGCTGGGCAATGCAGCTCCAGGTACAGCGTGTTATATGGGCTGTAATAATGGGTTCATTTTTATTAATCCAGCACTGACCTCAAGCGTACTGACACAAGAACAAATGAAAGTAATTCTTTACTAGTCAGCTCTATTCACTATAGAGAAGATTTTTGTGGCAAAATATGAGTATGAATGCTTTCAGTCATTCAGCTCAATTTAAAATGTCTATTAAGGGTTTCATCACGCCCACTGAGAGAACAGATTTTTTGCCAAACAGCCAAATGGGCTTCCATATCTTTGGAAGAACCACAATGTCTTCCTGGACTAAAAATGTTAAAAGAATTTCAGAATATTTTTTATTTTAAAATGTATTTGATCAGAAATGATGGTCTTTTTGACATTGCTGCAGTAGACAATGCATACATCAGTTACATTCATTTTCTGATTTACTTCAACAAAATGTGATTCTGTTCAACTTTATATGTGTAAGTGTTGAGAGATCTTTGAGAGATTTAGCTTAGGCCAGCTTTTTTTAGCTTCAAAATAGTGTAGCAATATAGATTTACTGTTCTCTATGGATAACTCAACATACAGTCATTATTATCAAAATAGCTGGCATCAAAAGTGAGTACACCCTAAATGATAATAGCCATAGTAACCATGCAAAGCCACGTCCTATTCATTATGTTCATGTTTTTGCTTCACAGGTGTATCTTGTGTTAGAGCAGTTAAAGTTTGGTGCTTGGAGTACAATTTTCTCATAGTGACCACTGGATGTTTAACATGGCACGTCATGGAACATCAGGAAAACTCTCTATAGATTTGAAAATCAGAATTTTTGCTCTCCACAAAAATGGCCAAGACTATAAGAATATTGGTAACACCCTGCAACTGAGTTACAGTACAGTGGCCAGGGTCATACAGAGGTTTTCCAAGACGGGTTCCACTCAGAACAGTCCATCAAAGAAGTCGAGTCCTTGTGGCTGTCTTAAAAAACTGATGCATAAATGCTGCCATCATTGCTTTAGAGACTGCAGAAGCGGAAGGTCCGCTTGTCAGTGCTCAGACCATATGCCACACACTTCAAAAAGTCGGTTTGCATGGCCGTCGTCCCAGAAAGAAGTCTCTTCTAAAGCTGGCTCACAAGAAAGCTGAACCTTTTTGGCTCAAATGGTGTCCGCCCTGGTAAATGTGTCGACGCCCTGGTAAGGAGTACCAAGAAAACTGTGTCTTGCCTACAGTCGAGCATGGTGGTGGTAGCATCATGTTCTGGGGCTGCATTAATGCTGCTGGTACTGGGGAGCTGCGGTTCATTGAGGGAAACATTTGTTCCAAAACGTACTGTGACTGTCTGAAGCAGAACACGATGCCCTCCCTTCAGAAACTGGTCAGAACGGCAGTTTTTCAACATAATAACGACCACAAACACACCACCAAGATGACAACTGCCTTGCTGAGGGAGCTGAAGGCGATGGAGTGGAGAATCTGACTGAATCAGAACAACCTAGAGCTAAACACTTTCAAAACTGTGGAGATAATAGTGGACTTTGGGAAACACCCCTCAACACTACTTTCCCTCACAATATCTGACAGCCCTGTGTCATCTATGGAGACCTTCTAGGGAACTACCAAGACCTGAAATGGGAGTCCAACATAAAGTCCCAGCAGAGGATCTACTCTTTATGCCAATTAAGGAAGTATAGTCTGCCGTAGATACAGTTCTACACTGCTGTCATTGAATCAGTCCTGTGCACATCTATGAAGATCTATGAACATCTTGGAGCAGCAACATAACAGGAAAGGAACAGACTGCAGCAAACACTAAAACAGCAGACAAAACTCATTGGTGCTCCCCTGCCCACTCTACAGGACTTGTACTATACAAGAACAAGGAAGCAGGTAGGAAAAATCACTACTGACCCTTTGCACCCTGGACACAACCTCTTTCAACTCCTCCCTTCTGGCAAATGCTACAGAACTTTGTTTACCAAAACTGCCATGCACAGGAACAGTTCCTTTACTCAGGCAATCGCCCTCATTAACAACTGACCCTAATTATATGCCTTGCTTCATATCTATAAGCACTGCATTAGAAGAACAGTCAGTCATCACTTCATCCATATATGTAACACACACTATTACTGCTGTATATTGTACAAAAGTCCTAAAGTAACCTTTTTTATCTTATGTACATTGTGTCCTAATTTAATCTGTATTGTCTATATTGTCTTGTATCATCTAAGCTAAATGAAGTGTTATTTATGTCTGTACTTTTGAGAGTCACCAACAGCTGGAACCAAATTCCTTGTGCGTGTCAACACACTTGGTCAATAAACCTGATTCTGATTCCAAACTTAGTCTTGGAAAAAAGAAAATCACACAAATAAAGAAATTGATGGAATCTGTGAATGAGGCAAATGAGGCTTTTGGAGGTTTTGTGGATTTGAACATGCACTCGCTAGCATCAGGCGACTTGTGCCATTGCTGATCGAGATGTGCCTCCTGAGAGCTGTAATGACGATCTGACTGACTGCTATAAAGCTGTTTTTGGTTCTCTCATATCTACGACTGAAAACTTGTTTATTTTGCCGCGAGAAAAAGCCAGTCTGCGAATGTGTCCGCTCAAAAAGGAGTTCCATCATTTGTCTGAGCTCCAACATACGTCATGAGAAAACTTTTTCACTAACCGTGTATGCTGTTTAAATAGAATGCAATGTGTAAGCAATTTCATTTCACCTGTAGAGGGATTGCTTTGTCTCCTTCTGGTGTGTACCATCTCCATCGGACACAAAGCACGGGATGACGTAACGGTTACATCTCTTTTTAAAAGTGTGGAGTAGAGAGGCTTTCGCAGCAACATACTCGGCAGAGCTAGAGAATTAAAGTGTGTATTAGCCATTACACCTAAAAAGCACATTTTCATTAAGAATCTGATCTGAGGATATTTATGGCCCAGATGTTCAAACGTACATGGACACCTGACCATTACACCCCTATGTGGGCTTTTCTTAAATCACAACTGTATAGGATCTGGTTGTATGCTGTTTGTGTAGTGTATGCAGAATTATAATGTTCCTTCACTTGATCTATAGGGCCCCAAGCATGACAATGTGCCTGTGCACAAAAAACATGGTTTGCAAAGTTTGGTGTAAAACATTTCAACTGAATTCTTAAGATCTGATGTCAGCCCCACTGACATGCACTGCAGCATCAGTGTTTAGCATTCTTTTCTCTTTTCTCGCAAAATAATAGCAAGTTGGAGAATATTTTTTCGAATGTTCCAAGAGCACATATGGCTGTGACGCTCAGGCATCCAGAAACGTGTATGTCTTATAACACTTAACACTAACTCCTTCTGTATGTCTGCTTGGTTCAGGGCTTGCAAAAGACTTTCGCTTTTGCGAGTCAGAGACACTTTGCTGGTCTTTTCCTTCAACTTGCTTGAGCTTCGAATTAGGGGAGACTTCTTCCCTTTCTTCGATTCCTCCTTTTTGTTCTGAAAGCATCAAAAAAGAAAAACATGCTGTTCCTTCAGTATCTAGATTAGAAAGTAAACAAATACAAACAGGTAACCAGTGTATCCTGATAGTTCATAATCATTATGTAGAAACACCTGTAGCTCGTCTTGCTGCGACAGCATCTGAATGGCCTCTGCCTTGATGTCGTCATCACACAGCAATGGGCTGAAGGTAACTTGGACCAGACATCTCTATGGACAATAAAGTAGCATTAAGCTGCTAAGGTTTAAAACTTGACAGAAGATTAAATAGCAAAATCATTACCTGTCCAGGCAGAACACATCCTGTAGTCGGGGCCACTGTAATTTCAGAGTTTTCTGGAGGAGTGAATGAGAAGAACCTGGCACCCACACGAGAGACCGTTCCTTTGCCAATGCGTGGCATGGGGCGTGTAAAGTCATTGAGGCTGGTGTGAGAGTTCAGCACATGCAGCACTGCTGTGGACCGATCTCCCACTGCCGTGGCTCCAAACTGCACCAGTGAATTAGAAAGTTCCAGCACAGGGCGCACACCAATCCCACGGCACGATAACCGAAACTGTCTAAGTGGAAAACAGAAAGGATTTTCATCTTCACTGACATAATAACTAACATATTTTTACAATATTATCCTAATTAAATTGTTATACTATTATTATTATTATTATTATTATAATTATTATTATTGACTAGAATTAAACATCTGAAGGAAAAAACCTTCCTAACTGGAATGACCAGATGTGCAGTACCTGTTAATTCCTGACTTGCAGGTGAGTTGAAAATTGTATTCGTCTGCTTTTGAAGGACTAAAGATCAGATCAATTTCCAGCGTCTGTAGCGGTAGCAGGGTGCCAAAACCATCATTAGGCTGGACATCAATGAACTACACAAAAGAAATCAGCAGAGCAGAATATCGGAGATGCATGTCATGAATTTGTCATTTACACACTGTCTTGTTATTGTTTGAATCTTGTATCAGTTTTAATAAATAAATAAAATACAGATTTCAATATGTTATGCAATAGATAGAAACTCATGTGAATAGAATTATGCGGTTAAAATACAATAAAAAAATGCCCTGATCATTAAGTTCATTGTTAAAAATTACAATTATAGTTTCTGCTGTCTGTTTTCTCTGTCATATATTAAAGGGAAAAATAAATAACAATAATTTTTGTCTATATCCTAATCATATTAATACTCAACTATGTTTAGAAAATATACTGTATTTTGTGTCATTTTTGATCTCTGGTATTTGTTTCATTAGTCAATTCTGTCACTATCTGGTTCAATTGTAGTACTTGAGTTGTTTGTCTTTATTTCTATAAGTAGGTGTGATAGATGTAATTAGACTTTAAGGTGACACAGCTTTATACACATGATATACAGCGACATTAATAGTGTACTACTGCAGAACTGCTTTATAAGGTCAGGAAAAATACTACTTGGCATCGCATTTGTATGACGTGATATACCGTTTTACCCCCGTCCTTTAAACCCTTTCTGAAGCTTCCAATTTAGTGGCAGATGGATTCTTCCTTTTAGTAACCCCCACTACGCAGGGTGCCAGCTCACTGGTCACAGTGGAAATTTTTATGCTGAAGTGGTCTGTTTCTGAAAAAAGCTCATGGGCACGTGCCATATCGGCAGCATTTGATGTCGTAAAAGGAGTGGATTCAACGGCTTTTTGGCGGCCATTTTGTCTTGCCGTGATGACTCATGTTTACTTTTTTACAAGCATTTCTGTTACCAAAATATATGTCATCGGAGCACCATGCAGCTTGCAACACGCCAAAAATACATATTTCGTAACAGATGCCTCACTTCGTCACACTCCACAAAGCACAGAAATCTCATACACAATCTACATATACAGTCATCAACTTCTGTCAACTTTAGTTGACGAGGACAAAAAAAAAACCCATCAATGTGTAGTTCAATGTGTGGTCACTGTTTTTTCCAAAAAAGTAAACCAACATTCAGAAAGCAGGTGGGGAAAACTACACCTTATAATTTAATAAAATACAGAACCACCTTTAGCCGCAATAACTTTAATTGAACATTTTTCGTTAAGAGTTTGTCAGTCTCACATTATTTTAGAGAAATTCTAGCCTACTCTTCTCTACTCTTCTTTACAACCTTGCTTCTATTCAATGATGTTCAAAGTTGTTCACTTGTAAGCTCTCTTGATATCCCAACACAGATTCTCATTTGGGTTGAGGTCTGAATTTTGACCTGGCCAATATTAGATGTGTCCTAAAAGTAGAATGTATGCTAGACAACATGGATAAGCAAAATAGCCAGGACACAAGCTATTTTATATATACAAGCTATCTTATAGTCTGGAAAATACGGTGTATGTATATATATATATATATATATATATATATATATATATATATATATATATATATATATATATATTACAAATTTGATTTGTTCATTTCAGTCAACTGAAAGAGGATTTTTCCACTGTGCTCTCCAGAGAAAAAAAAATGTGGAGACTGTTTAAAGGATAAGCTGACCAAGCATGCCACTGCTACAATTACAATAGAATACAGTTTTTGATTTTAGCCATAAATTAAAAAACAATTATTGGATTTAGAGCAATATCTCAAATTACAACACTGTCACCTCCATTCTCCTACTTGTGAATAAAAACAATTAATTAATAAGTACCTTCATACTTAATTAACATACATTGATCTACCTTTTTATTAAATATTTTAAAAGTGTGTAAAAAAATCATTTTCTCTATAATGGGGTTTTTGGATTTATAGCATTTTTCGAAATCGACCTAATTTTTTTTGCCTGAGGATTTATTGGAAAGTCTAAATATTTCTGTCAGTTGATCTCTGTAAGAGAATCTGCAAAATATAGTGACTCTACATCATGCTGAGGAAGCTGTCACGTCTGAAAACCCTAAATATCTTTTATACAGTATGTTCGTGATACAGTAAATAAAGGGGAGGTTCTATTACAAATGCTTTACATATTATGATGAAAATGCTTGTTCTGTTATAACATATCTTCAGTGAATATCAGTTCAGTTACCGATATCAGTTCAGTTACACGAATATGTGGTGGAACTTTCTAGTGCTTTCACTGGTGAGTGTGTTTCCAGAAAGACGGAAATAGAGACTGTGGAAACGCTTCACATATCACATGGCTTCAGGCTGGTTTATCAGTAAAACAATGAGTGGAGCACTATTTCCAATGCGATCAAATAAACCACAGCTTAGCTGATGCACATTAGAACCAGTATTCATAATCATCATAATCATCATAATCATCATAATTATCTGTTGTTGTTTTTTTTGTTCACAGATTTTCTTTTCGCACACATGCAATTACTAAATCTATAAATAAACATACTGGGATATTTGATCAGTACTCTGGACTCACCTTGGGAATGGCCACAAAACCAAAGTCCTGTGGCAATAAAGAGAGGTTGGTTAGACGCACAGTGGTTTGAACAGCGTCGAAAACGGTGCAGTGGCCAAAATCCACCTCGGTGCGATCAAATTTGAAATCGGAGGTGGTCACAACAGCATGGACGGTGAAAGGAACAGGTTTTACCTATTGAAAAAAAATAAGAAAAATGAGCGAAGCACATGCCTGTAGTGAATGTTGACCGCCAAAAAAGATGTCAGTAGATTGATAAATGATTGATTATACAGTATATAATTCTAAACAAGTGCAGCTAAACAAATTATTCGAAATAAAACAGATGCCACAGTAAAATTTCTTCAGCCCGTCATTTCACAAACCTTGTTTACACACTAGTGTGTATTTATAGAGTGGAAAGAAAAAAAGGGATACAAGGTGAGAGAGCGAGAATGAGAAGCCGTGTATTTGCATGTGTGTTTATTTCGAGCACGACGGTGCTGTGTGCATTAATAATTGATACCTTGAGTCAGAAGGACAATAAGGTAGTAATGGTGACAAACAGATGGAGGACAAATAAAATGACAAACACAATGAGTCAAACTGGTGAGTCACTTCAAATCAGTGCAATAATGAGTTATTCTGACTGATCATGCAATGATGAAATGTTTCTCTTCTGATGGGTGTGTTCTAAGAATCACCCAATTTTTACCTACTAAGAGTAGAAGCTCCTAATAAGGTTCTAATTGAAGGTCCGTGTTTGTGTGTGTGTGTGTGTGTGTGTGTGTGTGTGTGTGTGTGTGTGTGTGTGTGTGTGTGAGAGAGAGAGAGAGAGTAAATGTATCTGTGTGTATGGGTTTTGAGGATTTGCCATAGGCAATGTTTTGGTCAGAAACACAGGTTTGAGCTCAGCATGAGTCCTGGCCTGAAATCTAAATCTGAGTGGGTGACAGGACAAGCGGATGATGTTAGATCCTGTTTGCCAAGGATGGAGTAGTGTAGGGGGGCTTTTTTTGGAAAGGAAAATTTTTACCAGAATCCAGGTTAGGGGATTATGGAAGTCCTAATTTCTGACTCAATCCACTACGCTAATCAAAAAATATGCTAAGAGACAATGCATCATATTGCCATATAAACATGTATAAAATAATAAACTTATCACCAAAGCAGTACAGTGGGGGTGCTAGATATTTAATTGAAGAAATGCCAGCATGTTGAAACAGAGAGAGAGAGAGAGAGAGAGAGAGAGAGAGAGAGAGAGAGAAAGAGAGAGAGAGAGAGAGAGAGAGAGAGAGAGAGAGAGAGAGAGAGAAAGAGAAAGAGAGAGAGGGCATGTAAAGCCAGCCATGGTCTATTTTTGACTTATTTGCACCTACCTGATCAGCCACCTGTATATTCAGAGGTACCTCCAGGACGCCTGTGTCCTGGTCAAAGAAGGACTTGGCGTCCTCTGACAGACTACATCTATCAAAAAGACATGAAGGACAGGTCAAAACTAAACATTACAGTTTTGTAAATGCACTGATGATGACCAGAAGCTGCCACTGGTGTCTTTCTTTACATTTGATGTCTGTTTTTTTTTTTTTTTCAGTCTCGAACTGCTGAAATATTTACTGATATTACAAAGTGTATGTAGCAATCTGTAGCAGAAATGAAAGCAAGGGGCAAGAGAGACGGCAAGGAAGACAGAGATTCTAAGAGACAGGGATATATAGAGAACGAGAGAGAGAAATAAATAGAGCGAGACAAGAGTTGCATTAGTAGTTCCACGTAGTCCAAGGGCTCTACCGTGCGAGAGCATGGTAACCATGGTGATTGTGGGAGTAAGGCGCAGTAGAGTGGGATTTAGAGAGGGACATGCAGTCAAATGTCAGATTATGTAATACAATAAGCTTTGCTCAGTAATAATATGCCTAAATTAAACACCATGTAGAGTACAAAAGCTACTAAAGGTCAAACACAAGTGCTTAAATAAGAACTGTTTTCATCTAAGAAAGTCAGGATTAACTTATGAACAATGAGCAAAATTATACTGTATAAGTGAAATGAATGAAAGTATGTATTCATGTCATGGGAATTGTGTAAACACATTGGTATTGGCACTATGGTTCTTTCAATAAGCAAATGCTTCATCTGAACGATTCCTGTAGCCAGAGTTACAAGATATAATTGGGCAGGTTTTTTTTTTGGAATTCTTTTTTGCAAGTCGTTAAAAATGCTGATCCTTACTGTCGTGAATGCCCCTTTAATTATGCAAGACCTTCTAATATAATGAGCTTGCTATGAGTTTTGCAAATTCACGCAGGGCTAATAAACCTCTTTTTTCTTACATAAGATACAACATTTAACAGTAGGGTTTGATCCAAACACACCAAAGAGATAAAGCCTGGTGTAATACTGCTTTATTAAGATGAAGCATTGAGCAGAAACTAGAGCTCTGCCTGTTGTATTTATGAACCTCCTGACAAATAGATCTAAATGCATTCAAAATATTCTCCTCCACTGGGGTAGCAATATTTAACAAAAATATAAATTGAAATTTCGTTTAAAAAAAAAAAGGGCCGTAGCTTAGTTAGGTAATAAAGTGGATTTTAAATGTCGATAATGCATCCTACCGATAGCGAAATAAAAATAAAGTGAATCCGATAAAAAGATTACGAACAATGGTGTGATTTTTGATGAGCCTAAATTGCTACATTTAGGTGTCCCCAGTCTAGGATCTATGTGCCATTTACCCCATCCATGCTACCATCTGAGAGCTCTACACTGGTGTTATCAATCCCACACTAGCACCGATTTATTTAAAGAATCGCTTGTTCTCGGTTAATGGAGTCTCGGTGGGAGAGTCACTCCTGAATTAGCTTGGCGTGGTGCTGCGGAAAAGCCTTGCGGGGCGTCACATGTCCCATCTGTCGGAAAAAAACAGGCTTGTAGCACAGTTTTGGCTTCTGATATGAAAGCACCCCACGCTACCATCCAAATGATCAGTAGAATACTATTTCCATTATTGCTATTACTGCCTAATCCTAGTCCTGCAACCGACATAAAGACACATTTCCTAAAGACAGATTTAAAGCTTACTTGTAGTTCAAGATGCTTTGACTATATTGACTATTGACTATAGGCGATTAGATCAATTGTCCAGATAACACATCACAAATGAAATAAAAATTAATGCCTATACATTTTCAATAATTGGTTGTGCAGTACTTACATTTAAATGTTTTATTTTAAATCCATCCCTGAAAGATCTCACTAGTGTCAAATATTCATAAAGCAGTAATAATGTTCATTAATATTACAGTTGGCTGTCTCCTTTATTCTACTCTGATACTTCATTATTTAATACTATTTCATTTTAAAAGTTAAAAGTCTTGCATGCAGCTACATTATTTTGGCCAATTTTCTGAGTGTTGTGTTGTTGGGAGCTGTGCACACCCGAGTTTGGGAAGTTCGGAGAGCAGTTGGAGGATCACTGAAAAACTGAAAGCAAACGTTACTAAGAGATTATGGAGTTTTGTGGTTGGGGAGCAAATGAATGCATTTTTTTTAATGCTCTACAGTAGAAATGACTCATTTCTCCAGGCTTTTTTCCTCACTATTCTGAATTGGTTGCTCATGCTAACCCAAGACCTGTCCCAGCACTAATATGTGGTTTGGTTTACATCCAAAAAAGTCCAGATAATAGCTTGGAATATGGTGCTAATCAAATTTTTTTCAATTCATATCTATATAGAGATATAGTTATTGATTTCCATGCAACACTTATATAATGTTAAGATCTTCGGAAATTATGTGCAATAATTTCAGTGAAATAACAATAATAATAATTATTATTATTAATAATAATAATAAAAATATATGTGGAATAACTTGTATAACTATCATTGTAATCTGGCTTTTCTGCCACCTGTTTTACTGCTGCCACACATTACATTTTACCTAATTTCTAACTTAAAATTTACATTTTATTTACATTTCTTTTCTTTTTTTTTTCTTATTTCCTATCTTTATTTTACTGTAAGCAACTGCAAACCAACAATTTCCCTACAGGATTAATAAAGTATTTTGATAAGGTATGAACATAGACTCTGCCAGGGACTCCAACCACAATTAAAACTTTTTATACAAAATGAATCAAACAAATTGGTGCTGGTTGGGGGTTCAAGCCCTGGTATCGCCAAGCTGCCACTCTTGGCCCCTAGAGCAAGGCCGTTAACCCTCTGTGCTCCAGGGGTGCTGTATCATGGCTGACCCTATGCTCTGACTTTATGTGAAGAAAGAATTTCACTGTTATGTAATGTACGTATATGTGACGAATAAACTAAAACTATGAATGTATTAAAACCCTTTATATGTTTTTTTGCTATCTGTTTAAAAACCCCAATACATTTGATTTTGTGTGTGAATGTGTTTTTCTATGTTTACAACCAGAAAAGAGCTTGTTTATAGAAAGCATTGTTTATAATACAAAATGTGAAAACTGCAGCGAGTTATATAAGCATTTGACTAAGTCAGATCAAATCTTGCAACTGGACTTTAAGCATGAGGGAAGAGGGGTGAGTAAAGAGCAGCAGGGATAGAAAGGATAGAAAAAGAGGACAGATTCTGCTCTAATCCCTGTTTAAGATAAAACAGTCTGATCAATCAAATGTGCTATTATTATTTGTTGTGAAAAGCCATGAGTCTGGACATCAAAACTTTCTTAGTAACCAAAATGCTTCAACAAAGAAAAAAAAATTAACGAGTTCCATATAAATTGAAAAAAAAAAAAAATGAAAGGCTCTATTATATCTCTAGGGGAATTTTGTTGCCATGGTTAGTCATGGCCACTTTTCCCCTTACAACAAGCTAAAATCATTAAAATTCAATCAAAGTTTATTCGAACTGCTCAATTTTATGGGAAGTTGAAACATTTCTATATATTGATGGGAATGGTCTCTTCAGGGGTAATAACTCCTCCCTTAAAAATTATAATACACATATTTTACAATGTAGTCATCTAAAAGGAAAGTTCTTCTGCTTCTAATAGCAGGGCTTTGTGGTTACCTGGGCAGGAATTTGAGGTGGGCATGAAAGCTGGACTTTGCCTGAATGTAGGCTGTTTTAGGCAGGATGTCCATGTGGTTCCTCAGCTTTTTACAAATGTCGAATGTCAATCTGAGTGCTGTACTGGCTCTGAAACACACATACATATACAGTAAAGCCCAAGCATTGTGGTACAGTTATAACTAAAGTTCTCCTTTAAAGCACCATTAGTGTTTTATAGTTCGTTTTCTCTGAGAGTACGTCCTGTTTTTGCTGAACACCTTTTCATCATTTCCTGTGTTTACTTGGAAGCTGTAACACATACAATACACACACTAGACTTGTACAGTAAAGAAACCTTTAAATCACAAACTGAGCACAAGTAATGTAACACACCAAGCAACGTTACACACAAAGCACCTGAATAGGCATTAAAAGCCCCATAATGTACCGTGTTCCCTTTTCTCACCATTTTTGAGGTGACCCAAATGTTACGAGGAATCCACTTTGTGGCACAGAGCTTGCAGATTGAGGTATATAAATGGGGCTCTATCACAGGAATATTCTCCATAGAATTCTGACTACGCACACCTACTACCGTGCCCGCACCATGCCAAAAGCTTAGCTCTCTGTATGACTCACTGTCGATGGAAGTTTTTTTTTCCTAAGCTTATGTAAATAGTTGTGAAATTACTCCAGTAAATAAAAAAAACAGGTCAAAATAAGTCCAGTTCAGAGACTTCTGCACTACTAGCAGGACTGTCATCAATGACAAATACAGTTTGATAACATCATAATTAGAAAGAGCAACCTGCTCAGGTTGTTGTATACGAAGACAAGCCCTAATACATATTCAAATAGCTTATTTTGTTATGTGCGGACTATGCATATGTAAGTAAGCACTTGTGCAGTGTCCTTCAAACCTCAGCAGTTTCTCAAGGGAAGAAGAGATGGGATATTTTAATGAGGAGCCAGAAATTCCCTGACATTGCACTATGCTGTCAGCACTTCATTTTCAAGCCTTCAGGAAAGTGACCTACATAGTAGAAAACTCAACAGATGTGCTTGTGCCACAGGCAAGGGCAGCGGCACTCTGTGGATATAAATGGAAAACTTTAATGGTACGCTATGCCCTAGTCACCAAACTACTTCTGAGACCACATCATTGTAGTAACTGAGGTGGCTTACATACTTACTGCCAAACACAATGTATTTCTATGATTTCACATGCAAAAAAATTAACAAACCTCATGTCTCAGCATGCCACGTCTGTAGCATTTCTCTCAAAAAAACAGACCCTGCATTATGTCTTGCTGCAACTTATAACAAAGTAATTACTGACCTCTGACTAGACAAAGACAAAAAAATAACCTTGGATTTTCTAGTCTGGATGGTGGCCTGAACCCCTGGGCACAGCTTATTATGTCACATTAGCATGGCTGCTCATATTATCAAAAATATATACAATTTCACTACAGTAAATAAATTTATTTGCAGTATTTACTTTCAATCTATCAACATAGATACATTTGTTAGCTAAATCTATAAAACTGACCTTTCAGACCATCAGATTCAGTTTTATTAAAATACATCACTATTGTTAGCTATCTTGTAGCTACCAAAACCTGTGGTAGACGAAGTACACAAACCATGTACTTGAGTTAAAGTAGACATACACTTAATTTATTTTCCAGTAAAAGTACTCCCTTAACCCTTCACTTGATTAAAAGTACAAAAGTATTTTGCCTTTTAATGTATTTAAGTATCCAAAGTACTAGGAGATTTTTTAAAAACAGTCAATTTAAAATGTATAAAAGTTAAAGTAAAAGTCTCCCAAAATGGAAATACTTTAGTAAAGTAAAGATACGCAAAAAAGGCTACTTGAATGCTATAAAGAAGTACATTTACTTTGTTACTGTCCACCTCTGCCCAAAATACACATTTTCATGGAACTGTTCATGTTTGTTGTAGCTTAAATGTACCAAGCTTTAAAGTGACATTGGCTTAACCTGGACTTTACAGTTCCAAGTTAAGTCAATGCAGCAAAACACTTGTACTTTGATCTAAGCTAATTACAGACTCAATATAATGTAACCACAAACACACCATCTATTCACAATATTGCACCTTTCATGTGCTCTTGGTTCACAATCTCTTTGTTCTAATGTTTTTTTTGTGTTCAAATGTTATTAAACACCATATACCATTGTTTGAATCTATTTTGTGAACTAATCTCAGTGACACAAAAAGCTGTTTTTATTTGATATTAATGGTATTTCAATTAAAAGAACTAACTTTGATCCAATATGGGTTGTGTTCCCATTCAGGAACTCAAGCTGCATCAACAACGCTTTGGGAAAGCTTCTGCGTTGTCCACACTCTGAATCACGTGTGTAATCAGTCTAATGGAAAGTGCAGCATCACTGACGGAGTGACGTCACAACCAGGAAGCTATAAAAAACACATGGAGTAAAGCCACTTCTGTTTGTTCAGGAAGCGCTCTATGTGTGTTTGTCTTTATGGTAAGTTGTAAATGTCTGAAAAAATTAGAAAAATTAAAGCAAGCAGCAAGTGAAAACACGGTGTATTGCTTTCTTGGGAGTGGAATATGCTAAGTCGGTTCTCAAGGAAGGTGATGTCTATGAAGATGCTCTGTTCCCGGTGGGCACTCTTCAAGGAGGGTGCCCCCGATCCTCGTGGTTCTGGCCCTCTCTCTCACTATGGTGGAGCGGCGTGCTAGTTCCCAGGGGTCGCAGATGGACCTGGCATGAAGCCTGGAAACAGGCTTTTCCCTTTCTCCTTCCTCACCCAACGGCTCCAGCGCTTGCTTGCAAGCTTCGGGAGCTCGCCTTTCGAAACAATAGCCTGCCCAGAGTTCTGGAGAATGTGGCTGTGGCTGTGGGTATGCTCCGAGCCTCCGGTCTCTCCACTGAGGTGGTACCAGTTAACTTCCCGGTTGGTTTAGTGCTGGAATTTCTTCAAGAACAGTTTGCCAAAGGGTTGGCCCCTTAAACCCTTAAAGTCTCCACGTCCGCCATTTCAGCATATTATGCCAGCCTGGCCTGATATGCTTGAGGTTTCCGGCATGACTGTGTGGGACTTGGCCGTTGTGTTGGAGGCTCTATCTGAGCCTCCCTTCGACCCGTTGGCCAAGGCATCCTGGAGACTGTGTTCCTTTGGCCATTTCCTCTTTTAAGAGAGTGGGGGACCTTTAGGCCCTGTGGCCCTCTGTGTCCCCCTTATTCCTGAAGTTCACTCCAGGAATGGCCAGTGCCTTCCTTTACCCTAGACTAGGGTAAGTTCCGAAGGTGCCCTAGTTCATCCCATGACCTGTTATGCCCCAGGCAAGTTGTCCTTCTCCTTTCCAGGCCCCAAACCAGGAAAAGCTAAACCGACTGTCTGGTGCCAGCACAAGTCTGTGGAGAAAGTTGGATCAACTTTTTGTCCGCTATGGCCCTCCATGGAGAGGTCTTCCTGCAAACAAGCAGACTCTCAGCAGATGGATTGTGGATGCTATTTCATCCTCCTATGAGTCCTCTGGTCGCCCAGCTTCTTTTGGGGTCAGAGCACACTCAACCCGGAGTGTGGCAGCATCTAAGGCTTGGTCCTCAGAAGTTTCTTTCCAAGACATCTGCAACGCTGCAAGCTGGTCCACCCCGCTGACCTTTGTCAGGTTTTTGAACCTCGACCTTAGTGCCACTCCTGGCCCCTCTATCTTTTGACCTAGCTGTGCTCTTACACAGTAGGCAGGGACTGGTCAGTCTGGCGGTACTGTATACTTGTTCCCCCAAGCGTTTTTGACGCAGCTTGAGTTCCTGAAAGGGAACATCTCCAGGTAACATATGTAACCATGGTTCCCTGAGGGAATGAGACGCTGCATCTCCAGGCCACACTGCCGGCATCCCTGCAGCGCTTTCTTTCCTTTCACTCCATGTGCTTTTTATAGCTTCCTGGTCGTGACACCACGCTTTCCATTGGACTGATTACACATGTGATTCAGAGCATGGACAACGCGGAAGCGCTAACAAAACGTTGTTGATGCAGTGTCTCGTTCCATCAGGGAACCATGGTTACATACGTAACCTGGAGACACTCCTTATGTACCACCACAATTCTATCTCCAGAACGAAACCAAATGATTTATAAACAAGGGAAGCTCTTTTGCTTTTTATCAGTGGTTGATACTCTTGTGCAAGAGCAGGATTTGGTACTGTAAGGCATGCATATTTAGAATCATGTATATTTAGATCATGACAGGGAGACCTATATACTGCTTTTTCTGTTTGCATCCACACACTAGGAAAAATCCTCTTGAGCTTAATGGGCAGTGTAATAAATTGATTTTAATAAAATATAAAATCACAGAAAATACTTATTTATTTGACACAGTAAAAGTTATATAAAGTTATATGTTTAGGCACTGCATGTTTTTAATTTTAATTTAATGGATTTGGATGAACGTGGGAAAAGATTCCTTTTTTTTGTTGAGTCCCCTTAACAAAAAAAATTGTTCTAATTGTAATCATAGAATATGTATTAAGTTCAGGTTGAAGGACAACTGCAGATAACAATGAAAATAAACAGGAAATAGTGATTTAACATATGTTTATGTGGTATTGTGAGTTCCAGAAGTTCAACTGATACTGGTAAGTATCTGGTAAGTATCTGTTAAGTTTGAAAGAGTTAAGAGAGTGTGTGTGAGCCACAGATAATAATTATAACAAAGATCCTTAGGTCAAACATTATTCATTTCTGATATTTCTCCAGTATAAAACCTGCAATCACCTTAGGCCTTATAGGCAATTATGTAAAATGGCACTCTCCCAGTGTTGCTGTATGGGCATTTATAATTTGGCAGTTGAGTAATAAGTACAACTTTGGTTGCTAAAATCAATCATTCAAAGGACAAGAGTGGCTATGTAGAAAAATATGAATGGTTTAAAGGTGGGTTACATAAAGGGGAAGCTGGGACGTTCTTCTGTAATCGTTCCATAAAAAGCTAGAACACCTTGTCCAAGACTGTTTTTCAAACAAATGATTTGTTAAAATATATCACTTATACTATGCTGCCCTAAGATTGTAAAAACAATAAAATATATACCATCATTCTATTAAGGTTCAGTTGTTTCAATGTCTACATATAAAAGAAAAACTAAGGTTACAGTATACGCTGCTCACTATTCAGTGTAAATACAAGAGTCTGTTGTGAGGGAATATGCCAGGAAAACACAAGTTCCTAAGTAATAAAAGATTAAAAGCAGACAGATTTAGTTTAGAAATCTTCCAAAAGGAAATATTTGGTCTTAAATGTGCCACAGAAGCTATAGATATCAGTTAGAAGCTATAAATATGAGTTGACAGGCACTTTAAATTTAGCCTACTTAGCCTAATCCATGCTAGTTATTAAGTGTCAGATGATGTAGAGTATAGGATCACAAACTGTTTACTATATATATATATATATATATATATATATATATATATATATATATATATATATATATATATATATATATATATATATATATATATATATATGTTGGAAAAATCAAAAGCAGTGCACAGCTCATAGAGGGAAAACAAAAAAAAGGAGAAACAGGAAAAGAAAACGGAGCAAACTATTGCGCCTAGCATGTGTGTTTGCGTTTGTGTCAGCTGGGAGAGGTGGGTTGTGTTTGTGAACGTGGGTTTATATGTGTGCAGTGCACATTTGTGTGGGTGTGTGTATGTTCGTGAAAGAGGAAGGGCGCACACGTGTGCATGTGTGTGTGTTTGAGTGTGAGTGTGTGGGAGGGGTCTTCAGTAAGGAAGGCCTGTTAAACTAGGCAAAGATGACAGGATGAAGGGCTTATTTTAAGCTGCTTTCTGACAGCACTGAGCTCAATGTCAACATTTTCTGTCAGAGTATTTTAGTTCGGCTGATTCCTCTCACTCTAATTTCAATGCTTCAATCATGTGATTTACATATAGGGAAGTACTCACACACTCGCAAATTCAGTTTATCAAGAGCTCTAAATCGTTTGTTGAGCATTTACTGCGTGACAGTGCGAGTAAACATACTCTGCACGGGTTTTGTCCTCGTGGGTCTTGTAGCATTGTCTTTTAAACGTGGTAATAATGTTGTAAGTTCAAAAATACCATCAGATCTAGCAGCATGACATAAAACCCATATAAATGCACAAACACCCACATACCCTAAAACATACACACAGAGGCAAACATGCACAAAAAATGCTCACCCACACAGCTACCTATGGTAAAACTATAAATACACACGCTGTACACATCGAACATTAGTCACCAGTTATTGCAAATGTAAAATACATAAAACAAAATTCGTTATATTTTTGCATTATCCAGGAAACTTCCATATATCTATAGAAAATATAAAACGCAATGTCAAATCAGTTTAAATGATGATGGATAAAACTGAATGCATCTGTTGTATTTTCAGGATTTTTTGCATTTTAATATTCATGTAGTTCTGATTCTTAGCCATGGTGGCCTGTTGTTTTTTTTGGGTTTTTTTTTTTAATGCTGCTATAATAATGCCTGTGTCCACTATTGACAGATAAGCGTAATTTCAAAGATGCAAAACCTAATTAACATTGTCTCAGCACTGATCCGAGTGGATAATTGTGAGTATGGATGAGTGACCATGTTTTTCAAAGGCTTCGCCCCATTTTAAGCACCACTTCATGATCGTTTTCATTTTGCACCTGGTTTGTTTATTATATGCAAGCGTTCCCAATATTTGAACGAATCCTGACTTATATGACTTATATGAGTTATATTGCAAATACTTACACACAAGTAGTTAGCGTGAAGTTTGTTGGTTGCATGCTCAGCTGTTCATTCATAGATCTAATCATATTTTATATATGATATAATATTCTACATTATATCGACATTACAATATATTGAGATTTTGTTGATAATTATTACTGCACCTTTTGGTCAAATATGGGAATTGAATCAAGCAATAAAAGAGATCTGCCACAGGAACCATGTTCGGGAAGGAGCAGAACAGTTTCTGTTATTTGGGTTGCCATATTGGGGTATCTTCAACAATTTTTATTTTTCTAAAATAAGTCTTATATAATAATAATAATAATAATAATAATAATAATAATAATAATAATAATAATAATAATTACAATAATTATTATAATAATATTTATTTTCCAAAGCCTATCCTTTTCAGCAAGTTTCAGGCCTTTTGTGTAGTTTTCAGGAGTAAATTGGAAAAATTTTGCTAAAACTTGGCAAACCTGGTTAATGAGATTAGCCCTTCTGTGTATGCCTAATTGGCAATAGGAAACACACCTGCTGTATTAAACATGGTGGAAAAAGTTTCAATGAAAACTACTCAAAACAAACTGCTAGAATATACTGGATGTCTGTGTGCTGTCAGCTCTCTACTGACTATTACAGGGTTTCTACAACAGTCACTGTAGGTAGAATCTCATAGAATAAGTCAAGGGTGGAAAGCTTTGATGATGTCACGAACAGGAAGCTATAAAGACACATGTGGTGGAGACAGGGCTAGCTTTTGTTTGTTCTGGAAGCAGTCAGTGTGTGTCTGTTCTACAGGAAAAGGTAAGGTGCAGTAAACTTTTAAAAAATTTTATGAGAATGGATAGCAAGCAGTCTTCCGGCTGTTAGTTCCTCCTTGAGCCACTTTATCACAGAAGGGGGATATGCATAGTTTGTGTGTCGCTTGCTTTGGAGCGGAGCATGCTCAGTCGGCTCTCGAGGGAGCCGGCTGCTCTCATTACTGCCGCATGCCTGTGCGGACGCTCCGCTCCCATAGAGCACTCTTTGAGGGGGTGTGCGTGCTCCTCGCGACTGAAGACAAGGGGCTCGTAGTTGGATCTAGCAGAGGGTTTGGAGATGGGCCTGTTTCTTTCTGTTTCTTTTCGACGCCAGCAATCCCATGGAGGACATGCCCCCACAGCCAGTTTAGATTAAGAAGCTGTTGGAGGTAGTTACTTATGCTGTAGCCAAGCTGGAGATCGCCTGGCCAGCCGATACGCAGAAACAAGTAAGCTGTGTAAGCAGTTCTTGCAACAGATGTCGCAACCTCCACGTCTGCGTCTGCCTTTTTTCCCCAGACCTGCACACTAAGGTGACCTTATAATAATCCTTAAGGTCCTGCACACTAAACCTCTGAGGACTACCTCAACTTTGATGGGCAAGGCGTATAGACCCCATGGCTGTGTTACAGGCTTATCAGAGACCGCTATGGCCATTGGCCAGTCTATGTCTGCCCTTGTCTCTACACAGAGACACCTTTAGTTCACCCTGTCAGATTTGTCTGACAGGGATAGAGCCCTTCTGCTGACTGGCCTGTTCGGAGATACAATGAATACGGTTGTCGAGAAATTCCAGGAGGCAAAGAAACAGTCGGCGGCATTCCAGCAGTTCCTCCCTTGCTGCTTTCACGAGTGCTGGACCTCATGAAATTCAGAGACGGAGTGTCACCACTCACGCTCCCCCAGAAACTATGGACCCCTATGCAGGTTAAATCTCTATCATTCAAAGAAGAAACCATATGTGAACATGATCCAGAAATGCTGCCACCCTCTCTGGGCCAAAGCTCATTTAAAAAGAACTGAGACAAAATAAAAAACTTTTCTGTGGTCTGAAGAATACAAATTTGTAATTCATAAAAACCATGGACACAATGTCCTCTGGTCCTCTGCTTCTGTGATAGCATAGGGGTGCATTAGTGCCTATGGAATTGGTGGCTTGCACTCCTGGAAAGGCTCCATCTGTGCTGAAAACAACAACTGCTTCGTTTTAGACAATATCTTTTAAGGGAAGGTCTTGCATATGTCAGCAAGACAACACTAAACCACATACTACGTCTTTTGCAACAGAATGGATTAGTAGTGGAGTCCACGTGCTGAACTGGCATGCCAGCAGACCAGACCTTTCACCCAATGAAAACATTTGGCTCACCATGAAATGAAAAATACGACAAAGAACACCAGTCAAGCAGATAGAATGCATAAAGCATAACTCCGCAAATGGTCTGCTCAGTTTCCAGATGTGTACAGACTGTTGTTAAAAGAAGAGGAGATGTAGTTGTGGTACACATAACCCTGTCCCAACTTTTTTTTAAACGTGTTGCAGCCATTAAATTCAGAATGTCCTTATTTCACACATTTGATTTGTTTTCTATATTCTATTTTAAATAAAGTATGGGTTTATAAGATTTGCAATTCATGGCATTCTGTTTTTATTTACATTTTACACAATGACATAACTTTTTAAAATTGTGGTTGTAAATAGATTTTGTTTGTAAATAGTCAATATTCAGATAGAGCATTGTGGAGCACTCTAATCTATAACTGCTAAATATAAAAATGAAAAAAACCCTGAAGTAATCAATTATTATTTTACCAGCAGTGATCAGTCTTAAGGCTTAACTCATATTTGTCAAATGCCATAAGTTTTGTTATATAAAGACAATTTCAAAAATTTTACGTTAAAAAGGCTTCCCAGGCCACCACACATATATTATGGAACCAAAAATATAAGAATCCTTTCCCACCTGCTTTGCACTTCAATGCAGTCTTGGTAAAGACGATTGTACATGCAGATCTTTAGGTCCATGTTCGGCTTGGTCACCCACACAGGAACACTCTCAGCCACTCCATAGGCTGACATCATAATCTAGATATAAAAAAGTCAGTTCTCAGTTAAGACCATTTGACACTCATTTTAAAAGTCATTTTGCAGTAATCCTTACCGCTTTACAGTTGGGTTGTGAAAAGGTGATCTTAAAATCAAGTTTAGTTTCTCCTGGGATAGTTGGTGTGAAAATGATGGGCAGTTTGATGCTACCAAAAGGCCCCACTTCACCCTCAAGCACCTGAAGAGAAAATTATTATGATAAGGTTCATGTTAGCTTTAATAGTTCATTGATAACTTTTAGTAGCCTAAAAACTGCAGCTCTGGACTAACAATTAATAGTATAACAATACACAATACTTTCACAAGTTGAATCCTAGATATGAGTTAGATATAAGAATTGATCACAATTTTCTGCAGTTAACCCAGGTTGGCTGTGCTTGTGCATATTATATATATATATATATATATATATATATATATATATATATATATATATATATATATATATATATATATATATATATATATATAAGGGATCTTACAAATTTCATCACCTGCGGGGTGATGTCACGACCAGAAAGTTACAAAAGCGCATGGAGTGAAGCCGGCACCAGCTTCTGTTTGTTTATGAAGCGCTCTGTGTGTATTTTATGTTGAATTGTTTGTCTATTGTTTGTCAAAATAAAAATTCAGCCTCTGCGAGCAGAGCATGCTAAGTTGGTTTCCAAGGAAACATTCTGTACACATTTGGCGTATGATCTGCGCATACTGCGTTGCGCTCATTGCGCCATGCAAATTCTGCTCTCATGTCTATGCGAACGCTCTGCTCCCGGAGAGCACTGCTAGAGGGGGGTGTTCTCACTCCTTGTGGTTCTGGCCCCGCCCCCTGAGGCGGAGCCGTGTGCTGGTTCCATTTACCGCTTTCTGTACCTATATCACAACCTCCTTGTCAGGGTCTGCCTTTCTTCTGAACCTGCACACCAAGGTGTCCAGGTCCCAATCGGCCCACCTTCTTCTTCTTCGCGATTCAGTTCTTGTCTTGTCTGCCGCGTTTCGACGGTGTTTGTCCCACCCTGGTGGGAACCGAGCAGGCTACATATGGAATGAGACGCTGCATTGTCAAGCGTTGTCAAGTGCTGCTTCACTCCATGCGCTTTTCTAGCTTCCTGGTCACCCTGCCAGTGATGCAGCACGTCCAAAATTACACACATTAATTCAGAGCGTGGACAACATACGTAACCTAGAGACATTTTCCAACATTATAACGACCCCCAAACACACCACCAAGATAACAACTGCCTTGCTGAAGAAGCTGAAGGTGAAGGTTATGGAGTTGCCAAGTAAATATCCAGACATGAACCCTCTTGAGCAACTGTGGGGCATCCTCAATCAGAAGGTGGAGAAGTTTGTTGGTGTGTCTAATCTCCAGCAGCTCCGTGATATTATGAAGGAGTGAAAAAGGATCCCAGCAACAACCTGTGCAAATGATTAACTACATGCCCAGGAGGATTAAGGCAGCTCTAGATAACAATGGTGCTCACACAAATATTGACAGTTTTGACATGTTCACTTACGAGCATAAAAGCTGCACATTGACTACCTTTAAGACATATCCAAGTTTCATTTCTATAGAATTATCCCTTGAGAAGATATACTAAAATTGTTGCTGACATGTTAGGGGTGTACTAACTTTTGTAAGATAGTATTTGTTTATATATATATATATATATATATATATATATATATATATATATATATATATATATATATATATATATATATATATATACAAATCCATGCTCCAGTGTAATGAGCACTCATTATATCAACAGGTCATTAACACATAAACTGCTTTGAGACAATGTCTGTTGTGAAAAGCGCTATACAAATAAACTTAAACTGAGAAATTACAAATATATATAGCAGAAATACCAAATGGCCATAACAATCTGTGAGGACACCAAGGTCCAGAATTCTTTAGTTTCTTTAATTTTAAAAACATTTTTTACAGTTGCCATCAGTTTTACAATTGCAAATCAGTATAGAAACAAAAACATCATTATTAAATGATCTCAGAACAGCTAGCTAGAAGCATAAATTAAAATATTGCTTAAAATGAAATTAATCAATCTAACTTAAGTCTGAATAGTTTGTGAAAGAATGGAAATGTTACATTACAAATTTTAGATAAGAGAAATGAAAAGTAATTGGTGTAATACATGGTCAGCATTGTAGTATATGACATGTCTGCAATGTGGATCTCTAAAAAAACATGAAAATTAAATCATTATTTTTGTCTAGTCTGCTGCTGTATTTGGAAATCCAAGGTATTGCATGAGTGATATAAATGCATGTACAGTAAGGCATGTGTCATTATTTGACACAAATTTGATTGAAAAATGTCAGGCTAGTCTACAATTTATTGTTAAAATATGCTTGTGGCTAAAATAACCCTAAATTAGTAAGGATGGACAGGATTGCAGTGTTTTGCTTTCCAAAAGATCTTTAGAATTTTTAACAATTATGCTGACATTACAGTGAAGTGTGCAGGAGGAATGACAGACTGTTTCAAGGTGGAGGTAGGACTGCATCAAGGATCGGCTGTGAGCCCTTTCCTGTTTGCAGTGGCGATGGACTGATTGATGGAGGAGGTCAGAGGAGACTCCATGGACTATAATGTTTGCCAATGATATTGTGATTTGTAGTGAGATTAGGGAGCAGGTGGAGAAGAGCCTGGAGAGGTGAAGGTAGAGTAAGACAGAGTACATGTGTGTAAATAAAAGGGAGGACAGTGGAGTGCTGCAGTTGCAGGTGGAGAAGGTGGAAGAGTTCAGGTACCTGGGGTCAACAGTGCTAAGTAATGGAGAATGTGTTAGAGAAGTGAAGAAAAGAGTGCAGGCAGGGTGGAGTGGGTGGAGAAGAGTGGCAAGAGTGTGATTTGTGATAGAAGGGTATCTGCAAGAATGTAAGGGAAAGTTTATAGGACTGTGGTCGGACCTGCAATGTTGTAGGGTTTATAGACAGTGGCATTGACTAAAAGACAGGAGTCAGAGCTGGAGGTAGCAGAGTTAAAGATGCTGAGATTTTCCTTTTTTCCTTTTTCAGGATTAGAAATGAGTTTATTGAAGGGACCACGCATGTAGGATGTTTTGGAGACAAAGTCAGAGAGGCCTGATTGAGATTGAGACTTGGGGTTTATCAGTAGGAGAATGCTGAGGATCATTTTAGTAACTTGGTTCTTTAAATCTCATTGATTAAAATGAACAAATCTTTTTTTTTGAGACATTAGGTTCATTTTGCTCCTTTATATAAGCATATCCCCCAACATGTCTGCATAAACAAACTTTTTGAACATTTCCTACCGAGTCACATTATAGAAAATGAACAAATTGTTCAAAAATGACCCATCATTAATCTAGAAAAATCTGTTTATAAAAGGTAGTTAAACTGGTTTTCAGTAGCTTATGTCCCTGGAGTATCTTTTTATCTTTTTCATATTAAAAGGCAAAAAAAAAAAATGTGGATCAATATATATAAACATTATGTTGTATTTACATTTTGAAACCTTTAAAAAAACATTAATTCATTACAATTCAGTTTTTTTGTATAGCACTTTTAACAATTGACATTGTCCCAAAGCAGCTTTACAGAGATAAACAGGTTATACATTTTCAGTTTATACATTAGTATCTATAAGTTTAGTGCCTAAAAGTTTAACCCTTATAAGTTTCTCTCTTATAATAAACATGCCACACATCCAGGAAGAAACTTACTTCCCCAATGCTGAATTCAGTAATCTCAAAATCACAGCCCTGCTCAACCTCTGTAACCTCACTCTCCTCCAAACCATCAGCTCCTGAAGCCTCAACACCTACAGACGTGTCAGAGCTGATTAGGGATGTACCTACAATCACAGTTAATTTAAATTATTAGTCAGATAAACAAAAACCCATTGTTATGGAAAACTGTTCATCATTGCATAGTGTAAATTCACAAAGCAAACTGTAGATCTGATTCACCTGTTTTCTGTTCTGTTGGAACACCACAGTTGGTGTTTTCTCCCTCTGGATACATTTCTTCCTCTTGAGCAGCATCTCTTACACTGTTGCTGTCACCAAGTTCCTGATAGTAGCACTATTATTTAAATACTAAGAAATGTCATTAAGCAAATGTTAAGTTGATGTGTTTGTTCTGGTGGCTAATTAGAAAAGTTACCTGCTTGCTAGAAGAGGAATGGTGCGATAGATTTTGCAACTGAAGGCAGTTTGTGGGGAGTGGAGCCAGTGAATAGCGAGTACCCAGTGCCCCCCTGTTGGTCAGGGTGATTACCCGTGAAATTGTCTCCCCGACCACATGCGTGCCAAAGTCAATGAGGCTGCTATCAACAACCATCTGGGGAAAAGAGACAAAAGGCATAACACTTCCTGGAAAAAAATAAAACACTCACAGCACCATCTTATCTCTAAGAGAATAGAGAGTAGTCCTCACCTCGCATTTTTTTGTTCTGCACTTGATTGTGACAGAGAAGGGGCCAGTGGGGGTTTGAAAATGGATCTTGCCATCCAAATCTTCATTCAGCTAAAGGAGTTTGAACATACAGTGTATAAAAGGATATTAAATTAGCCATGTTGCACAAAGAATAGTCAACATCTGGATTTCTGAGTGTTTCATCCTTTCAATTCCCAGGACCCACTGGCAGGTCTAGACATTTCTCAGAACTGTAACTGCAACCATTTCTGTTTACTTTCATTGAGAGCTGAATAAAATAAGAGCCATTTATGCATTAAAGCTGATTGTAAAAATGTATACAAAACAATTTAGTATACAGTACAGTAACAGTAATTTTTTTAGTCAAAGATCAGGACATCTAGATCAACCCAAAACATACAAGTTTCCTATAAAACCTTTTTTTTTTTTTGCTTATGAGAAAATATGATTTTTAAAATTCCTAAAAATTCCTAAAAAACTCTAGTCCTGAAACAGGCCAACTTCCGCAATTTTTTTGTTTTTTCACTGTTCTGACCCACCCTTTAATTCAGGAATCACCCAAAATTTGCTTTTTAGTTGAAACAGGGTCTTATACCATGGAAACAGGAAAATGTGCGAAGCAGGGTCATGCATTCAAAACCTGTGCTATAAAAGTAATTAGACTTAATGTTCAAGCAGCAGAAGTAAAATAAATCCCATAATGGTTCAAAACTGCCTTATGATTCTTTTCAGTAAATCTGACAGAGCCATTTCTAAGTGTTTTCATAGTTGTAACCTAACTGTATTTATCTAGAAAAGATTCTTCACATTTACTCATACTACACTTAGTATATGCACTCCATATATAGCTTTAACCTTGTGAAATTCACCCTAACATGCTGGTGTGATGTCCTATGATGATTCCCTTAAATGCACTTGGCAAGCTGAAATTGCAGCTTCTAGAAAAAAGTAATAACTGTGCTTTAACACGGTTTCCTTTCCACACCAGAACCCTCATTTTAATATATTGAAGAGTGCAATTTAAATCTGGGCTGTCAATTATTGTTCAGCAAGATTTTTCATTCTTCTTTCTCCAAATCCTTAGCTATAGATTGGAACAGGAAAATGTAATAAAAGTACTTACTAAAGGTCTGAAAGCAGCTTCTAGTTCACACGCCATGCCAGCTGACATTGGCCCGGGAGGCTCGAAACTGAATTGAAGTCAAAAGAGAATTAGATTAGCTAGGAAATGACACAATGAAAGAATATACAAACTATACATACAAATAATCACACCAGTTTTTATGGATTCGTAGTAATAACAAAAAAACTTAAGAAACATGACATGTAACTCCAGAATATCTTTTTACTACTGAATAAATATAATCTCTTTTTTATTCTGTTTTTATTCTTCTAACAATGAGATAGTGTTTGAGGAAATGCAAGTTTAATGACTGATCTTTATAACAGACTTCTAATACTTGTTACTGTGGCACATGAACAAAAAATAGTGTTCATGATTTGAAAAATAAAGGCAGGATCAAGGGCTATCATTCATGTGCCTGTAGCTGTCGGCTCAGCCTCAGTTATCAGAAAATACAGCAATAATCAAAATAGCATTTTTGTGGCAGGGAAAAGAATAATACTTGGATGCATGGATGGCTGATAAATAAATGGCTGGTGTCCAGTATCATAAAAACTGCTTCTGCTGGTACCAGGTGTTCCCAAAATCCTGTGTTTGTTTAATCTATTCCTTTCATTTGTTTTCATCTCTCTCACACTTCTGAAGATTTCCTGAAGCTGTTTTAGCATTTTTCACACTGTTACAGAAGCGTAGGCACCTCTTGCTCTTGACCTCACACAGTCATGAACTCTTCTCACCATTGCCTCTCAATATTTCAACATTTAAACTGCTTACAAGTGCACTAATGACTCTCCTTATGTTCTCATTCTTGCTGTTTTTGACCAGAGTTTATCCATCAATGTCCACGCAAGTACATAGTAGAAAACCCAGATAAATAAATTCCACAAAAGTTCAGCAGGTACATGGAGAAGAAACATGAGTACAGACTTAATGTGGGTTGTGAAACTGGTATGCCGATCTTGTGCAGATTCCCTTAGGCATGAGAAAAAGAAGGTGTGCAATAGAAATTATTGTAAAAACTTTTATTCATCTTCAGTATCTGCTTCAGGAATCTATCCTGGGAACACGGAAAGCAGTGAAGGGAACACAACCTGGATGGGATGCCAGGCTTTCACAGGGAACTATGCAATCACACACTCATTCACACTTAGGGGTTATTAGCATAACCAATTTACCTACTGGCATGTTTTTGGGCATTGTTAGCATTTAGAGGGCCCCATGCTAGTTCTCTTAGCACACATTCCTAATGGGTCTGTGCAGTGTCTATAGGATCTTTACGATGCGAGTATGTAAGGTATACAGAATGTCTTTGTCTAGGCTCATACATCTATGTCTCATTACCCAATAAGGAACAATTTTAGCTCAGGCTTTGTCCAATGTATATAAATACTTGTCTGTTTTCTACATCAAACTGAAGAACAATCGTGGCACTTTTTGTGTGCTATGTGCTTCTTCCCTGATCAGAAAAAACATCACAGGCATTTTAGATCACATGGGAGACCCCTTCTAAAACTAGAAGTAATTTTGGTTCGGTCACAATCAAAAGGTAACAGAGAGCTTGGAAGAAAGCAGAGATCTAGAAGGAAACCTATGCAAAAATGAAAAGAACAAACTTCCCAAAGCTCAGGATTAAACCAACTATAAATGGATCTATTAAAATAAATCGATATTAATTCAAATTACCAAGCCTTAAGAACACAACAAAACTCCAGCATGATTTAACCAGCCAGAAGCTCATTAAGTCGAAATTGTTACGCTCTGCAGTTTCAGTCCGGCATCACTGACATTCGCACCCTTTTGAGCATTCTGGTGTTGTCAATGAGTATCAAGCATAATTATTTCAGAACTGCATCTGCTAAATTCGGCAGGGGAGGACAACTTGGTTAGATTCGCAGAAGCTTCTGATGCCTCAGAATATATCAGAGTCTTTCCGTCTATACTTTTTCACGGTCTGTTTTATTTCAGCATTTCACATCATACAACAGTCTGTCTTTCAGTTAAATTTAGCTCACAAAGTAACACAGACTGAAAGTAACACAATCTGCCAAATTTATCCCACGTGGGCTCAAGGTCACAAATTCAGATGTAAAGATTTAATTAATAAACTGGCTCACAGACTAAGAACACTAAGTAATCTGCTGATTTACCCCTAAATTTTACCTGTTCAATTATATAAATGTTAAAAGGAAAGGAAAATGGGAGGGGGTCCTGCTTTCAAATATGAAATCTGATTTATGGACAGATCTGACATCTGTTGCATGTGAAAGATGGCTGAGAGGATGTAATAGGAAGTGATGAGCACATGCTGAGAAACATTTGTCATCTGCAGATTGTAAGAGGAAACGGCTTAAAAGCAGCACGTAATACAAAAATAGATGAACTGTTTTAAACAGTATGTGTGCTATCAACCCATTTCCTGCTTTTGGTGAACTGAGACATGAAGCTGAATATGTGTGTGTATGAGAGAGCGAGAGCGAGAGCGAGAGCGAGAGAGAGAGCGAGAGAGAGAGAGAGAGAGAGAGAAATTCTGATACTCTGGAGAAAAGGGTTCTAGCATAAAGCAAAAAAAAACACAAGGAGAGAAAAAAAACCAGAGAAACAATGAGTGAGAGAGAAAAGAGAGCCGTTTTTAGATTTTTCTGGGGGCGTCAAAGGAGGCATGGACATATGGCAAACAGAGCAGAGTCTTACTACTGCTGCTCACTTCCACAGATTGGTTTTGCTTATATAGATATTGAACCTGACAGTAGGCTACGAATAATGTACATTAATAAACAACTGCAGCAGTGCAAGCATTTCATTTCAAAACCGCACTCTCTATTTTAAGCCTTTTGCTTCAAATATCATGATCATCATCTCATACATTTTGCCGTTAGTCTCTATTTCTAATGATGTAAACCCTATGAAGCATGGATTGAATATTTACAAAGCACACTGAATAAAAAAAAAAGATGCATTCAATAATCTTTCGAAATAATTTGAAAATAAATTGGACAGTGAGCATATACATAGGGAATGTGCTATCGACAAAAAATCACTTAGAGTAGTACTAAGTTTATGTTTAAGGAGACTCGAGGCTGTAGTAATCTACTGTGACCACGAATCAATATTACGCAATATTAGCGAACAATTTAAGTTCAACCAAATGTATATGGATATTTAAATATTGGCTTAATAGAAAACTTTTTACAAATCTTTCACTTCCTGCCCTGTTGTGTTTGCTCATCTTGTTATTCTTACCTTACAGATATGAAATCCATGAGGTTCTGTGAAACTCCTGTAAATCTACAGTGGTTTGTGACATTAGAGGTGTTTGTAAGTACTATCTTTTTCTTATACGTCTTTTCAAGGTCAAAATCCTGCAAAACACCATGGCGATGTATTAATGCATTCTGCACCAATGACAAACAGTGTAATTATTTATAATATTACATCTGAGAGAGTGTAAATGAGATGTGTCATTGTGCATTTACCTTAAATAAGACTGTTTCTGGTTTGCTGATAAATGGTGGACCTCTTTTTGTGTTCTTTGTTCCTTTTGATGTCAGAGCTTTGTCGATTTCTGGCTTCGTAGACCTCAAAAAAGATGTTTTGACGGATACATGTTTATCTGAAATTATCTGAAACATAAAAATGAAATTTTAAAAACACATATTAAAATATATACTGTTTACAGTGAAATTAAAAGCAATAATAAATCACTCACTACTAGATATATATTCGAATATATTCAACTAGAAGAAAAACCATCAAGTCCAATTTCAGTTATTTGATGATTATATCGTTTATATCTTTTTGTTTATTACTTTTATAATTTCCAGTGTCCTGTTCTGAATAGTTTCTTATATCCTGTTACAGTGTTAACTTGTTTTTTTCCATTATGGTGTATACTGGTAGACAATAAAAATGACAGGATTTGCCAAATTGCTGTAAACAGTAAGATACATTTAAAGTTTAGGAAATATTTTTAATTGACATTTATTGACATTAGGAACTCAACAGACAAAATCTTTACTGTATTTTATCACCTTTAACATTTCTATGGAATTTGAACGACAATATCTTGGTGATTTGTGTAGTGTTGTACTGCCTCTTTAAGAAATAACGTTCCGGCATTGATTACTGTTGTGTTTTCTGAACGGAGAGCATGTAGTGTTACTAAGTAAAAATATGCATTAAACCTCCTTGTGACGTACACGTCTCCGGTGTTGTCTCGGTCATTACAATGGCGAAGAGTGAGTAAAGGGCAAAATACAGGTAGTCGTCGACCTACGACCTATGCAACTTACGACCACAATCGCTAGCCGCGGCGTACGACAGTGCATACCAGCTTCCGGCATCATTTCACAGTCCACTGTACATATAGCCCACTCTACTTACGACCACATCGTGTTACGACCGGTATGTCGGTCCCAATAGTGGTCGTAAGTCGGTGACTACCTGTAACGCGGAAAAGCTACCGAAACCACAAAAAAAAAAAAAAAAAAAAAAAAAAAAAAAAAGGAGTTCAAACAACAGCATCCTTTCTCCGACCGGCACAAAAAAAAAAAAAAAATATATAAATAATAAAAAAAAAAAGACACAGGAAAAGCCTGAGCAAAACGCAGAAAAGCATAAAGTGGATGTCACACACACGTGTGTAAACTTCATACAGCTTCACACGCTTTGCTAACGCCTGAATAAACGCTAAAAGCTAAAGCTAAAAACGTGCTCAACAACAAAGCTAATATCATCCGATAAAACATGGATGCTACTGCTGTATTGCCACATTTCCCAAGATTTGACATTGACTCAGATCAAAGCTCACTTGCAGTGAAATGGAAGAAATGGTTATCGAGATTTGGAACATTTCTAACAGCTGCTGGTGTAACAAACAAGACCAGGCAAAGAGCGATGTTCCTGCACTATGCAGGAGAACAAGTACAGGACATTTTCTACACAATTCCATAAAATGGCAACAGTGACGATTACGATAAAGCAGCACAAGTTCTGACTGAATATTTCAGCCCAAACCGTAATACAGAGTATAAAGTAAATGTGTTTAGACAGGCTAAACAAAAACCAGGAGAAACAATCGATGCGTTTCACACAAGATTAAGACAGCTTGCAATGACTTGTGAATTTGCAAATACGGACAGAGAAATAAAATCTTAGATCATTCTCACATGCACATCATCTTGATTGCGAAGAAGAGCATTGAGGGACAGTAATCTCACATTAAAACAATTGCTAGACTTTGCCAGAGCCTTTGAAACTTCAGAGCAACAGGCAGCTGGAATTGAAAATGTCACACAGGCTAATAACGTTGAAAGTGTTGCAGCCATACCGAAAATAAACCTCAATAAGAGAGCACATACAAATCAACAGAAAATAACACAGAGAAAACCACATACAACATGCAGGAACTGTGGTGGCCCTTTGCTCGTGTTGTTTCAGCAGACCACGGACGAAGCATGATAACGGAAGATACACAAAGCCACGACAAAGACAGGACATCTCACAAAAGGTGAGAGCAGTAAAGCTAAGTGAAAACAGCCCACCAACAAAAACACTGGAGCCGGATACAACTTTAAGCACAGATGATGAATATGTCTATGTCACACAAGAACCTGCAAATGTCAAACAACCAATGACAAAAGTCTGGATAGCTCAACAACCTCTAGATATACTAATAGACACCGGTGCTACAGTCAACCTGCTAGACAAAAACGCACAAAATCAAAATGTCAACAAAACTACAACCAAACAACAAGAAAATACTGCCATATAGTAAACAACAACCACTTCCATTAATAGGAAAGCAAACTACAAACATCTCAGCTCATGGAAAAACCACTAAGGCAACTATCTATGTAGTTGAAGGAGATCATGGATCTCTGTTAAGTCACAAAACGGCTTCTGAACTTGGACTCATTCACATTGTCCTTTCTACAGACATAATTCAGCCTGTCGCTGACCAGCTCTTGTCAAAGTACCCAAACATCACAAATGGCATAGGAAAGCTGAAAAATGTTCAAGTCAAGCTACACATTGACGACACAGTCAAACCTGTTGCTCAACCACATCGCAGAATGTGAATTGAAAGAAAGTCGAGAAAGAACTACAACTTCTGGAAGATGAAGGAATCATAGAAAAGGTAGAGGGTCCAACACCTTGTGTTACAAAGATACACAAGACTCATTTTTGGTATCTCATCAGCTGCTGAAGTCTTCCAAAACACCATCCAACAGGTCCTACAAGGCATCCCTGGAGTTCGAAATTTCAGTGACGACATTAAGGTATATGGTACCACAGCTGACACACACAACAGATCCCTCGAATCAGTCTTCCAACGCCTACATGAAAACAACCTGACAATCAACAAAGGCAAATGTGACTTTCACAAAACGTCCCTTGAGTTTTTCGGATACCTTTTTTCCAACAAAGGTATCACACCTGACCCCAAAAACAATTGAGGCGATCACAGACATGCCACCCCCACTAAACCAAAGTGAGATGAGAAGTTTACTAGGTATGGCCAACTACAGTGCGAGATTCATTCCTAACTATTCTTCAACAACTCAACCTCTGAGAGAGCTCACAAAGAAAGACCCAAAGTGGATATGGGGGAAAGAACAAATAGATGCACTGAAAACACTCAAACACAATCTGGTGAATGCCCCTGTAATGAGTTACTTCCATCCTGACAGAGAAACCAACGTCATTGTAGATGCTAGTCCTACGTTGTCGCTTATGCTAGTAGAGCATTAACCCCAGTTGAACAAAGATACTCACAGACAGAGAGAGAAGCCCTTGCCATCTTTTGCTGAAGGAAAACCTTGGAAACAAGAATTGTACAAGTTTTTGAGGAACTACAGAGCAACCCCCCATCAGACCACTGGAATATCCCCGGCCGAATTGTTGTTCGGTAGACCTATGCACATCAAATTACCGACAGTGCACAGCCCAGTACACGACGATGCACTTAGGCAAGCTGATTGCCACAAAAAGGAGAAGATGAAGCAATATTCTGACAAGAGGAAAAGAGTTTCAACATCTGGACTCACAACAGGAGATTCTGTAGTCATTTGTGAAAAGACAAAAGGAAAACTCAAAACACAATATACCGTAATTTCCAGACTATTATGCGCACCCAAATATAAGCTGCACCCTCTGAATTTTACAAAGATTTTTATTTAGAACATAAATAAGCCGCACCTGTCTATAAGTCTATAAGCCTGAACTAATTAATTTTACACAGGCTTTAACGAAAGACAGTGTCTGTTACACGGCTTGTATCTAAACAGTAGCCTACCAGGAGTCTTTCTCCTTCCTTTCACAACAATTTCTCTCTGGAGTTTTTCTTTTGGCATCGTCGTGCGTTTAAAAATCACCATCGGTGAATATTTTCTCCCGATGCCGTGCAGCTCAGAACACAGCTGAAGTGTGTTTTTTCATGCCCGGTTGTTTTCAGCGTGACGAATGATTCGCATTTCCTGTAGACAGTCCGAGGACCGAACGTCAGAGGAACCTCATCCATATTTATGACGTGGTGCGGCCCGATTCAGTGGAAGAACATTTGATTTAATATAAAGAGTTTCATTGGTTAACCTGAACCTGTTGGGCAATTTCATTGGTCTAATGTTATGGGGCTCAGTTTTTTGTCTTAAAGTTTGTGAAACCGGGAAAAACCCAGGAAAAATCCATATATTAGCCACTTCGTTGTTTAAGCCGCGGGGTTCAATGCGTGGGAAAAAAGTAGCGGCAAAGTGATAAAAACAAAAGGCACAATGATAACAGCACAAAGAGGACCATACATCATTACAAGAAACACCTCACACTTTAAACCCATGAAACAAAGAGTACATGTACCATTTGATTATGGAGACAGACCTCAAGAACAAAGAAGACCTCCAAATGTTCCTGAAAATCCTGAGCAACGAGAACGACATTATCCTAGAAGAGAGAACAGGAAAAGACCTCGAAAGCTAATGGATGACACTTGATGAACTAAGATTAAAGCACTATGAGGAACAATTATAGCATTAAAAAGAAAGTTAATATGCTCTAAGTTTTCTAGTCACAGTAAGTTAATGTTTACAATGCTGAATGTACGATAAATCTATTGAGCATAACTTTGAGAAAATGCATTCCCAGTTCTCTTAAGTCTCATAAAAAATGAACATGCCTAGGATAATGTGTTATTGTTGTCATGTTTTGACATCTTTCTTCTAGAGAGCATGTAGTGTTGCTAAGTAAAAATATGCAGTAAACCTCCTTGTGACTACACGTCTTAGGTGTTGTCTCGGTCATTACAATTTGTAGTGTCTCTTGCACTTGATCCATTTACAGAATCATTTCCATAATATGAAACTGTTAATCAAATATCTCACAACAAATCTTATATATTTATAAATCAAATTGGAGTAGATCAGAATGCTTCGGGGCATGTTCTGTTCGTGAGGTCTGCAGTTATGCTGACTCAATTCTTCAAACCTAAAAAATGGCCATCCTGTACAATTCACCTGCACTTATAAAGTGTCAGAGCGGGCTGTTTCCACATTTAAGATCTGACTTGCAAACCATGCCTTCCTTAGAAAGATACATGACTTATAAATAAGCAAAAAATCCTTTATGTCTAAAAGATTAATATACTATACTCTTGGATAAAATATTACGTTTTGAATGTACTTAACATAAACTTATTGGTTGCAAGAATTAAACAAATAGGTAAATTAGTATAGGAAAGTTTCTTTTCTTTAAATATCTAAGTCTTGTGGGTAAACTGTCTTTTACAGGAGGAAGAGTTAGTGTTGTTCCATTTACTTATGGCTTCAGTAGTTGAAATGATAAGTTGCATAAATATGTTGAACAATGTGTTGAATGAACCTCTTCCTTTCAAACCTCTCCACCACAATGGGCAAGACCAAAGAGCTGTCAAAGGACATCAGGGACTTGTCCTTGTATTGTAGACATGCACAAGGCTGGACTGGGCTACAAGACCATTAGCAAGAAGCATGGTAAGAAAGAGACCACTGTGGGAACAATAGTTCGAAAATGGAAGAAATACAACATAAGTTAATTGCCCTCGCTTTGGAGTTCAATGCAAAATCTCAGCTGGGACCACAGTTATCAGGAAAACCATTGGTAACACACCAAGGACCTTCTGCTCAAGAATGCACATAAACAGGCCCATCTGAAGTTTGACAATCAACACCTGAAAGATTTAGAGAAGGCTTGAAAGAATGTGATGTGGTCAGATGAGACCAAAATGTAGCTCTTTGGCATCGACTCTATTTGCCGTGTTTGAAGGCAGAGAAATGCTGAATATGCCCACAAGAACACAATCCCTACTGTCAAACATGGATGAACAAACATTCTGCCTTTGGGCTGTTTCTCTGCTAAGGGTACAGGAAGACTTCACCACATGAACAGGGACATGCACTGTAGAATCTTGGATGAGAACCTACTGACCTCAGCCAAAACACTAAAGATGAGTCTTCCAACAAACAGTGACCAAAAACATATGGCCAAGGCAACAATCTGATGGTCTTGTAGCCCATTCCAGCCATGTGCAGATCTACAATCTCATCCCTGATGCCCTTTGACAGCTTTTGGGTCTTGCCCATGGAGGTGGAGAGGTTTGAATGGAAGAGGTTGATTCTGTGACTGGTGTCTTTTATACACATAATGAATTGATATTAGGACAGGACTAATTTGGGTCTGCGGATTTGGTATAGATCGAATACTTATTTCTCTCGTTCAAATACAAATGAACTTTTAACCTTTCTTTAATGTTTTCCTTTATTATTTTTAAATATCCTCTCTCTGTTAAAATAAACCTTACATAAAAAATCTAGATTGTTCATTTCTTTCTAACTCAGCAAAATCAGCAAGGGATGAAATTTTTATTTCCTCCACTGTATTTACCTGTTTCTAGTCTTTCCCTTAACAGTACACTACAGCAAACTGAAACAAGTAAATGGTGGCAAAGAAAGTCCCAGAAATACATCAGTTTTATTCTTGCAAATTTTCTGACCAATAATTTGTTATTCAGAACATTAAAATCATAAATTCTCGCCATTTTGCGCTTGGTCCTTTTTTTTTTTATTTAACCAAGAGCATACAATCCCATGAGAGTTTCCAGTCTCCATTAAAATACTTTTATCACATTACTCCCCGTCTCTGCTACTGAATGCACATTAAACAAGCAAATTTCAAAGAGAAGCCTGTTTGTGTGAGGAACCATTTCTGAGACCCTGAAAAAATAATAAGCTTCAATCACATCAATTAATGAAATGTATTCTAGTGAATATTTCATTGATAAGTAATCAATGCAGAATATGCAAATGTGATATGTGAATTAATGGAACTAATCATAACTGCAAAGGTTTGTGCCTCTTATTCTAATCATTACCATGTAATCCATGTGTTTACGATCCCAAAGGCCAATGAACTCAGGCTGGACCAGACACTCTTGATCTTCTTTCTTTTCCATTAGCCAGTCTGCCTCAATTCTTGTACTTGCTTCAAGTTTCTGCATTGAGTCCAGAGAGGAGCTGATGCCAGTTCTGGAGCTTGCAGGAGATGACACAGGGCGGGTTGGGCATCTCTCTTGAATTAACTACAAGAGAAAAAGCACTAAAATAGGACTAAGTATTCTCTGTTGTTCTATAATTAGAATCTATAGTGGACAAACAGCCACAGTATTGAATTCAAATCTAATTTTTGCATTCTCAACCATCTAAACACACTAATTACTATTACAGAGTAACCAGAATTAGAGCAAATTCTAAATATGAAAATATAAAAAACGAGAATAAAATCCTCAGTGTTAAGATTGGGAAATACTACTCCATACCATCATGGAGATAATAAACAATAGTCCATCGTAGAATTGTTACAAAGACAGTAAATAATGAAACATCACACACATTTCTATTTTCAGTGTTTCTAATGGCCCTACTGTAATAGCTTTTTTCTACCTCTCTCTCTGCATGTGCTGATAGAGGCAGTACATTCTGCTGCAGTTTTTCCCGTCGCTTTAGCACCATGCTTTGAGTCACACGTGCCGATGGCTGGATGAGGAGTGTATGTGTTTTTTTCAGTTTCTCCTTTTGCTTTTCTTCCAGTGGCAGTTTGGAGACTATCTCTATCTTTTTGTCTTTTTGTTTCTCCTGAAATTCCCTTCTAAAATATAAAAAAATCAGTTTATATTTCTTGTAGCTTACATATCAATACAAACTGACCACAAGATTTTAAATCAATTAACAGCAATATAAATAACATAAAAATAGGGAATAATTAAATTAGGGAAAAAAAAGAATTAGGGAATAGGAGGTCACTTTATAGCTGTGATGTGATGTTTTAAAGAAATTGAATATAGCTCATATACTGTTATATAGCAGGCAAAGTGTGTACTGTATTATTTATAACAGAGAACCATGAAAGCAAAATTATCTTTTTGACCAATTATGATCTCATGTGGCCAGTGAGTGAGCATAGCTGATGAACTTTATGCTATTCTATATTTATATCGATATTTCTATCACTGAGCTTCTGCATGTTTTTATTGTAATGTCTTTCATTCTCTAAAGTATGCCAGCATGCTAGCATGCTTTTAATTATTGTAAATCTTTGCCATTTAAAATTAAAATGTGCACATTTGCATCCATAAAATATTTACATTTTTGCATCTGTGATGCTCTGAGCTATCGATTACTTGTGAAATGGTAAAAAAGGATACCAAAAATGTACAGCACTGTGATGCTTTGCCTTTGTGCATGCGATTCAAACCAAAACGCCAAAATAAAAAGTTCGACATTTCATGTTGAAAAACAAAAATTAGCATTAATCCTCACTCCTGCTTTCTGTAGAGGTCCTCTTGTGCTTTGTGCAGGTGCATGAGCTTGATGCTGTTCAGTCCTGCTTCTTGCAGTAAATATTTACGGAAATTTTCATCCTCTTTCAGCTTCGGCAAGCAGGCCTTCTGCTTAAGCTTTCTCACACGCAGAGCTTCCTGCAACCAGAGACATTTTTAATCATAATATTTTGCAAATGCAAATTATTAAGCATGTCTGAATGCAACACATTGCATGCTGAGACTCAATGCTTGATGCATTGTGCATTCTGAGAGGATTTTCTGCTCATTACAGTTGTAACGAGTGGTTATATGAGTTACTGAAGACTTCCTGCCTTTCTGAATTTCAGTTTTTTTGTTTATTTTTATTTTAAGATTTATTTTTAATCTGTATGACTTATATTTCAATATGTTTTTGTCCATAAATTTTTATTTCCAATTGTAAATTCTCTTCATTCCATAGTGTTTCTCTCGGGTGTGTTGCCACTGCTGTGCCACCATATATAGGTTTACTCGTTTAGGCGTTTAGGCGTTTCTATCCAATCAGATTTCAGCCATCACATCACTTTTTGGGGGCATTATTATTAGGGGCAACACTGTGAGCACTGCAGGCTTTTTTCTTAGTATAAACTCTATGTTGCCTGACGCTGTTACATTAACCATTTAGAATGCTATTTGGCCACTCTAAGGCCCCTTTGCAGGCTTCTAATATGTTAGCATTTTCACATCCTTTAACTTGATGGTCAGAGTGTGCTCTAGTCAGATTCGCAAACTGCATCTAAAATATATTTATGTGGATTTAACAGCTGTTTTTTCATTCCACAATAGCTGACAGAGAAGAAGACAAGGACATTTAAAAGACGGACATTTCAAGAAAAGCTGGACATTGTGAGGAAAGGTCGGCCAAAACAATTCAACACAGTTGTTCAGCTTTTTCATGAACCATCTTTACTTTTGCGTTTTCTTTCCTGTAGAATTTGCACAAAAGCACAATTTGCCATAAATTTCAATCCCCAGGAAAAAGCATAATGCGTGCAAAAATGCACAAACATGCAGGGAAAACCCAGGGTCATTTTATGGGGTTAATATCAATGCTACTGCTGGAAATGATGTGTGCAGGAGGTGCAGCAGTGGCTGCAGTGAAAGGAAACTTGTTGAATTGCTTGTGGGTTTCTTTCTTTATTAATGCCATTCATTCTCACTGTGTGAGATTACTGTCTGTGATGCAGCGCTCTGCTATACTGCTTTTCTCTGTAATATTGATGGTTTCTATAGCTGTGGTGTGATAATCATGGTATTAAGAGGTGGGTAGATTTAGGTAGGACACCACGGAAGGTGTGAGATAGGTGTGAAATGCACGGCCTGCCACTGGTATTTAACCTCCAGAGAATGTTGTGTATGTTGTGTAAATCCCAAGTATAGCATCACTTTCTGAAACACTTTGTTACCACCATACATGCTACAATCAAAGTAACCCAGATACATTTGTCTCTCTCTTTAGATGTTTTTACCCAAACATTATCTGAAGTGCCTGATTACACAGGCTGAATTAATGACCTGACACAAATGCTTTGAGAGAATCAATCAAATAGATGTTGTATAAGAAGGGCATAAACAGATATAATAAATCTATAGAGTAAAATTATAAGGCTTATATAATAATTTCCAGTCACATACCTGACTGGCTGCTATATTGGCCTTCAGTGATTCTGCAGCTTCTGTCCTCCTCTTCTTTAGCTCCTTCTTCATCTTTTCTCCTTCCTCCTCTTTTTTACGCATTCTTCAAGAAAGAAATAGATTAACGAACTGGGTAAGAATATACAACCACTGTGGCAAATGTGCAGGCATGTCGTACCTCTCGAGAGTCTGTTTAAGAAAGAATGCTGCTTTCTGTCGGCTTGCCTGGATCTGTTCCTTCTTCCTCATCTTAAGCTCCACTTGCTCTTGTAAGGTCTTTTTCTGCTCACTGACACAGAGCAAAAAAAAAAACTTTTTCTTAAATCAAGTCAATCTTGTTCAACATTTTATTGTAAGTAAAAATCTGGTTTTACTTCTTATAAATTTGCTTAAATTAAATGTGATCTATTTTTTACTACATCTACTGTATGTTTCATCTATGTATCAAAATGGTACTTTATACAGCAAAAAGTAAAATGTGCCACGGGATACTTTTTGGCATGCAGTGCTTTCAGTTTGGCTCTCTTGTTGATGCTCTTCTCTATTTGGAGTCTTTGACTGTGTTTCTCCTGATTCAGAGCCCGCAATTTCTTCTCCTCATGTTCCACCTCCTGACGAAGACCTAAGTACTGACCAAGTTCAATCTCCACTTGGCAAAGCTCCAGTCTGGACAAAAAAATTAAACATTTATCTGCTTTTAGACACTATCAGTGACAGAACAATATTTTGAGAAAGTATATTGCACAAGAATCTACTTTTACATGACTGTCTCTCGGTCATGTATGTAACCCTGGTCAAAAACGCTTAAGAAAAGCTTTCCTGTTGTCCACTCTCTGAATCACATATTCAATCAGTCCAATGGGTAGGCGTGACATCACCGGGGGGGTGACGTTATGAACAGGAAGCTATAAAATCACATGCTACAGAGCCGACGCTAGCTTCGAAAGTGAAGAAAGCAATGCAGGGATGCCAGCAGTGTGGCATAGAGATACAGCGTCTCGGTCCCTCTGGGGAACAGTGTTACCTACGTAACCTAGAGACGTTCCCTTTCAGGAACTCCAGCTGTGTCAAAACGCTTTGGGAACAAGTTTCCTCCAGACTGACCAATCCCTGCCTAGAGTGGAAGAGCACAGCTAGGCTGAAGCGTTGCCAATGTCAAGGAGCGAAGCTCTATAGGACAAGGCCTCAAAGACCGCCACACTTAGAGTAGAGTGAGCTTTGACCCGAAAGGCGCGGAGAACCAAAGGACAATCCACCTGCTGAGGGTCTCCTTGTTCGCAGGATGGCTCTCTGAAGGGCTGTCATTTCCTAGGCGCATGTATTGAGCCGTTGGGCTTCCTGGCCTGAAGGGGAGGTTAGTTAGAAAGTTAGTTAGAAAGCCTGGAGCACGACTGGTCATGGGACAACCGAGGGCACCTTGGAAAGACAGCACTGAGAAAAGATCCCATTACTGAACCAACCTGACAATAAACTAGGACCAGCAGGTGGTACTCACACCATCCAGTAACCTTCTGTGGCCTCCAAGGCTCTGGCGGGGAATCAATAAGGTTCCAGAGGAAGCTCACAGAGAGGGCATTTGAGGAGGGCTACCAGGTAGCAACCACAGTATGCCTGGCCACCATAAGGCCACCAAGAGGAGATTAACTCTGTCCTGTCAAACTCTCTCCAAAACTCCCAGGAGCAGCGACAGGGGAAGAGGGTACATTCCATGCCTGTACTATAGCATCCAGCCCTCCAGAGGCTGAATGAAGAAGGGAGGACTAGCGGGGACAAGTACGACAGATCCACCTTCACTCTGCAACTTTTCCATATTACTCCACCACATGTGGGTGGGGTCCCTATTCTTCAGGCCTCAGCCTCAACGGGGCATTTGCTCCACGTTAAACTGCTCTGGGGTGTGCTCTCCATGTGGAAAGCAGCTTATATGGCAAGGTTAACACGCCGTCTACCTGTGGGTGCCGGGGTAGGGCGGGCACTGTAAACTGAAGTGCACAATGCCCCACACTGGCGAAATCCCCAGTTAGTCCTTAACATCAGGACCAAACGAACCTTAGGGACTTCTTAATAGTACGTATCCTTGAGGTCTGTCTTAGGCCCACTTTAAGACATGACCTGCTTTAGGGTCGGCACCTCAAACCTAGGTCTGATTAGTGAGTGGTCGAGCGGACACAGATTTAATATAACCCAATCCTTCTTGGGATCCACGAAGCACCAGCTGTAGGACCCAGAATACCTGAGTAGCGGAGGACCCCATAAATGGCCTCCTTCCTTAAGAGAACCTTTTTTTCTTGTTCCATAACCAGAGCCTGCCTGAGCTCCACTAGGGTGGGGCGCACCTGTTGAACCGGGCGGAGAACTATACTAGGTATTAAAGCCTCATATACAGTACACAGGACCCTTTGAGGCACATTCAGCAGGTTTCAGCCTTCCAGACAGTCTCTTAAAGGAAACAGTCTCTCCAGACTGATCACGCGTTTTTGGATCAAATTTGTCAGGGAACAAACTGCCGAATATAGTGTTTACAAAAACTGAGGAAAATAGTGTTTTCTCTTCATTGTCGCATTCTTTTTTTTCTTATATATTTTTTGGACATTAGCACATAATATAAGACAAAACACAAATAGAGCGCTTCCTAAACAAAGATAAGCTAACGTCGTCTCCTTCACATGTGCTTTTATAGCTTCCTAGTCGTGACGTCACCCTGTTGGTCACGTCGGGCCTTCCCATTGGACTGATTACACACGTGATTCAGCGTGTGGACAATGCGGAAGCGTTCCCAAGCATTTTGACGCAGCTCGAGTTCCTGAAAGGGAACTTTAAATGACATCTCAGTCTGTTCTAATTTTTATTTAAAGGCAATTTAATGAAAGGTTAGACACACTTAGACACAATTTGAGCAAAAAAAGAAAAGGTTATTTTATTAGTTATATATAAATGGACAGTGTGTGCTTAGGACTAATTAGCTAAATGACATGTCAAGGTGAATCTTGTGTAATGGGGAAAATGTTCTAAATTACTTCCATCTGGATTTAAACTGTTCCCCAGGAGGCACATTTTTTATTCTTTTTAAAACTAAAACATGTTTTTTTTCTGAATTGGTGAATTTTTTAATGAAATAAAATAAAACAGAAATAGAACAACTTTTAAAAAAGATATCTTTATCAGCCATAACACTGAAACAACTAACAGCTTATAACATTGAATATTTGATCCTAGCACCTATTAAGGGGTGGGATATATCAGAACAGTCTTTTCTCAAAGTTGATGTGTTTTAATCAAAGATCTAAGCTGAAATTTGACATAGGCCAAACTGTGATGACTATAAGATTATGCATCAGAGCATTGGTACCAACCACCAGTGACCAGTGAACCAGTGACATGGGCACCCAGTGCTTACTAATGTGTATGGAAATTAAAAACTAGTCCATCTGGTCCCACAGAAGAACTTCTGCAGCACAGATTGTTGCAAAAAGTTTATGTTGGTTTTACTTATCATGTACCACCTACACTTCATGGCAACAATGTTCTGTCACCAGGGATCAGCTGCTAGCACCTTGATGCCAGATACCACAGTTTATCTTTACACAGGGTCATTTTGAGTCTATACCTTGATGGATCAGAGCAGGGTTTTTTGGCACATGGGAAACCTACACTATATTGGGCAGGTGGTTTTAATGTTATGGCTGTTCTGTCTACATGTTTAATGTTAGTAAAGTTAAACACACTGATACATTTTATTTGACACGGATGAACTCAAAACATTTTCAGTTGACCTTGACAGAAAATGAGGGTACTACAGCAGTGCCTCTTCCACTAGACAAATTATTACTATAAAGGGAAATAAGCAAAAAGGAAATACTGGGCTTCCAGAGTGTGTCAATAAGATAGATAGATCAGAGAGTTCAAAACACCTGCACAGATGTTTACAGATAAATCCATTGGCTCATCATACATATTAACGGTATAAAAAAAATAATATAAAATATATATATAGTTTTTTTAGAATTTTCCATTACTTCATGTTTGCGGTTCCAGTATTAATAACTTTGACATAAGATGTTTTAAATAATCTTCAACCAGCAAGTGTTGAACACCAGTGGACTTTTTTTTTTTTAGCGACTTAGACATATAATTCTCAATATTGAGGTATAGGACTTACTCATGCTCTTGCAGGACCATGGCTAGATGAGCCTCCAGCTCCTCCTCTGCTTGAATTTCGGCACAAACACACTTGTGGCGGGCACGTAGGCGGAATACGGCTGCGCTACGGACAACAACACACACACACTGAGGTTGAAGTGACAACAGATACTTTTCCTTCCCACCTAGAATGTCAATACATTTGCATTTTACCTGTTCTCTGCCTGCTTCTCCCTTTCTATGTCAATTTCTAGGTGGTCTCTCTGTTTTTCCAGTTCAGTCACATGAAGGCGACAGGCTTTCAGTTCCTCCCTGTTAAAAAGCATGAGGGGAAGCATGAAGGCTTGTTAGAGTTTGAAAATAAAAAAAGGCTCCAAGGCTTTAGTGGCAAAATGTGCCTTTCCAAATTAGCTTGAAAAGTATTTCTTTTAGCAGCAGTCACAAGGGAGCTGGAAAGTGATCACACCTCAGTGCACCACAGACAGCAACACATAGCGAATAGTGAGACCTTTTTTTCTCAAGATATAATATATTGTATATCAGTTGGATTAGATGAAACACGAATGTATGCAAGAGCCCAAATGGTTCTCTATTTAAATAATATAAAGAAAATATATAGGAAAGACGCTTTTTTTTTGCACTGCATGTAATACAAATGCAGTAAAAATGTAATCTTCCAGCTCCTAATGTGCAGCCATGTGGAAAAAAATTGTGAGTGGCTCTTCCAAAACTACCTGAATAGGACATAGAGCTTGATAGAATAGTGAAGCCCAAGGGGGCAATTGTATTACAGAGGGCATCTGAATGTGCACAGCAGTGTGTATTTCATGTCAGAATGTTGCAGATCAATGACAGCATGTTTGTTCCACGCTGCTTTTCAAATACAATGTAACCTGTGAGTCGCTCCATCCGCCCACCTAACAGCTTCTCCACAGCTCAGGCTAAAGGCTAGAAACACATATGGAAAATACTTATGTTTTTTTTTTCTGGCTGGAGAGATCGGTTTTAAATATATCCACCAATTAAAGTATGAGGATTTCTTCTGTTAAATGCAGTGGAGAGAAATGATTCTGAGTTTCTGTTATGTTGTATCTATGTGCATGAGCAGATGTGTGCACATAGATGTGTGTTTGTGTGTGTGTGTGTGTGTGTGTGTGTGTGTGTGTGTGTGTGTGTGTGTGTGTGTAGGAAGACCTAGCCTTTATCACGTTAAGCTCCTTCTGTTTGTAAAAATGGTCCAGCTGGTCCAGGCCTCTTCTCAGCTTGAACATCCGAGTGCTGTCCATGTTACTCTCGTCCCTCTCATCGAGCTCCACATCTCCTGACTCGGTGCTTACATCCCTGTTGGAAAGACCAAATGTGATAAAGATCCCATCAGTGTTTTTACACAAAAAGTGGCGAATATTAGGCTCACCATTCGAGGTCATCTATGTCCATGGACCAATCAGCATGAAAGCCATCTTCATCCTGAAACACTGTCTCCCGTGTTCCACCTTCTTCTGCTGGAATAGGGCACGTTTTTAGATGTACATAACATAATTTCCTCTATTAATGATGATACCAAAATTGATTAACAATGCATTAATGCATTAACATCTACCTTTTGTGTTCTCAGTCCAGTTGTTCTCTGGTGCTTCATGTTCAGAGATCTCAGATGCATTATCATCCATTGCAGTATGGACTGGACTCACCAAAAAAAACCTTTATAGTTGACCTGTAACATTATAATGCTTTATAACAATTTACCATCACCTTATACCACCATAACAAACAGCCACTAGCCACTTTAATAGGAATATTTGTGATGTCACACAATGATGTCACAGATGTGACAGTGTCATGTGACACTGGCGTATCACATGACATAAGTGATAACACATTAAAACACTTCTTCACAGTTAAATAGATTAACCCACATATTAATGCATATACACATTAAACAAATCAAACACAGTACCTTGTTCCCGTTCCAGCTAGGTGCTTAATTATCCCTTACTTTTCTTGAAAACTTTGTACGATTTCAGAGCATTTTAGCGACATGACTTTTCTTTTTCATGTGTGCGTCTCACTAACTAGTGGAGTTAAAGATCTATACCATATGGGGGCGGAGTTAAAGGACTATACCGTTATGGTGGCGGAGTTAAAGGACTATACCATATGGGGGCAGAAGAGACCAAACAAAATGGAGCTCAAAAGGATGACCTTATTTACCTTTTTCTTAGAGTTAGTTACACTCACTACTTTGTAGAATTAACCAATCATAGGACAGCATTGCATTAAATTTTTGAGCTGCAGAGACAGAGCTTCAGTTAATGTTCAACATCAGAATAAGGAGAAATGTAAGCTTTGACCATGGCATGGTTGTTGGTGACTGTTCTGAGTATTTCAGAAACACTACATTAGGCTACAGTTACTCAAATAACTTTTTACAAACTCATATTCCAAACAGTTGGGACATTGTGTTAAATGTAAATAGAAACAGAATGCAGTGATTGGCAAATCTCATAAACCCATATTTTATTCACAATAGAACATGGAAAACATATCATATGTTTAAATGTTTGATTCTTTGAAACCTTTGCTGATATTATATACTGTAAATAGGTAAATATTCAACTGCTTTTCTTTTTCTATTTTTTGTTATTCTAAAAATGTTGCACAATTTAAAGACACAGTTATTTACAGATCGATGTAGCAATGCCTATCTTTAACTCTCTAAGATCATCTAAGATCCTAGATCCAAGATTCTTCCGTAAAATGGTACAATTTTTTCCCATCCACATCTGACCTCATCAACAGGGACTCGCCATCATCTCTGGTCTGCCTCCAAATCTCTAACATAAATATAAACCTTGCACTTTCATCTCATAACACAACACATAACACATTAACAAAACCAACATGGTCTACTATACTGCAACTCTGCATCTTGGACTTATTTGGAAATCTTGTTATTTGCACTGCCTCACTTTACATAACCTGCACAAATTATACAGTTAATGTCTTTATCTTTATTTATTCATTTATTATTTCATTTTCCTATATTTTATAGTTTTTCATATTTTTATAGCACTTGCACACCATGACAAATTTCTTGTACATGCAGCCGAATGATACTTGGCTTGACTATACCCCTCTGTCCTCTACATCTGCCTCTTTCAAACAAACTACCTGCATGTCTTCCCTCACCACATCCATAAACCCCCTCCTTGGTCTTCCTCTTTTCCTCCTTCCTGGTGGCTCCATCCTCAGCATTCTCCTACCGATATACCTCATGTCCCTCCTCTGCACATGTCCAAACCATCTCAGTCTCGCCTCTCTCACCTTGTCTCCAAAATGTCCTACATGTGTTGTCCCACTAATAAACTTGTTTCTAATCCTGTCCATCCTCGTCAAGTCAAGTCAAGTCAAGTCAAGTTTATTTCTATAGCGCTTTTCACAACAGACATTGTCTCAAAGCAGCTTTACAGAAATCAACAGTCAAGGTGACGGTGTGTATTTATCCCTGATGAGCAGCCGTGGCAACTGTGGCGAGGAAAAACTCCCTTAGATGTAATGAGGAAGAAACCTTGAGAGGAACCAGACTCAAAAGGGGATCCCATCCTTATTTGGGTGACATCATAAATCTTTCAACAATACAGAACACTGGAGAGAGAGAACTAACATGAGTACTGGAGTATAAGGTCATAAGTATTGTTCTTTCTACAGTCTTCTACAGTCTATATGGTTAGAAGCTCCTAGTTTTATGAGCTCAACATTTGTGACCATCACAGATCCAGCACTCCCAATAAAAACCTTAACATCTTTAGCACTGCTACCTCCAGCTCCACCTCCTGTCTTTTAAACCATACAACATAACAGAGTTAAACAGAGATAAACATTTTACACAGTGTCCCTTTTTTTGGAATTGGGGTCGTACAAATATGGTATCTCAGATCATCAACACATCAGGCGCATAGTCTATAAAAGCAAAATGTTCTCCTATCAGACATAAACAGGAATATGAGGCTAGAGTGGGCACAGATTCAGCAAAAGTGGTCAGGGGAATACCCGGTTTCTGTGAGCCTGTGCCCACTGTAGCCTCAGATTTCTGTTCTGAAAAACTCAAACCAGTTTATTTGGCATGAACAGCCATGGCCAGTAAGATCACTTTTTTCCCCATTCTGATGTTTGATGTGAACATCAACTGAAGCTTTTGACCTGATTTAATGCATTGTGCTGCTGCCACATGAGAGGCTGATGGAATATTGTATTAATGAGGAAGTGTATAGATGTTTCTCTTACAGTTTGTTTCTAAACAGATGTTTAATAGAGACAGCAATCACATTCAGAGGAGGATTAGGGGTTGGTTTTAGAGGATTGGTCAATATATACTGTATCATAGGATGTGTCTGATGTCTGATATTGTATGTACTACAGGTAGAAATAACAATTTTGTTGATGTCAGTCCTTTTCATTTTTTCATTTTTATCATGTTACCCTATACCATCATTCTAGGTTTTTGTAATAATAATATAAACTCTATAAAAAAACACCTTTGAAGAAAACACCTATGTTTCCTAAATATGTGGTGCCAGTTTGTGTGCCATTGTGTTTTGTGTCAAGGTCTTTTATACCACTCTTACAAGAATGGAAACAATATATGTAGGTTTTTCTTCCAAAACCTTTTTTTTTTTTTATTAACCAAATATTTCATTTTCAAATTGACCTAGATTCATAAAGTCATGTTCATTCTTATTTATAAGAATATTACAGCAGATTTTTGAGAATTGTTGATAATGGTTAGATTTACATTTGAATTTAACCTGGAGAAATAACAGAACATATTTGTATCAAGTGCTAATTAATTGTATAGATAGTGTTCTTTATTTACAAGAATTAAATCTGTAATACTCCCCTTTTACTGTAGTAATGGAGCTTAACATTTTCTCAATACCCATTTCTATTGCTTATTGTAAAAATTAAACCAGGCATTTATGTTTTTGGAACACATTAATCTCAAGATAGCGAGAAGAAACAAGATGTTTTTGATGAAATAACAATATGTTGTACAAGACGCTTTTCTGATAATAATGAGATGTTTTTCCTCATATTTGCTTTTCTTGTTATAACAACAATTTCTAACAGTAAGAATGTGTTTTCTAATAGGAAGAAGATACAAGATGTAAAAACACGATGTTTATCCCACAATAACAAGATGTTTTTCTTATAATAATGAAACGTTTTTTCCTGAAGTAACAAGTTTTTTTTATAGAAATCTCTAAAATAAACCAACCTTAAAAACAAGATATTTGTATTTTGTAAAAAAAGAGATATTTTTCTCATAATAATGAGACGTCTTTAATAACACAATTTTTTCCCCCTTATAACAAAGTCATTTTAAAGATTAACAAATGCTGGTGAGGTGTTTGGATTTACAAATGTATTCTTTTACATAGTATATGAACAAAAGTATTGGGACACCTGACCGTCTCCAGCCACATGTGGGTTTTCCCCAAAGTTTAATAAAATATTTTTGGATGTGGGAACATTCACAGTGTCACTGTGTTTACTGTTTGACAGTTACTGTGTCTACGTGTCTCAGGTTGTCCTTGTTTGATTGCACTAAATGTTGCACATGTGCACTTTTTGATGTTAGCTTAAAGTTTTGTGTCTTTCCATGTTCCTTTTGTTAATTCATGTTGTCTGTTGTAGCACCTTAGTCCTGGGGAAACGTTGTTTTGTTACACTGTGTACTGCACTGTATATGGTTGAACTACTTGAAGACTATTTGAACAGGAAATGGGAACTAAATGTGGAATGGGATGTTCAAAAAGCACATAGGATCTTATGGTCAGGTGTCTGCAAACTTTTGTCTATATATATCCCAGTAAAAAAATGAAAATTTGCAATATTTTTTCCTAGAGCTGTCTCTTTACTGAACTCTGCCCCTCGCTGATCCTACTGCCCTTCATACGCTGCTACATTTCCCCCCACACCTCACACTTCATTATTAAGCTAATGGACTGTCTACACCAAAACTTATACTCACTTGTACACTTGCTCTTCTTTTGCATTGCTTCTCACTATTGCCTAACTTACCATTGTGTGTATATATATATATATACAGTGAGGAAAATAAGTATTTGAACACCCTGCTATTTTGCAAGTTCTCCCACTTAGAAATCATGGAGGGGTCTGAAATTGTCATCGTAGGTGCATGTCCACTGTGAGAGACATAATCTAAAAAAAAAAATCCAGAAATCACAATATATGATTTTATAATTATTTATTTGTATGACACAGCTGCAAATAAGTATTTGAACACCTGAGAAAGTCAATGTTAATATTTGGTACAGTAGCCTTTGTTTGCAATTACAGAGGTCAAACGTTTCCTGTAGTTTTTCACCAGGTTTGCACACACTGCAGGAGGGATTTTGGCCCACTCCTCCACACAGATCTTCTCTAGATCAGTCAGGTTTCTGGCCTGTCGCTAAGAAACATGGAGTTTGAGCTCCCTCCAAAGATTCTCTATTGGGTTTAGGTCTGGAGACTGGCTAGGCCACGCCAGAACCTTGATATGCTTCTTACAGAGCCACTCCTTGGTTATCCTGGCTGTGTGCTTCGGGTCATTGTCATGTTGGAAGACCCAGCCTCGACCCATCTTCAATGCTCTAACTGAGGGAAGGAGGTTGTTCCCCAAAATCTCGCAATACATGGCCCCGGTCATCCTCTCCTTAATACAGTGCAGTCGCCCTGTCCCATGGGCAGAAAAACACCCCCAAAGCATGATGCTACCACCCCCATGCTTCACAGTAGGAATGGTGTTCTTGGGATGGTACTCATCATTCTTCTTCCTCCAAACACGTTTAGTGGAATTATGACCTAAAAGTTCTATTTTGGTCTCATCTGACCACATGACTTTCTCCCATGACTCCTCTGGATCATCCAAATGGTCATTGGCAAACTTAAGACGAGCCTGGACATGTGCTGGTTTAAGCAGGGGAACCTTCCGTGCCATGCATGATTTCAAACCATGACGTCTTAGTGTATTACCAACAGTAACCTTGGAAACGGTGGTCCCAGCTCTTTTCAGGTCATTGACCAGCTCCTCCCATGTAGTTCTGGGCTGATTTCTCACCTTCCTTAGGATCATTGAGACCCCACGAGGTGAGATCTTGCATGGAGCCCCAGTCCGAGGGAGATTGACAGTCATGTTTAGCTTCTTCCATTTTCTAATAATTGCTCCAACAGTGGACCTTTTTTCACCAAGCTGCTTGGCAATTTCCCCGTAGCCCTTTCCAGCCTTGTGGAGGTGTACAATTTTGTCTCTAGTGTCTTTGGACAGCTCTTTGGTCTTGGCCATGTTAGTAGTTGGATTCTTACTGACTGTATGGGGTGGACAGATGTCTTTATGCAGCTAACGACCTCAAACAGGTGCATCTAATTTAGGATAATAAATGTAGTGGAGGTGGACATTTTAAAGGCAGACTAACAGGTCTTTGAGGGTCAGAATTCTAGCTGATAGACAGGTGTTCAAATACTTATTTGCAGCTGTATCATACAAATAAATAGTTTAAAAATCATATATTGTGATTTCTGGATTTTTTTTTTTTAGATTATGTCTCTCACAGTGGACATGCACCTACGATGACAATTTCAGACCCTCCATGATTTCTAAGTGGCAGAACTTGCAAAATAGCAGCGTGTTCAAATACTTATTTTCCTCACTGTATATATATATATATATATATATATATATATATATATATATATATATATATATATATATACACCCGTTTTCTGTTTATAGTAATAGTCATCTGTAGATTATATTCATAGTACATATATACTCATCTGTATATTATATTCATAGTACATATATATTCATCTGTATATTATGATCATAGTACCTACACATCTGTAAATTACTGTTTATAGTCCTATAATACCATTTTATTTAATTTATGTAAATCATGTAAACACTGTATATCCTCCACTTGCTGCTACTGCACTCTGGTTAGACCCAAACTGCATTTCGTTGCCTTGTACAATAAAGTTGAATCTAATCTAATCTAATCTAATCTAATCTAATCTAATCTAATTTAATCTAATATAGTACATATGTACTTCAGAACATTGTATTTTGTTTCAAAGTCCATTGATACAGTGTAGAACAGGCTGCATTAGCTAGCTACTGTAGATCAACTTCAACCAGGAGTACTGTACCTAACTTCCTTTAACTAGAAAGTAAACTAACCTATTGTTAGCCCAAAATCTGCAGTGTTTATCAACATTTTACAAGTTTTTTTCCTTACCAACTTGGAGACAGCGCACCTCTCGCCCTTCAGCTGTATTCTGTTGAGCACTAGCGAATGTTTGCTGCGTTTCCATGGACACCGCTGGCTCGATTCCAAATGGAGTTCCGGATGTAGGGCGCCTATGTAAGGAAATGTAAAGCCATTTGGAACCAGCCGTCAGTTGTTCAGCAGGCAAACCAAATCAGTTGGATCCTGGGGAGCTTTGTACGGAAGTCCTAATATTTAATTGATTGTTTTCTCGTGATCTCGACATAACAAAAGTTGTTTACTCGTTATCACGAGTCCATTTTCTCTTGATCTTGAGCTAACATTGTTTTTCTTATCATTAAATAATTCATTTTTTTTTTCTGTGCATTTTTTTTTCTGTGTATTCGGCATAAGAGCATGTTCTAAATGCAGCCTCATGAATAATAACTTTGTGGCAGCAGGCGCGTGGACATGGTTCTTATCCATGATGCTGAGATGATGCTTCCTCTAGAACATGCTCCTGTGCCTAAAACACAGAAAAGTCATTACTGATCACGAGGAATGTTCAAGATGCTGTATCATGTAGAAAACGTGGACGAGCCCTGCTGCCACTTCAAATCCGTGACGCTGCCACTAAAACATGCTCTTATGTCTAATACACACACAAAAAAATAGTACTAATCACGAGGAAACGATGTTTGTTATGTCAAAATCACGACAAAACAGCCTTTAAGATAAAAAAAAATATATATATTATAATGCATGGCCTCTAATATGTATAAAAAAAAATAAAAATGAGTGGAAAAGGGGAAAATTTGTCTTATGTGGTTTTAGATCCTATTTTTTTCTAGAATTAAATAGGATAAAAGCTTTTTCATACAGTCCATTTTGAGAACAAAAGAACAGATTTATATCTCCTCTGCATCTCTTAAGGCAAAACATGGATTACACCAGCTCATAAGATTTTAGATTCTTGTGTAATGGGCCATAGGATGTTTTGTATTGTGTGTGTGTGTGTGTGTGTGTGTGTGTGTGTGTGTGTGTGTGTGTGTTGGGGAGGGTTCATGTGTATTATTGGTCACATTTAAGCAAGGAAATGCTTAAAAATAGTCAGTTTCTGTGCCAAAATGCACACACAGAGAAGATGAGTATAGACGGGTGGGTATAGTATGGTGGGTGAGTATAGACAAATTCATTTACTTTATCAGATTTAAACGAAACAGCATGCAAATCGACATCCTCCTTCTATCATTGTGTCGATAAGAATCTGTTTCTCATCAGCAGAAATTCACGGACAGTAAAAAAGCACTAAATAAGCCGATTACAAATTTCTCAACGTCCTTCAAATGCTGCTGGTTTTCTGGAAGCATGTGCACATTTTTGTGAATCAGCTTTTGTGTGACAGCCCAGAGCACGTCGTTCAACTAAAGAATTGGTACCGTATTTCAAATTATGCCATGCTGACAAAGGTTTGTGTGATGTGCTGAGGGCAGGAGACAACGTTCTTCATTCAAAAACACTTACTCTATTCCCTCGAGGCCTGAAATGTAGAAACCAGGGCAGATAGGAATACACAAGGAAACACAGGCTGCGTCTCAAACCTCCAAAGAGTTGCGATGACACAGATACTTCAAGCAGTAGCTGAGAGCTCACTTACTCACTGCTGGGCAAATAGGTGAAAAGCCCAGCATAAACCAGTCGTGCTTTGGATTGATTTTTTTTTTTCCATCTACAGTTTGTTTGTGAGGACAGACAAGAAATGTCTAGAGTCAAGAAAGTATTCTTTAAACTTTATTATTATTAGTAGTAGTAGTAATAGTATTAGTAGTAGTGGTAGTAAATAATTATTGTTGCTGTTATTGTTTAGTTGTTGATAAAAATTGTAATTTTGCAAATCATTGGACTGTAAGCTGCTTTTGACTCATAAAATCTGCTTCCTGGACATAATCCCTCTCAGCCGTCACAATGATTTATAACAGCGATTTGCTTTTAAAGTGATTAATGGCTTGCTTGCTTGCTTGTTTTGTACGATTAAGTTTTCAGAACAATATCAGTTATCCACAATCCACTAAAGTAATTTCTTGTTCTTGTTCTTGTTCTTCTTTTTTTTTTTTTTTGCAGGTTGCAGGATTTAGGTTGCACTTAAAAAAAGCTTTAGATAAAAGGGCAAACAGTTGTAGAGGAAAGTATAGAGAATAAGTTTAGATAGCCTCAAACATCCAGATCAACAAAATCTGGTCAGGTTACCATCAGTATGCCGTTTATCGAAACAGATAAAGCCACAAAAAACATTCAGTAAGCATCAACAGTTTAGGCATGTTGGTGTTTAGTAGATAATTCAATTCAGTTCAATTCATTTTTATTTGTATAGCGCTTTTAACAATGAACATTGTCTCAAAGCAGCTTTACACAGATAATGTGGTGATAAAAAATGAATATGTTCTTTATAAGAGTAAGTTTGTCCCTGGTGAGCGAGCCGGTGGTGACAGTGGCAATGAAAAACTCCCCAAAATGCATAAGGAAGGAACCTTGAGAGGAACCAGACTCAAGAGGGAACCCATCCTCATCTGGGTTGCACTGAATGTCCATTTATTGCAGATATATGATGTTGCATCTAACACATGCTATACTCAGTCTGCATCTCAACACAGACGCAATTTCAAAAAAAAGTCAAAGGGAAAAACACTAAACCTGAGCCAGCATGGAGAGCCTCTATTGCCATTTATCCAATCACAATGCATCATCGGCTCGGAGTCTAATTTTAGCTACTGAAGACATTATCTCAGAAAAGGAGGTGTTAAAAGAGTTTTATATTTATCCTCTCTAGTTTCGATTATGGTGAATGAATACTTATGGAACGTTTTTCGTTTCTAAAGTAATGAGTGAATGGAATCAACTAAAGATCTCCGTTGACCAAAAATCCTGGATAGCCAAAAACATTGCATTCATTCCAGCTTTTATTTTCAACAGTATGCAACAAATAAATTTCAGGCACAAACGAAATTCAGCAACGCAATGCACACTAATGTAAGTAAGTAGACTGCGTTTCAATTAAGACAGCACTGTGTTTAGTAGACGATTGGATTTTGTCTTGTACTGATGGCAGCAATTCATGCACACACATATACACACACACACACACACACACACACACAGCCCCCCACACAGTGACCCCTCATCTTATGCACGCTTAGATACATTAGTGCTCCTATACAACGAGGAATTAACCCATCAAATGCAGATTTATAGAAACACTGCTTGCTGGTTTTACTGCAATACTGAAAATCTACACTCAACAATTAACTGCTGTCTGTTAATCCACCATACACTCTTTCTATTTTCTCTCCTTTTTCTACTCATTACACTTCAGTACACCCAAACTTAAAGTTCATGTATATTCATGTGCGAATTTACAGATACACATAAGCTGAAAGAGATCGCAAAGAGTTTTTTCCTCCTTTCTTTTTCTCAGGTTGTTGTGGCAACTGCATTGCATTGTGTCTACAGGAGCATATACTGTATACTGAGAAAATCAGAAAATTACAAATGTGCCCACACACACACACACACACACACACACACACACACACACACACACACACACACACACACACACACACACACACACACACACACACACACACTTTAAAGCACCATGCACTTTAGTATTAATTTAACATCACCGTGATAACTGAACAGATCTGCAGATCGTATTTAACACATGCAGCGTCAAACTCGGGTTTACACTGTTAAAATAATAGGTGGTACTGTGGTGGAGAAGGTAGCGTTGCTACCTCACAGCTCCATGGTGTCTGCTTCAAACCCAAACTCTGATTACTCTTGTTTCTAGGTGTGTTTTAGCCATGGTTATTTCCTCCAAGATCACTGGTTTCCAACCGAAATGATGCTGGGAAGTTGATTGCCTGTGTAAAATGTATAAACAAGGGTGTAAATGCATGTGTATGTGAATATGTGTGGTTTTTTTTTACACATATACACATACTCTAACCTCATCCAGGATGTCAAGTCAAGTCAAGTTTATTTCTATAGCGCTTTACACAACAGACATTGTCTCAAAGCAGATTTACAGAAATCAACAGTCAAGGTGAACGGTGTGCATTTATCCCTGATGAGCAGCCGTGGCGACTGTGGCGAGGAAAAACTCCCTTAGATGTTATGAGAAAGAAACCTTAAGAGGAACCAGACTCAAAAGGGGAACCCATCCTCATTTGGGTGACATCAAGAGAACTAACATTAACATTGGAGTATAAGATTATAAGTAAATGTTCTTTCTACAGTCTTTGGTATAAAACTAGGAGCTACTGAGCTCAACATTTGTGATCATCACAGATCCAGCATCAGCTTCTCCATGCCAGAGCCTTTAAACACTTCAGGAGGTCCAATGTCAAAACTCCACACATGCAGTGGGATCCAATTGGCACTGGTACGTTTCTAGATGGTTCAGGAAGTTTGCGAGTTCGGCATCTACTTCTTTAAAGTCCATAATCTTTACGAGGTGGGATGTGACTGGATGCATTGCCACATGACCTACCGTGTTCCCAGGATATACCTACCTGTCCCGGATTGTTCCCAGGACAGGATCTGGTTCCACAGTGAAGTTATCCACTAGGATAAAGCATGTTCTAAAACTGCATTATGGCAATTTGTATCTAATTTTGGTTTACATCAAGATCAGAAAATTGTTTATCTTTATTTTTTAAGAGTAATGTATTTCTATTTCTGGAGGAAAGAAAATCTTTGCTTTAAAGATGTTCAGAGAGAGGCCCCCAAACTTTTTCCTGTAAAGGGCGAAAAATCTAAAAAACAGCAGACAATTTTCTCTTGATGTGTGTCATTCAACTTTTCCATAATTAGCTTTTCTGTGAGTGTTACAAAGCATTCTGTATCTGCACCTTGAAGTACGCATTTACATTGAATTTATGTAAAAAATAAAACAAAAAAAATCTAAAGTTATTTTGTTTTTCTTTTTTATTCCAGTTCTCATATTTTGCATGGCAGGCCAAATCAAAGTTCATAAATTTTGCCCTCTGGGACCTAAATCATCTTTGTCCTAGAAGAACCATTTTGGGGTTGCTATAGTCTTATAATGTGCCTTGGGGACTACAAACATATTTTATTGATTTATGGATGGATGTAGGGATGGATTTAGATTTACGGCATTAACCAGAGTGACTTACATTTTTATCACATTCATACATGAGCAGTTGTGAGTTAAGGGCCTCGTTTAAGGGCCCGGCAATGCGACATACTGCTGGTGGGAGTTGAACTCACAACCTTCTGTTTATAAGTCCAACAAGTGAGCTAACCTTTTTCCCACACGACTTCTAGTACTTAATTGTTGTTGTTTCGTGATGAATAAAGTTGTTGATGTTCTATTGCGGATCCAACAAATCAAATTCAAATTAATATTATTTATAGCAATTTCAACAATACATAGTGTCACAAAGCTACTTTATAAAATATATACATTTTGGATATAAATAAAATAAATCCTTTATGAGCAAGCCAGAGTCAAGTGGGGGAAAGGAAAAACTCCCTGAGACAACATGAGGAGGAAACCTTGAGAAGAACCAGACTCATAAGTACGGCCACTCTCATCTAGTTGACATGGATATTATGATTAGAAGCAAGTCCTTTTAATAACTGCGTAATATATTGTCACATTTATGCAGTTTTGTAACAAGCAAATTCATTACCGTTTTGACATCAAGTTATCAGCATGTAGACTTGAATGTAAAACTGATCATGGCAGTTATGCTCCTAATGCTGTAATAGCAATTACTATCCAGAACCATCTTCATGCTTTCCCATATGTCCTTATCAGAAGCAGGTTTTCAGGTAATAAGAACCAGATGTGAACATCAGGATAAATCAGCCAGGTCCAAAATGGTTCATCCATAAAAAGTTCACACTTGGGAAAAGATTTTGTTCTTTTGGCATCAGTTATGAGAAAACATTCTAACGGGAATGATGGCAGCTCAAATTAGAAATCAAGCAAATGATGTTGGAATAGAGAGTTACATAAGAACTTCGATTTGATCTGACGCTGTTCTGTCTTCTCCTCAGACGGGATGCGATTACTGCTGATCAGCGGGTTTTACACTGCTCTCTGACTCGACAGGAGAGAGAGAGAGAGAGAGAGAGAGAGAGAGAGAGAGAGAGAGAGAGAGAGAGGAGAGAGAGAAAGAGGGAGAGGGAGAGAGAGAGAGAGAGAGAGAGAGAGAGAGAGAGAGAGAGAGAGAGAGAGAGAGAGAGAGAGAGAAGAGGGAGAGAGAGGGGCAGAGAGAGAGAGAAAGAGGGAGAGAGAGAGGTAGAGAGAAGAGAGAGAGAGAAAGAGGGAGAGAGAGAGAGAGAGAGAGAGAGAGAGAGAGAGAGAGAGAGAGAGGCAGAGAGGAGAGAGAGAAAGAGGGAGAGAGAGAAAGAGTAAGAGAGACAGAGAGTGTGTGAGAGAGAGTGAGAGAGAGCGAGAGAGAGAGAGAGAGAGAGAGGAGGAGAGTTGCGCTCAAAGCGCTTCATCAGTTGGGACAGTAGGACGCAGGGACGTGTGGACACGGGGACAGGAAAAGCTTTCGGACCGCAACATGGATCAGCCCGAATGTTTACTTTCTTCACTCTGCACCACATAGGACGGCAAACTCTGCCTCGATCTTCCGAACCTCCTCTGGACTACTTCAGCATCTCCGAGCGAAAACAATGGAAGCGACGTTCATACTGTCGATGGTTTTCTCCATTATCCTCATGGGGAACGAATTGACCAGGTAAGAGTTGCGCACGCCAGGTTTAGTCTTCAATCTTCTGAATAAAGTGTCTTAACTTGTCTAACGCTGCTTATTTTGATTTAGGAGGAATATAAACAGCTTACTGCAGGGGTTCAAGGCGCATTTTATTTTTCTTTTACGCACACGCGCGAGCGCGCTCGCACCCGCCGCAGCACGAGCGTATTAGTGTGTGTGTGTGTGTGTGTGTGTGTGTGTATATGCGCGTGTGTGTTAAAGAACTCGTGTCGTAACCTTCTGCATCCAGTTGAGTTCATGTGCTGAGTTCATTTTGCAGATTGCGGTGCTCGAACTCTGGAATAAAAAGCGCACAGTTTGGAGATTTCCGATATCTGATATCTGAGGTGTCACTCTTCTCAAAGATCTAATGCAAAACTACAAAAGTGCATGGGATATCTCAATGAAATCGAATCCAACCTAGATTGTGGGTCTGGAAATGTAAAGAGATCAAGCGCACAGAGAGAGAGAGAGAGAGAGAGAGAGAGAGAGAGAGAGAGAGAGAGAGAGATTTTTAGCATCTCAGCCGACTGATCAAAAATTGCTTACATCTTCACTACAGTAGCACAATCCATTGCATTTTTGTCTCCTGAGAAATACAGAAAAATGGAGAAGAGGTTTGCACTTTTGAAAATATCACGGCTCATAAGTAAAAAAACAAGTAAAACAATCAAACAGAACAGTTTTCACATAGTATTATACACCGTGGATGTAATCATGATCATGGTTCATCTGGTCACAGTTCCACTAAGAACCTACAGCAGCACACACGTATCGCCTATTGTACATAACTCAGTATAACAGCCAGATCTCTGAGAGCATTGTTGGTAAAGTTGACGATTCACAGTTTGATACTGTCCTCAAGTGTCTGTGTATGTGGAATTTTCCATGTACTCTCCATGTTTGCATGGGTTTCATCCACATGTTCTCCACCTCCCAAAACATGCAAGTAGCTGGACTGGTGGATTCACACTAAATTTCCCTAGTGTGTAAACGTAAAAGAAAGTGTGTGTGTGTGTGTGTGTGTGTGTGTGTGTGTGTGTGTGTGTGTGTGTGTGTTATTGGTTAATGATCCAGTGCGGTAAACCGGTTACTAACAAAGAATATATAGAGATTCTGGTTAAATAAAGGAAATAGTATACCAGAAATGTGTTGTTCAACGTGGAGTTTTTTTTAGCTATAGCTTTTAAAGCAGCGTAAAGTCTGTGTGAGTCTATAAATTTTCAGATGAAAGGATAATTTACCTGTTCTGATAACATTTTACAAAAGAGTTGGAGTCTTCTCAGCTAGGGAACCGCATCTCCGTATAGGTTTCTACACAGACAAGCTGAAAATTGATTTTCAAAGAGTTGAATGATTGTTGTTGTTTTTTTAAGATCGCTTGCAGGACATGCAGGATCTCACTTTCAGCTTGTGACAGCGATACAGGAAAACACCAGTGAGCTCATATGAATATGGCTGCTACAGCACAGCTGCAGTTCAGCCTCATTACGTAGATATATATCTCTAACCATTCAGCATTACATCATTTGTATAAAATGGTACAAAACCTTTCACAATTCACAGATCAAATTATTCATTTGATATTTTCCATGTTATCATCCGGATAATCAGCAGGCTATTGACTTAAACACTGTTTTGTTTTGTTTTTTCATGGAAATGAAATGCTGCATTAGATATGGCTGATTGAATTTATATTACTTTTGCCAAAATTTTAAAGCCCTGGTAAATCTTAAATGTGGCTGTACTTCCAGCTGGGCCACTTTGGTCTGGTATTCTTGTCATCATGTTGTTCTTGCCACTATATTTCACCAGGAATCAGCTTCTATGTGAAGTATTTATTCATACATTTTAGCTTAATATTGATTTTGTTAATGCTGGATGATTAGTAAAAGGTGTTAAACCTTTCAACAGCATTGTTTACCTTACAGTGTCTCAAGTGCTACTGAAGGACACATTAGTAGGACATATGGCAAGGAAGGGAAGGAAAGGGAAGGGCAGATAAAGTAAGGATGTGCTGCATTTTCTATTAGTGCACCAGGCCATGCATTAAAGCAGTAAGGAAAGATAATTTCTTGATTAATTTCAAGCGGCAATAATAAGTTAATCCCAACTAGGCAATACCTACTGTTTTATTTCAGTTGATACTTTAATATTGAAACTTTATTGTGTGAAGGGAAAAAAAACCTCGAAATGATATAATCGTGTTAACTATAAATGAAAGCACTGTTGGTTGACATACGTAATCTGTTATAATCGGTTACGCAAACTTGAGAAAAAGTGTGAACCCTTGTCTGTCTCCCACTTCTTTGTTGACTCATTACGTCAGTCACGCTATTTTCCAATGATTCATCCAACACATTTTTTTTCTGGCACTTTGAATTTCTGTATCCCTGTTCACAAGAGTGAGTGATTTATTTCTGGCGAGCATGTAGGTTTTTAGTATTATTTTATTAATATCCCCTTTCCCCTTCCCACTTACGCTGTTTTTTTTTTTTTTTTGTGGCGTACATGCCATGAGAGTGTGAAGGCAGCTGGTGTTACCTTGTCACCTTCTGTGAGCTACAGCTAACAGTTTTTCAATTAACCCTCTGCACTTGCAGAAGGTCCCTTGACGCTTTGCTGGCATTACGACCAGCGAAACATTTCCTGTGAAACGTTTACGGTGTACAAAGTAGCACTTATACGCGCACCCCGGAAATGTGCACGGACTTTACACGATAAATTGATGTAAATTCATCCTCAGAGGGATGTATCTTTGTCTGCTTTACTGTTAAACTGTAATGTTGATCAGATTTGCTTAGTTCTTGTTTGCGTTTTAATCTTTTATCAGAAAAATACCAACAAAAGGTAGCATTTAATAGCTTTTTTTGGGCCTTTTTAACAACCACCTCAATAGTCTCATGATGCAAATCTTTAGGCAGCTGACACAAAAAACTGTCACAATAAATATTTTATACAGTCGAACCCACTTATCTCGACCTCGGTTAACTCGCCAACCCTATTAAGTCGACGTTTTTGAAGTGGAACCGCCAAATTCTCACTTTGTCTTAGCATTTTTAATCGGTTAAGTCGATTCTTTTATGTCGACAAACCCTAATATCTCGAGCACAAGGGGGGCAAATTTGCCACTTAATCGCCGGCTTTTGCCACGTCACCATCTCACTACCGTATTTTTGCGTATATATGACGCGTCTTATAGAAAGTTTTACATACCCCTCACCCAGGGTGCATCTTATATACGCGAAAATACGGTAGTGAGACGGCACTGTGCAGCTGCAGAATAACTCGCAGAAGTGGTGGAAAAATCAAGCCTTACAGATGCTACAGGTGTAGGATACTTTTCAGAGCTGTGTGTCGGAGTGAAATGACTCGGGAATTTAATGTTGACTCTGGTTAGCTTTTTGTAAAAACGAACTACACCCCGCACGTTTTTTGTGATTTTGTGAGCGATCTTTCTGTTTGCAATCTTGTAGAATATAATAAAGGTTTGTTTTGAGAATCGACGGTGGTTTGTATTGTATACTGGTAAATCTCTGCTGTTAGTTGGTGTACATACGCCATATTGGTTTTCGTTTATCTCGATCATCGGTTATCTCGATGCTTTTTGGCGTCCCCTAGGCCGGCGACATAACCGGGTTCCACTGTATATTACTTATACTGATTCTAACAAACTTTCACCGATTTATATTATTTGTTGCTATGAATTGTGGGTGACAAGTGCTTAGTCATCTGCGGTTAATAACTATAACACTGATCATCACAGGTCCAAATGTTGTCATGTTGTCTAAACCGACAAATAGTGAATGCAGTAACTTGGATTTTATTAAGAAATTCAATTCATTTTGCGAAGAATTACATTTAAAATGCCGTCATCATAGACATTATAACCTCATACACTTATAGTTACGTTATAAAATCTTGCTAGGACGTTTGCAATGACTAAAAGAAAACTCATACTTTTTTTTTTTTTTTGCAGTGACTGTACTAGTGAAGGAATCTGATTTAATCCAGTGCTGCAAGATAGCACAGTGGGAAATGTTGCAGTCCTACAGCAACAGGGTTTTATCCTAAGATCAGAAGAGTGTGTGGAACTGCAATTAATTCAATCAACCAATGTACACTTTTAGGTGTATGTAAAATGATTAATTACAATTTAACAACAATTAAACAAAATCCTTCATTAAGTGTTGATGTAGGGTTTTTTTTTGCGCTCACAATAGTCACCATCTGATTTGTTTTACATGAAGTTATAAGAATATTTGTCACCATCTCTGTCCAGTATAACCATCAAGGTCTCTATTCTCTACTCCCATTTATGTTAGTAATGGACATTTCTATATATTTTCTACCCATATACTACCATTAACAATATAATGGCATAAGGGATATCAGTGCTTTAGACAAACAATAAGCTTATAAAAGGGGTCTTATTTAAATTGGGCTGGTGTGGGAGCAGATTTCCATTCTAACTATGAACATCTATGCTATTATATTGTTAATACAACCAATAGATTGTATATTTCAGTTTATGATCATCACCTGCAGAAGGTTCTGTCTGTTTTAAGATTGCATGATAATTTATGCTCTGTTTAACAGTCATGACTGAAGTGTTGCAGAGATGCAGGGATTGCTACAGGCAACACTTTGGATTCAAATTCTCTATAGTCGCTGGGATTCTAAATCATATAGAATTTTTTATGTTTTCTGTGAGGATTTTTTCTGATGATGATTGTGCTATCAGAATGCATGATACAATACTACTACAATATAATTCACAAGTCTATATAAATTTTATTTCATAATAGGGGCATGCAATAAGACAAAAAATTAACCAAGAAAAGATTATCAACAAAGTTAAAACTCTGAAAAAAAAATTGAAAAAAAACAGAAGAGCTGGGCTAGCAACAATAAACACCAAGCTAGTAAACTAAGGAACAAGGGAACTGTGTATACACAGGGGAATGAGACACAGGTGGCAGCAATGACATAATTAAAAGACAGAGGAAAAAATACAGGGAAACAGTGGTTGCCTCCAGTGGCCAATATACAAAATGACAGTTATTCAGAGTCCTGTGATTAATTAATTAATTAATTCATTTTAAAGTTAATCAGTCACACCATGAAGTTATGGGAAAGAGTAGTGGAAGCTGGGCTGAAAGAAAAGTTGATTATCTGTGAGCAACAGTATGGTTTCATGCCAAGGAAGAGCACCACAGACACATTATTTGCTTTGAGAATATTGATGGAGAAGTATAGAGAAGGACAGAAGGAGTTGCATTGCGTGTGTGTGGATTTAGAGAAAGCGACAGGGTGCAGAGAAAGGAGTTGTGGTATTGAATGAGGATGTCAGTTGTGTCAGAGAAGTATGTGAGGGTGGTGCAGGACATGTATGAGGACAGTGTGACAGCAGTGAAGTGTGCATTAGGAATGACAGACTGGTTTAAGGTGGAGGTTGGACTGCATCAAGTATCGGCTCTGAGCCCTTTCCTGTTTGCAGTGGTGATGGAGAGGTTGATGGACGAGGTCAGACAGGAGCCTCCATGGATTATGATGTTTGCGGATGATATTGTGATTTGCGGTGAGAGTAGGGAGCAGGTTGAGAAGAGCTTGGAGAGGTGAAGGTACACGTTGGAGAGAAGGGGAATTAAAGTCAGTAGGAGTAAGACAGAGTACATGTGTGTGAATGAGAGGGAGGGCAGTGGTGTGGTGCGGTTGCAAGGAGAGGAGGTGGTGAAAGTGGATGAGTTTAGGTACCTGGGGTCAACAGTGCTAAGTAATGTAGATTGTGTTAGAGAAGTGAAGAAAAGAGTGCAGGCAGGGTGGAGTGGGTGGAGAAGAGTGTCTGTGAGAGTGAAAGGGAAAGTTTATAGGACTGTGGTGAGACCTGTGATTTTGTATGGTTTAGAGACAGTGGCATTGACTAAAAGACAGGAGGTGGAGCTGGAGGTAGCAGAGCTGAAGATAAGGTTTTTGTCGGGAGTGACGACGATGGACAGGAGTAGAAATGAGTTTATTAGAGGGACAGCACATGTAGGACATTTTGGGGACAAGGTGAGGGAGGCGAGATTGAGATGGTTTGGACATGTGCAGAGGAGGGACATGGGGTATATCGGTAGGAGAATGCTGAGGATGGAGACACCAGGAAGGAGGAAAAAAGGAAGACCAAAAAGGAGGTTAATGGATGTGGTAAAGAAAGACATGCAGGTAGTTGGTTTAAAAGTGGCAGATTTAGAGGACAAAGTAGTATGGAGATGGCTGATCGACTGTGGATCCCCCTAATGGGAGCTTTGCTGTATTTTGGTAAACTAAATATGTGGTAGAATTCAGCTTAATGAACTGAAGAGTTGAGGGGCTCAGAGGTAGTTTTCTGAACATCCTACAATTTAATTTAACCTACAATTTAAACTTAAGTATTATTGAATAGTATTGGTACACAGAACACAACTGAATTTCAGCATTTAAAGTTTAGATATGGAAATAGTAGCATTGTGCAAATGGACAGTGCAGATAAATATGTAAATATATGTGCAAGAAAAATATTTAATAGGCTATGGAAGGTAATTTGTGCATAAGATGTTGAGCAAAAGTAAAAGAAATAACTCCAAATCCCCCCCAAAAAGTAAAATCTTAATAACAACAAAATGCAATGATTTTTAAATCTCATAAACCAATATTTTATTTATATTAGAACATAAAAAAACATATTAAATATTGAAACTGAGATAATGTACCATTTTAAGGGAAAAATAAGGTATTTTTGAATTTGATGTCTGTAACACATATCAAAAAATTGCCATCTCCTCTTGCTTTAACTCTTGTCTGGTAACCGAGGAGACCAGTTGCTGAAGTTATGGGAAAAGAATGTTGTCTCATTTGTGTCTGATACAGGATTTTAGCTTAACAGGCCTGTATTTCTTTGTCGTGTTTTTAGTTTTTTGTTGCGCCAAATGTTTTATATTAGTGAAAGTTCTGTTCAGCAGACAGGTCAGTTCAGTACCCAGACTCTTTTACTATGAATCAATGCTGTTGTAATAGATACAATATTCGATGTGGCATCCATGGTTTCTAAAAAGAAATTAAAATATTGATTCGTCTGACCATAAAACAGTTTTCCATTGTAGCCTTTGTCCATTTTTTATGAGCTTCGGCTCAGAGAAGATGGCTGCATTTCTGGATCATGTTCACATATGCATTGAATGGTGTTAAAGTATGGAATGGTGGCCATGTTGGCCAAGTCTCCAACCTTCCTTCAGATTTGGACTCATCTGTCTGCACTCAAGTTTCTTCCAGTCTTGTGTGTTTTTGTCTTTTATCTAGTTTGTTGCATTTAAACAAAAACAATACATGTATGTGTCTCATAAAATGCTAAAAGATTACATGCTTTTAAACTGACATACTGTATAAAGTGTACTGGTCTTACCATATTATTGGTTGCATAATTCTATGTTTTTGCTATTGGTATCATAAAACTAAGATTGTAGTTGAAGCGTTTGCATCTCTATTCTGTTGTTTTGAACTTCCTCACTGCACCATGCACGTTATTAAGCTAAGGCCTCGAGGAAGGCTGCATTAATGAAGAGGAATAAAAGAGCACGAGCTGTAGAGAAGGAGAGGAAATTACCTCTTAACAGTTTCGAGCGAATGAGTCCGAGCCTTGAATTTAGAAAGCAATGCTCATGGGTCAATCAAAGGCACAGCATTATGATTTGACAATCTTCTCAATTTTCCTGTAGAGCAGCTTTCTATAATTTCTTACACAATTCATCATATAATAAATACAAGTGGAGAGTTCAGTTTTGGAATAGAAGTAAATATCTGCCAACATGCTCCATTCAATTCAATCAAGTTCACTTCAAATGTATTTGTATAGTGCTTTTAACAATGGATAATGTCCCAAAGCAGCTTTAACAAATTAAATAGAATGCCCTTACAACTTTTTGCAACATAAATTTTTATTGAATTCTAATAAATACAATTCTATAGCTCCTGAATAGTTAAAAATATTGTTCCAAAAACAACTTCTTTAATATTGTGGACCATCTGCATAATACAGTGAGGAAAATAAGTATTTGAACACCCTGCTATTTTGCAAGTTCTTCCACTTAGAAATCATGGAGGGGTCTGAAATTGTCATCGTAGGTGCATGTCCACTGTGAGAGACATAATCTAAAAAAAAAAATCCAGAAATGACAATGTATGATTTTTTTTACTATTTATTTGTATGATACAGCTGCAAATAAGTATTTGAACACCTGAGAAAGTCAATGTTAATATTTGGTACAGTAGCCTTTGTTTGCAATTACAGAGGTCAAATGTTTCCTGTAGTTTTTCACCAGGTTTGCACACACTGCAGGGGGGATTTTGGCCCACTCCTCTACACAGATCTTCTCTAGATCAGTCAGGTTTCTGGCCTGTCGCTGAGAAACACGGAGTTTGAGTTCCCTCCAAAGATTCTCTATTGGGTTTAGGTCTGGAGACTGGCTAGGTCACGCCAGAACCTTGATATGCTTCTTACAGAGCCACTCCTTGGTTATCTGGCTGTGTGCTTCGGGTCATTGTCATGTTGGAAGACCCAGCCTCGACCCATCTTCAATGCTCTAACTGAGGGAAGGAGGTTGTTCCCCAAAATCTCGCAATACATTGCCCCGGTCATCCTCTCCTTAATACAGTGCAGTCGCCCTGTCCCATGTGCAGAAAAACATCCCCAAAGCATGATGCTACCACCCCCATGCTTCACAGTAGGGATGGTGTTCTTGGGATGATACTTATCATTCTTCTTCCTCCAAACACGTTTAGTGGAATTATGACCCAAAAGTTCTATTTTGGTCTCATCTGACCACATGACTTTCTCCCATGACTCCTCTGGATCATCCAAATGGTCATTGGCAAACTTAAGACGTGCCTGGACATGTGCTGGTTTAAGCAGGGGAACCTTCCGTGCCATGCATGATTTCAAACCATGACGTCTTAGTGTATTACCAACAGAAACCTTGGAAACGGTGGTCCCAGCTCTTTTCAGGTCATTGACCAGCTCCTCCCGTGTAGTTCTGGGCTGATTTCTCACCTTCCTTAGGATCATTGAGACCCCACGAGGTGAGATCTTGCATGGAGCCCCAGTCCGAGGGAGATTGACAGTCATGTTCAGCTTCTTTCATTTTCTAATGATTGCTCCAACAGTGGACCTTTTTTCACCAAGCTGCTTGGCAATTTCCCCGTAGCCCTTTCCAGCCTTGTGGAGGTGTACAATTTTGTCTCTAGTGTCTTTGGACAGCTCTTTGGTCTTGGCCATGTTAGTAGTTGGATTCTTACTAATTGTATGGGGTGGACAGGTGTCCTTATGCAGCAAACGACCTCAAACAGGTGCATCTAATTTAGGATAATAAATGTAGTGGAGGTGGACATTTTAAAGGCAGACTAACAGGTCTTTGAGGGTCAGAATTCTAGCTGATAGACAGGTGTTCAAATACTTATTTGCAGCTGTATCATACAAATAAATAGTTAAAAAAAATCATTCATTGTTATTTCTGGATATTTTTTTTTAGATTATGTCTCTCACAGTGGACATGCACCTACGATGACAATTTCAGACCCCTCCATGATTTCTAAGTGGGAAAACTTGCAAAGTAGCAGCGTGTTCAAATACTTATTTTCCTCACTGTATATAACACTCTTAACTTCTGCAAGTATAACTGTTACCTAAAATGTGTTCATGCTTGCTATTTTATATAGATTCCCAAATATATTTTCTAAATATGTATTTTAAGCCCCTTTATGGATTGAGATCTTGTAGTAAAGTTTTTTTTTTTTTTTTACCTCAGGCTTTCACAACCTGTAGTAAAGGGTGGGGGTCAGGGACAATGCCATTTGGGCTACTGGCAAGTAATGGAAAGACCCTTTCAATGGCAACTCTGTTAGGGAATGTTGAAAGTCACTTAGCTGGCAGAAGAAAAGACAGAATATTATGATATGGCAATGGTGATATAGATAAAGTAGATATGCAATGCATTGCATATTTATTTACTTATTTATTTATGAATTTAAGTATCATCTTTATAGGTATTTTACAGTAGGCTATATGAAGTAGGGTAAAAAGGTTTTAACTAAAGGTCGATCGATTTATCGGTTTTGCTGATTAATTGGCACCGATTGTTGATACTATCAGTAAAAACTATACAGATTTTTATTTGCGGGTTGTGTTATACAGTACGAGAGAGGCCTTTAGAGGCGAATCACTGACGCCACATGCTGTTTATTTGAAGTGTCTTTTTTTATTAATTTTGGATGTAATTGTTTTTATTTTTGGGGGGTGTTACTTTTTGTTTCAGTTTGAATGCAGGCCTTTTATTAACCTTAACATTTAATAATATAATCAATATATTCATATTTATATAATGCAGCACATTTTCATGATTCTGTACTGTATTCTCCTTTACAATACTGTATCTTTGTAATAAAGTTCAGTACTGTTTTACAAGGAGTGTTATGTTTGTTTGTTTTTATCCAGTATTCATTTTAAAAATTATTTGGTTATCGGCAAGTACGATCCAACCTAGCTATCAGTATCAGTAAAATCCACTATCTCCACATGATCTCTACCTTAAAGATGCTATCTTAAATGCTATCCTAGATTAAAAACAAATGCTTGAAAAGCATTTGATATTTGAAAATATATGAAATATATCAGTCTGGAAATTAGAAAGCTATTTATAATGTCTCTAAAGCTTTGTGACTCCATTAACAACAATGAGAGCCATTATCTCCAAATAAAAAAAAATTGGAACAATGATGAATCATTACAGGAATGGCTAACCTAAAAAAAATTTCTCCCAGAGGCCATCAACGACTCGACAACGAGAATGGGCTAAAATTATATCTATTACATAGTTAGGATAGTTACAAGGCCAAAATCTCTGCTAATCGTTTACCTTTGCAAAAACTAAATCCATCATGATGTCATGCGGGATAAAATTCTGTACACTGAAATGTAGAAAATATTTGGAAGACATTACATCTGGTTTAAACCCATAATTTCACAATAAGTACGTCATACCAACAGCCAAACATGGTCAAGGTAGTGTGATTGAGTGGAGTTCCTGACTCGATTGAGATCATGTGGCAGTATTTAAATAGGTTGCTTATTCTCCAGAGCAATCAGTTGTGGCAAAGCAATTCACCATCAACAATTGTCCACCACAATGACAATGACTGCAGTTTGAAGTGTTTGTTTGCAGTTTAAGTTTGTGTAAAGAATATGAAATCAGGACCATTTTGTGTGAGAAATATGCAAAAATAGGATAAATTAGGAGGGTGTTAATACAGTCATGGCCCTGTGGGTAATCTCTCTTCTACTCCAGAGTTCCCCAAGGAGACCATACTAACCAGTCCCACCCATGCTGTTGCCCAATGGACAAGAGAGATCTCAATAAGTCTCCATTAGAAACGTTTCAGTGTTGTTTTTGCATATGCACCAAATAACAGTTTAGATAATTCATTTGTTTTGGTGAAGGTCAAGCATATGCCACCGTGAAGGCATTCACAGTAGGGGTTTTTCCCCAATGGACAAGAGAAATCTCAATAAGTCTCTATAAGAAACCTTTCAGTGTTGTTTTTGCATATCCAAATAACAGTTAAGAGAATTCATCTGTTTTGGTACAAGTGGAGCATATGCCACCCTGAAGGTTCCTCCCTCTGAGTTCATAGTGCTTGTGGGGATCATTTCAGTGATCATTGTAGAAATAATAGAGCTACTGGATATTGGAGAGGAATGATGAGGAGAAATCAGGTGTCCCCATCTCAGGAGGAGAGATGAAACCATGAAGAAGTTCTGCTTCATAGTTTGAAAAGAAGCAAGTGTGAAAGGAAGTGTTGACCACCACTAGGCACTCTTCTGAGGTAAACCAGCAGACATGCCATTTCCTAAAGATGATATCACTATGGCATTTAAAAGAGTTTAGAGAAACAGAGAGTCAAAGTTTGGCCAGAGAAACTTTAAGTTGTGTTGTGAACATGTTTCTTTAATGTTCCAAAGACAGCTAGGGTAGTGACATTGGGCTTAAAAACTAGAATGGTGGTCCCTTGCTGCTTTTTCTCCAGGGATGTAATGTTCCACTTTGAAATATATAACTTTGAAGAAGTTAAGAAATGCATTGTGTCATACACACTGCACTACAGTAATAACCAAGAAATGACTTGAAGTTATAGTTAGATGAATAAGAATGTAGGATGACCAAAGGTTCACACCATTACAGCAAAAAAAAAAAAAAAGTTTCATAGTAAAACACTATTTGGAATACAGTCTATTGTTTAGTATTTGGGATACTACATATCACATATTGCCTTCATATCGCATACATATGACATTTAAATAATTGTCAATTATAATGTCAATTTTAATATATACAATTTGTGTCATTCACATCTATTCATTTGTAATATACAGTCGTCGCTTGATTCATTGCGGTTCGAATCTCACGGTCCCACTTTTTTCAATATGGCACATAACTATTTTGTTTTGCGAATGGTCCCGATTTAGCACGAAACATATCGATGCAAATCTGGCTAATAATTTGATGTACTGTACAATCCAGACAAAAAGATACACAGCACTCCCTTATTTAGTAATGTATGTAGCATAAGAAATGATTACTTCAAAAAAAGGGCGGAGTTAAAGACATACGTCACCAAATTTAGGCAATGAATGCAGAAAGAATGCAGTGTATCTTTAACTCAGCTGCTTTTTTGAAGTTAGAGGATACAATAACCAATAAAAAAGTGAAAACGTACAGTTTCTTTTAATGCTAATAATTTCTTATGCTACATACATTACTAAATAAGGGAGTGCTGTGTATCTTTTTGTTTGGATTGTACAGTACATCAAATTATTAGCCAGACTTGCATCGATATGTTTCGATGTTTCGTGCTAAATCGGGACCAAACGTCACCAAATACGTCACCAAATTTAGCCAATGAAAATAAAGAATGCAGTGTATCTTTAACTCAGCTGCTTTTTTGACGTCATAGGACAGGTTTTTATTCAACACAAACAAAATGTCATCATCTGGCCAAAAACAAATGTGAAAAAGATGTGGGAAGAACAGACAATCACAACTAATACACAAACCCACAATCGGAGTCACAAAGAGACACAGATAAAACTAAATACAAGGGTTGGAGTATGTGCTCCAAAAACTAGTCACGAAGCAGTCAGTCATACAATGCATGATGCAATTAAACAATTCGAAGAGGGCTGACTTGAACAGAATGTAAAGTTACACACGTAATCATAAGCAACCCAGGTTATTAATCACCTCAACAGGTAGCACTACCCGAAAGATCACACACTTACACAGAAAGGCAAAGGGAAAGTACAGAGGATAGATCAGAGTCTGATCGTAATTCTGATGTTCATGAAATTTATTTTCTATTGACTTACATACATCCTACTGTAACATGTTAAATAAATAGAAGTGTCAGACGAGGCCAGTTATATATAATGGCAGATAAGACTGGTATATAATGCATTTATATGTCTTAAATCTTGCTATGAAGAACATGTGTGTGTGTGTGTGTGTGTGTGAGACATCACTGCACTGTATAATCTCCCAAAAAAGGTGCTAATTAATTATATCCTTTGCCACACTGTAATTACAACTGTCTCCACTTTGACTTTCCTATTGCGCAAAAGCTGTAGCATGAACAGAATTTGTAAACTTGTTTAAGCTAGCTAAGTAAAATTAGCTGGCTTGAACCCTCCCATAGTTGCATTGTTATATTTGCTCATTAAATGCAACTGCTCACTTTTGTTAACTTGTTAAATTGACTTGTTACTGTTGTTCTGCTATCTTCATTTAGCACAGGCCGCCCGATAGACAGACAGTAACAGTGCTGTCGCTCAGCAGATGTTTTATTCAGCTTTGAGGCTTTACAGCATGTGTGCCATAATAGTTTTGTCCTGTGTTCCTGCAGGCATACACACTGTGTGTACAGTAGCGTACACTTATTCCGAAAACCTTTCTACCTTTATTATTAACAGTAGTTTCTCTCACCTAGAGAGCTAAATACCCTGGCTACTGTATGGGCAAACCATTTTCCAGCATTAGGATAAACAATTCAATTAGGTCTCCCTAAATGTGTCAGCTATGTGTTTTATTTTTGTGCTACTTCCGTAACACTAAGCAGACCGCAATTACAGCAGCAGATAATTACATCCGCACCAGTCGTGCTCGCAAATTTCCGTGCAATTTGTCTGAGCAGTCTGTAGGTCCAGAGTTCTGCCTGAGGTCTGAATACGAATAATTTGAGTATTAACTCCACATTACATGCATGTACCTCAGTGCTGAATAAGAGATGATGCAAATCATGATTTGAATACTGCAACTCGGAAAGTGCCATGCACAAACACATTCGTACACTCATTCGCACTCAAACTCAATTTAGCTTAGCCAGTTCAACTGCTGCCACTTTTTTTGTAACATGGGAGGAAATTGATGACCCAAAGGAATCCCATGGACGTGGGCAGAACATGAAAAAGCTCTAAACAGTAGCCTGAGCTCATGAACCTAAATTAGGGTTATGGGACTGGGAAGCTTGGTGGTTTGAGGCATCGATGCCACCCACTGCATCACGATTGCATCCCCTGTGTAACAATATACCCACGTAAGTTTTATGAGGGAAAAAAATATTCATGAGACTAAATTAGACTCATGATTTAGATTAGATTTTATGAAAAGAAACAATGACAGTATACAGACAGAAGTTCTTTTTAGACAAAATGTAAATGTTGTTTGTGTGAGAAATTTGAATCAGACTGTGCAATGTTTGTTTTATGCAATGAATAATTTAAGGTCAGTGCTTATGAAGCTGATTTAACTTACAGATCAATTGTTCAGTTAAGTCCCTTTAAGACCTTTAGCTTTACACTGCCCTCCTGTGGCACATTTTTGTACTATTTATAATGAACATGGGTCTAAACATCTTTATGAGCAAGTACATTTGTTAAAACAAATTTATTTATATTGTCACTGTTTATAAGAAAGGAAAAAAAAACATTGGGAAAATGGCAACCAATGTCTTCATAGACCTCATCTTTTGCACATGATGGAACAGGTTTGGACTCAGGTGTCAGCCGACTTTCAGGCCATATAGTGTAATGTTTTGTATGCCATTTTAAGACCGGTGGAGTATATAGCCATAACACATGGAAATATTTTCCATGAACCAGAAACGTAATGCAATGTAAGCTTAATTCATTAATTAAAATGTAATAAAAACTCATATTTGGTTTCATTCCTTGCTTGCAAAAAATGCATTTAGTCGGCGACCCATGACTATGATCAAACTGTTCTGTTCTTCCTTTATCCTGCTTTTCCAGACTTTTATTAAAACTTCTTTCAGTTGTTTATTTTGTGAAGTTTCCATCTTTCAGTCTCCTCTTCAGGATCCGAAATGTAAATTGAATTGGGATTAGTTCAGGAGAATTGACCAGTCTAAAACCTTCCACATTTTCCTCTCTGAAGTGCTTTGTTGTGTTATCATTACATTTTGGGTCATTGTCTTAGTGCATTCTGAAGTTCCTTCCAATTATATTGGACTACTCTGTGAATTGGTAGATACAATTTCCTTATACTTCAGAATTTATTTTGCTGCTATCAACATGATGTTTATAAATCATTGAGCCTGTTCCAGAAGAAGACATTTCATGACACACCAGGACCTCCACACTGCTTGACAGATGAGCTTGAATGCTCTGACTCATGAGCAGATCCTTTCTTTTTTCTCACTTTGGCCTAACAAATGTGTTTTTTTTGGTAGAGCTTAATCTTGGTTTCAACACTTTTCTGTATTTATGATCCCCAAATCTTGTAAAACTTCCCTGTGGAAGTTGTTGGACTACAGTTTGCATCAGATCACGATCACTGCACACCTCAACATCATTTATCTGTAATAAATGGATATTTGGTGCCACCCAGATGAGGATGGGTTCCCTCTTGAGTCTGGTTCCTCTCAAGGTTTCTTCCTCATGTCATCTTGGATAGTTTTTCCTTGCTGCAGTCGCTCGCTCATCAGGGACAAACTTACATATAAAGAACATCTTATGAGTTTTTTAGCACCACATTATCTGTGTAAAGCTGCGTTAACACAATGTTAATTGTTAAAAGTGCTATACAAATAAAAATTAATTAAACTTGAATTGAAGTCACTGCCTGTTGTTTAGAATTTTTTTTCACAGCTCTCACAATGTCATGAGCTGTTGTTTTCCTTGGATGACCTGTTCAGTTTCTGGCTGCTAACACACAAGTGGTTTCTTTCTTTTTAGGACATACCAAATTGTTGTTTTGGCTATGCCCGATGTTTTTGTCTCAGTTCCAGAGTGAAAGATATTTTTGTTTTTGTTCCATAAACAGCTTTCTGGTGTCTGGTGTCTGCATTTGGACAAAAAAAATAAAAATAAAAAATAGACTTGCCAATCCAATGTGATAATGTGGAAAGCGCTATACAAATACAATTTTATTGATAAATGTAACTGATTTATATTATAAAAGAGCACACACATAATATTTATGTTCGCCATTTATAAAAGTGAAGAAATCTAATTCAACATCAGGTATTAAAGATTGAAACATGACACTGAATCAATTTTAATAGTTTTATTTAAATCGAAATGACAGTTAAATTGTTCTTTCATTCATCAAAAAGACACCACATTAACACCACTTTTTTTTAACACCATAGGTTACTGGAATTTGAATGCAAATGCATGTTTACATGACTAGAAATATGCAATGACCACCAAAACATCATCATGAAATTCATCAAATAGAGGAAAACTTTCACATAAAAAAAATATCACTAAATATTGCTTGCTTAGTGAAATCTTAAATACCCATAAATGTATATATTATTCAGTTACACATGATTTCGTATGGCTTTTTGTTTTTATAGGGCCATGCTAAATGACATCGGTGACTATGTAGGAACAGATATTGAGATCTCCTGGTTGCCTAATTTGGATGATTTAATGAAGGGCTATGCTCGAAACTTTCGTCCAGGAATTGGAGGTGAGTCATTTGATTGCACTTTCACCCCCTTTAAATTTCACCCCTCCTTACATGATATGCACTTGTATACCCTACTATATAGCTATAATAGTACTGTATATACTGTAGTATATGCTAGTATTTAAGAGCACACATGCTGCGTGGATTCAAGCCCTATTTCTGCTGAAGGTGTATAAGAGGTAACTTGTGTTCCAATTCCTGAAAATCTAATTTTAGAGTGTTATATTTAGGCCACGCATTTTTTGCCCTGTCTAGATGTGACTTTGCACATTAATGAGCACTAAATGTGTGAAGAACAAGTGAGCCCACCGAACTGTCCTTATTTGTAATTAAATGCATTATGAATTAAAATAAGTATTTTTCACACATCAGTCAAACAATTGTCACAGTGAAGAATTCTGTTTCCCACTGCTTTGCTCGGTTTAATCAAGGTGAACATGCATTTAAGCGTTATATTGGTTGTATTGTTAATATTTCTATAATGGAACTCGCCTGGCATTTTTTGCACAATGTATGCTTTATTAGTAACATGTTCACACCTGCACAATTTAGCATATATCTGATCAGCCAATCATAGAGAAGCAGTGTAGTACATAAAATCATGCATATACAAGTCAAAAGCTGCAGCAAATGTTGACTCCAAACATGAAAATGTAATCTTAGTGGCACTAGCTAGTTTGAGAAATAGTTTTTTATAGTTCAATAAGTGGAAGTTTGGTGGATGTTGGCTTTATAAGATGCATCAAAAATCATTAAGTGTTATGTAAAAATAAACTGGAGAAAAGCTATTAGTCAGCTAGTGTGTCCATATTTAGAACGCCATAATGAAGAAAGCTAATATTTCAGGTTTAAAAAAACCCAATTGCACTAATTAACATTAATGGTAATATTAACATTAGTGTTTTTAAATCTTTAGGGAGGATGTGTAGGAGGTAAATGTTGCTTTGTCTCGTGTTTCTCTTCAAAGGACCTCCAGTGAATGTTGCCATGGCTATTGAAGTCGCCAGCATTGACCACATCTCAGAAGCCAACATGGTATGGATTGAAAAAAGAAGAAATCATTATTTTATATTTTGCTTTGCCTGAGTTAAAGCGAAATTGTTGCTTGTAGGCTGTTTTTAATGTTACAAACAAGTAACACAAGTCTACATGAACCACATTAATGAAGATGCCTAATTTTACATACATCTATGAAGTACTGTAGTAAACAATTATTTATGTGCCTTGTATGGAATTGTGTTTATTTGTTCAATCGTTTTATTAATCTATTGTAAAAAAATGCATAGATATTAAAAAAAGCAAAAAGTACTGTATATCTTTACTGTTAACGCACTAAATAAGTTCACTAATGACATTTCTTTTGCATATTATATATCAGCAGCTGGCTGGAACAGCAGATGAGATTGTGAATCAGCTGTGTTTGGTCTATTTACAGACATTCAGTCAGCAATTTTCTCTATGAAGTTTTTTTTTGCGGATTGTTTCGTATAGTATTTATGATTCAGCAAACTGCTTTCCAGTTTATATTTGTCATAGTTTTTAGACATATATCGACACAAATTTGTAGACACTTGACAAGATTCGTATGTGCTTTTTGAACATCTCATTCCACATTAATTCTCCATTTGCTGTAACCTCCACTTTTCTGGAATGATTTTCTACTAGATTTTGGACTGTGGTCAAAGAGGTTTGTGCTCATTTAGCCACAAGAGCGTTAGTAAAAGCAGGCACTTATGTAGGTTAATAAGGTGTGGGGTGCAGTCAGCATTCCAATTCATCTCAAAGGTGTTCAGTAGGGTTGAGATCAGAGCTCTAGGGGCACTCAAGATCTTCCACTCCAACCCATGTAAACCGTGTTCATGAAGCTGGCTTTGTGCACAGGGGCATTGTCATGCTGTAACTGGATTAGATTTTCTAGTTCAAGTGAAGGTAAAATTTAATGCAACTACATTCAAAGACATCCTATGGTGTGCCTTCAACTTTGTGGTAATCAACAGTCAGGTGTTTCAATGCCTTTGTCAAAAATCATGTAAGCGTAACCATTTTCTTTGTTTGGGATTTTTTGCAGTAAAAGTTGACAGAGTTCAAATATTCACAGATTTATGCCGTAAAACTAGTGAGAAGTGTATGAAGCAATTGTTTTATCCTGTTTTATTCAAGCAAGAAAAAAATCTTCATGGTTTTGTTCATATAGAATGAAGCGTTTAAAAAAAAGTCAATGCAGTATCGAATATGTTTCTGAGGAATTGCATTTTTCCGAAATAATCTTTCTGATGTTACATCATCAAATTAATATGCAGCTGTGTACACTATTGATCATAGCATCAACTTTACAATGACCAACATGAACCAACACCTTTAACATAAAAAAAAAAAATGAATCTAAAAAAGCAGACTAGAGTTCAATTGGCAGGTTTGTTATATCAAAAATGCATTAACTTTTGGATTATTAACGAATTCAATTTATACATGTTTATATATGTTTTGTTGATCCTGTTTATGGTTTAATAATGTTAACTAATCCAATAAATAATGTTTGTTGGGAAAAACTAACTGGTACTGAAATTTATCTGGGCTTGTGTATGTTTATGTGTGTGTGTGTGTGTGTGTGTGTGTGTGTGTGTGTGTGTGTGTGTGTGTGTGTGTGTGTGTGTTTTGGCAGGAATATACAATGACTGTGTTTCTGCGTCAGAGCTGGCGAGATGATCGCCTTTCTTACAACCACACGAACAAGACCCTGGGGCTGGACAGCCGTTTTGTAGATAAACTCTGGGTTCCAGACACGTTTATTGTCAATGCCAAATCGGCCTGGTTCCATGACGTCACTGTTGAGAACAAGCTCATACGGTTACAGCCTGATGGTGTCATCCTCTACAGTAGCCGGTGTGTGCGCTAGCTTGTGTGTGTGTGTGTGTGTGTGTGTGTGTGTGTGTGTGTGTGTGTGTGTGTGTGTGTGTGTTTTTGCATCATTAATAATATATAACCATCTAAACACTGATTACTAAGGAAACAATAATGGGGCCTATTAACCAAATTCCGTTTGGGCAAGTGAATCCATTTTTAGTTATTTTTTGTGCTTAGATAAAAGCAATAGGATATAAGAGAACAAAACTAGCAGGAAGTTATATTATATTAATGATATCAAGCAATAATCCAGTTTACATTACCTAGAGGCTACTCATTTAGTGTGCTTAATGGGTAAATGCTGTGAAATACTGTGTAAATCCAAGAACACAGAATTCATAGAAATTGTAATGGGTTATAGAAGTCAGCTGTCGTATAATAAATCACATTTTAAATTGCAATTATATGCTGGTTATAGGTAGTGACATGTGGTATCTTTCTCTTTTCCAGAATCACATCCACAGTAGCCTGTGACATGGATCTAACCAAATACCCAATGGATGAACAGGAGTGCATGCTGGACCTTGAGAGCTGTATGTTGCAAGAAATTTGGGGAATAGGGCAGATGGGGGTGGGGTGTTTAATTAAATTGAAATATGCAATCAATCTGCAAAAAATAGGCCATAATATTAAAGTGGGAGAAAACATCAATACAGTTTGTCTCTAGTTCGTGTTTGAGAACATGTCTAAACAAACCGCATCATGAAGTCCTGATGATTAAAAGTAACTTTGAATAAACTGGAGAGATCCACTGCTCAGATGGAAAAAGACATGCTGCCAAATAACATGTCGGAGGCTCTCTCACTATGCAGAATTTTCTAGTTTGATTTAACCACAACTACATATTTGTGCTGCATTTAATTGAAACTCAAAACTTTATCACCATGAGAACAACATCCCCAGTATAATGAACAGTGGTAATAACATCATTTCGAAGGTTTCCCTGAACCTTCTGGTTTTGGTGATTGCCCTTCACTAGCCTCTAGGTTCCACCACATTCATGCACTTTTTAATAACAGATCTTTAATTTGTGATCTCTTTTAACCAAACCCCAAATTATTCGCTTATTGTTTCTTGTTAACTCTTTGGTCTTCATACTGCTGTTTATTTAGGTATGTTCTCTAAAATAACTCTAGAGTCTTCCAGGTAATAGTGTATTTCTATTAAGGCAGTCCTTCTCAAATAGTGGGGCATGCCCCTATGGGGGGGCTCGGGGGCGATGCCGCGGTTGGGGGGCGTGTAAACCCAGGGAACATGCTTTTTTTTGCCGCAAGGAGTAGGTTTTCTTTGCAGACTAAAAAACAATGCTAAACAAAGTTATTATTTGTTGTAAGTTGATCTATATTTCTTTCTTGTTTCATTTTCTTTAATGTTAATAAGAATACAATGTTATGCAGAGGTTTACTTATAGCAATTTAATAGACAAATGATACTATTTACAGTCGCGGCGGAGAGTTGGGGGGCGCGAAATGTTTACGTCTTCCTAGGGGAGGTGTAACAGAAAATAATTGAGAAGCACTGTATTAAGGTCACATGACACAATGATGCACATCAATGGACAGTGTTCTGTTTATAAGTCTTATGATATAAACTGGTTACATACTAGCTTGGTATTATGGGATATTTTTGGTAAATTTATTGCATTTCAATCTGCTAAAATACTGTTAGGCAGTTATGACAAATTCTCGTCTAATCATTGTGTATTATTGGTTCTGCAGATGGCTACTCTTCAGAAGACATTACTTATTACTGGTCAGACAGCCAGAAACATATTCATGGCCTGGACAAACTCGAACTGTCCCAGTTTACTATCACAGACTACCGCTTTATCACTGAGATGTTGAACTTCAAATCGGGTGAGTCATAATGTTTTTACTGAATCCTTTTTATCAGTGTACCAGTACAACTATATCATTGGCTTTATTATATCCCATCTGTCCATATCAATTTAAAAAAATGTTAAGGTAATTTCATTTTTATCACCAAAGTAATGAATAAATTAGTCAAATGGCTCAAAGGGGCCAGCTTTTAATTGTTCTTCATTCCAAATAGCTGGACATTTCCCTCGGCTCAGTTTGCACTTCCAGTTGAGGCGGAATCGAGGAGTGTACATCATCCAGTCCTACATGCCCTCAATCCTTCTGGTTGCAATGTCCTGGGTGTCTTTTTGGATCAGCCAATCAGCTGTGCCCGCAAGAGTATCACTTGGTTTGTTTTAATGATTTGTCACATAATTATTTGATTTATGGCACAGATACAGTAAGCTATATGATATATAATGTACAGTATATACTGTATGTGCGATATTTCAGCTGACAACTCTATCTATAAAACTGCATCAATTATCATACGTACACTGTCATAAGGTTTTATAAGACACTTGAATGGTAGGGTATTTCAAGAATCATTAGCCATAATTTAATAATCATAAAGTCAAAATTAGCATTTATGTAACAGTGCTGTTCAGTTTTGATTAGTCGGAGGTTATTGATTTATTTTGTGTAACAGAGAGATTTTATTAATGTGCATGTTGGAGTGCACAAATATTTCAGCTGTAACAGCTAATTTACATAGACTTAGTCTAATAATAAATTGTTTAAATGATGTTGAGATTGCAAAGTATTTTGTGAGAAGCCATTTATTAGCATTTCTAAAAAGAGTCTTGTGAGAGAATGTTTGAGGATATTGTGATAACAGGAATTTGCCTCTTGAACTTTTCATGTTGTTAAGTGTAACTATAAACAGATCAAAAATAATGAGATGACATTACCGTCATTTAACCATCATTAAAAAAAATTTACTTCGGGGTGGTCAAAGCATTATTATTTGTCATGTGTTATCCTCACAAGCATAAGTAAAGAAACCCTTTATAAAACTTAATATTTGGATTAATGTTAAATGCTTGGAAAGTGTAACATGTAACATGTCACACCCAGATTTGAAAATCGCATTTAAGACAATATTTTTAAAAAGACCCTCTTTTTCAACCATTGAATATTCCCCTATGACTTATTAAATGGTACTAAATAGTGATAAAACGTACAATAAAAATGTGCATTTCTATGTCTGTATGCGTGAAGATATACTGTACAGTAACAAAATGTCACAACTGACCGCAGGAATCACTACTGTGCTGACTATGACGACACTGATGGTAAGCGCCCGCTCGTCCTTGCCACGTGCCTCCGCCATTAAAGCCCTGGACGTGTATTTCTGGATCTGCTACGTGTTTGTGTTTGCTGCCTTGATTGAGTATGCCTTCGCTCACTACAATGCCGATTACAGCAAGAAGGAGAAGGCCAAAGTTAAAGTCAAGAAGTCTACAGAGGTAAAAGAATGAAGCCTAAACCTACTACAGTTTGTTTATTGTATATATAGTGTATATAGTTAATTCAGCTCTTTTTATTTTATTGAAGCACTTTTTACAATGATTATTATTACAAAGCAGCTTTAAAAATTCCATGTATGGTTTGAAATTCGGCTTCATGAATTTATTGAGCATGCCAGAGGCAAAACAGTGACAGAGGCAGACAGTGACAGGCAAAAACTCTCTGAGATAACTTGAGGAAGAAACCAGACAGGAGCCAGACTCAAAAGGGAACCCATATTCTCTTTGTCATATAGAGCAATTAATTTACGATCTTTATTTATACATAACTGTATACTATAACGTTTTTTTTTACCTTTTAGTCTTTAAATCAGAATGAGACTTGAACTCAGACTGTAAATGCAGAAAGTGCAGTCATTAGGCTGTATAGTTCAAAGCATCTTTGGCATAGAGTTCATTTCTTCTGTAGGGAAATGTAAACTTAATCAGAGAATAAACTTTCTTTCGGCTTCTCCCATTAGGGGTCACCACAGCGGATCATCCGCATGTTTGATTTGGCACATGTTTTTTTTTTTTTTTACGCAATCCTCCCCATTTATCCGGGCTTGGGACCAGCACTAAGAGTGGCTGGGGTTGGTTCCCCGACCGCAGCGGTGAGAGCGCCGCATCCTAACCACTAGACCACCAGGAAACCTGTAAACTTAATGAGAGAATCATTTTCATTAGGAGTCTGAGAACAGCCAATAAATTTGCCTTATGATCTATGTACTGTAGTCAATCTATAATATTCACATCAAACATCAGAATGGGAGAAATGTGTGTGGTATGGTTGTTGGTACCAGACAGGGTGGTTTAAGTATTTAAAAAACTAACAAACAAAAAACATCCACTGAGCTGCAGAACTGCTAGCAGCAAGGCGAGGATAATGTAGAATGGCTGGACCAGTTTGAACGTACCATTTATACAAATATAGTAAGCAGAAAAAGCACTTCAGAAAGCACAACACGTGAAACCTTAACATGGACAGACTGTTCCTGATTTTACTCCTGTCAATCAAGAACTGGGGATACAGTGAGCACAGTTTCTAACTGAAACTGGGCAGCTGGAGACTGGAAAACCACGTGATGTTTTTTTTTTTTTCAGTAATAAAATGTTGAGATTGGGTTAGCCAGTGCTCACTGTAAGCTTAACCTCATGCAATTGGCTGTCTAGAGTGGATTCCGATATAGTGAAGATTGATCTGTGCTTTAAATCAATCAGGTTGCCAGAGATTTTGTCCTGTTGAGAAAAAATATTTTATGAATGATTTATTCATAAATACATTTGTACAATTTTATTTTGTATGTTTAATTGTTTTAGTATTCTATTTTTTGTCATGTCCTCGAGTGTGAGAAAGGTACCATATGAATGAAAAGGTATCATACAATAATATTCTTGTGATTATTTTACAGTCCATGGTGAAGAACGGAAAGCAGGCCATGGTCCTCTTCTCGCTGTCAGTGACAGGCATGAATCAAGGCCTTGTGGTCTCTAACCGGCAGATCCGCGGCCAAACAGAGACACCGGTAGAGCCTCAAGAAGAGGCGGAAACAGTTAAGGTAGAGGGCAGCGAGGAGAGGAAGTGCTGCAAGTGCAAACCAATCGACGCTGACACGATCGACATCTACGCAAGGGCTGTCTTTCCTTTCACTTTCGCCGTGGTCAATGTCATCTACTGGGTGGCTTATACCATGTGACATACAGATGCTAAATAAACTGAAATCTTGAATTTTTACCTTATGTGATCATTGCTTTTGTTAAACTATGAAACTATAAATCCTTATGATTGAACTCAGACTGCTTAGGTTTTGTGTGGCTCTACATCTGATTAAGCCAGTAATCAAGATGAGTACATCTGGCAAGGAAAGACTTTTCCTTTCAACAATCTCAGAAGAAATTGAGTGGAATTCGAGGAACAGCTGTGGAGGGCTGCTGGCTGTCTCGCCTCTGCAAATTTACATTGCCTTGGTTTCTATTTATGTGTTACTATTATAATATTTTAGATATTATTTTGTGAACTGCAGTTCTTTCTCACCTAAAACCTGGGATAATTAAATTGAGCTACATGAATGCATGGCTGCTGTTTTTGTTACCAGTCATTTTTTTAAGTTTCCTTCCGTTCTCTAAGTTTTGGTCTGCCTTTTACATTCATTTTAGACCTTGTGAAATTGTATTTATAGATCTTCACTGATTCACTGATAATTACTTGATAATTACTTGAGCATATGACTGAAATGTTGGACCAGCCATGATATAAAGCCATAGTTTGAATATGGCATTAAATAACGAAATAATAAGTTAATTCACAATTCCTACTTGCATGTTAATATATTTAGTAATGTAACCTTAGGTAGCCAAACTCTAGATTTATCCCAGACTAGCTGTATTTCTAGGTAAAGTTTTGGTTTTAAAATAGCTGCAAGGTATTGAAAATGATCGACATCCCAGAACAAGCAATGTATGCAGAGGGTTTTAAGGCAATCTTTCTTGAATAATTCAGCGCACACTTTTTCATATAGTTTTCTTTTTAAATGACAAATACATTGTATTGAGTCTTTATAGGGGTGACGACTGCTGCAATAAATTTGAGAGTGATCAAAGCGTGTGATTTACTTGAGTAGGCCACATATTACAAGATCTATGCAAATTATCAATGATCACATGATCATTTGTCTTCAAATGGAGGCCAAATGTAAAAGCTAACATGACCAAACTGGAATTAATAATTGAGAGAAGTCAAAATGCCAAAAGACGTCTTAACAAATGATGCCTTCTATGATGATAAATGATGATCTTGAGTAAATGGGTCACAATTGCAACACTGACCAAACATTCAAGCCATGGAGACGCTGCAGAATTTCTTTAAGCTTTGCCTAGGGTTAATTTCTCTGTTCCATTGCATAGCAACCAGGGTATCTGAGCATTTAAGGTTCGAGAGGAGATGGTTATTGCAATCTAGAAGCTTAGCATACCATAGCTCTACTACTGTGTCACAACTAAAGCTCTTAGCTTTAGGTATTTGTCTTATAGCTACTGAAAAGATCTTGTACTGCACCATGCTTTACTCACCTGGCCTGTATGCATCATAGTGCCTGAGGGTCAGGTGGCAAGGAGGTTGGAGGCCTTGCAGACCTATCGCTTTGCAATCTGGCACTGGGCAGGGTGTCTGCAGGCCAATGCTGTTGCTTTTTTGCAGTGACTTTGCACTGAAAAAGCCTGATCCCTGGGAGGCCAAAATGGACATCAGAGAGACGAATGAAGAGCACAGTGACAACATCAAAATGAATGGTGTGGTCATGGAATTGAGGTTAGAAGGGTCTCTCGTATTTCCTGGGAGAATTGTGTAGCTGTACTCTTTACTATGGGAAAGTCTGACACTGTGTGGTGGACTCGAGGTTGTGCACATTTGTGGTTCTTGGAGACAACCTGCCACTTTGGGATAACAGTCAGAAGGTGTACGGGAAGATGTTTCAAGCAGGAAAGACAGTCATGTGAATGTATATGTGGCTTGCTGTAGGCCAATTGCTATAGATCAGCCATACATTAAAACCATTACAGTTGTAGTCAATAATAATAATAATGATTTTCTTTATCGGTCAAAGTGAATGCATCTAAAGTGGGAAAAATGGGCAAACGTAGTTTATTTTGACGGGGATTAAATTGTGATGGCTAGACTGCTGGGTCAGAGAACCGTACCTACCCAAAGTGTTCTAAGGAAATACAACAGGTAAACTATCAACAGGGTCATGTATGCTAAAGGCTAACTTATGTATATGTTTGGACACACCTTCTACTGCACTGTTTCTTTCTTTATGTTAATTATTTTCAACGTTGTACATCAATACATAATACTGAAGATGGTCATTTTTGTGTTTTAGATTTCAGATTTTCCAGATTAGCTATGTTTAGCTTTGATAACAGCTTGGCAAACACACAGAATTACTGCCAAGACTGTGCAAAGCTGTCATCAAAGCTGAATGAAGCTACTTTGGACAATCTTAAATTTACAATGAAGCAACTTGAGCTCCCATTTTACTGAAATCACCTCCACAGGAAAACGGTGGTACACTGAATTGAAATCATGGTGATCTTTCTTTTCAGTAAAATGATGAACTACAAGGTTTTGTTTCAACAATACAAAACAAAACAACTACCATGTCTAAGCCATTCAGACCACCTATTCATGCTTCTAACTCCAACATACAACCCCCTCTGAAGAAAAGCTCAACCTACCACAATGACTGTTAAAATCTGGCTTGAAGGAGCTTCCTCATAGCTGCAGGACTGTTTTGAGAGGACAAATTGGGGCATCCTAATAGATAACGGCCTGGAGGTGTATACAACAATGCTCTGTTATATAGAAAACTATGTTGACATTGTCATGGCGGACAAACAAATCAGGATGCACCCCATTTAGAAGCCCTGGATGACAAAAGAGGTCAAAACACTCCACAAGTTGCTGCTAGAGCCAACCTAAAAAGAGGCATCAAGGAGGCTAAAAATGGCCTACAAGAAAAAAATCAAAGATCATTTCATTAACAACAACCAACAAAAGGTGTGGCAAGGTGTTCAACACATTGCAAGACTTACTATGAGGTTTTAGCAGCAGAGACTGTTATGACATCTCCATCAGTCTCCAACAACCACATCCTCATAGTGCAGAAGCATGAGGTGAGGCATGAGCTCAAAGCAGTAAACCCATAGAAAGCTGCTGGCCCTAATGGCATGACAGGAAGGGATTTAAAGAAATGTGCAAACCAGTTTTCTGCTGTTTTTACCAATATCTTCAACCTATCCTTGCCCAAATCAAGCATACCATCCTGCCTGAAGTCTGCTAATATCATTCCACTGCCAAAAGAAAGTGTTGCCAGTGGCCTCTGTGACTTCCACTCAGTCGTACTCACTCTTAGTTAGTCTCCTACCGTCTTTTGACCCTTATCAGTTCACCTACAGAGCAAATAGATCTACAGAGGATGCCATTGTCACTGCTCTTCATACTGCACTAAGCCACCTTGAAAATCAGGGGAACTATGTGAGGATAGTCCTGGACCACCGGATTAAGGACTTTCTAACAGATCACCAACAGTCTGTTAGACTAGGTCATTACCTCTTCTCCACTCTTACAATCAGTACTGGCACCCCACAAGGGTATGTGTTCCTACCAACAGCATTATCAAGTTTGCAGATGACACAAGTGTGATTGGTCTCATTTTAGAGGGTAATAAAATACCCTTAATAAAGTCCAAAAACTGTCAACCAGGTGTTCAGAAAACAATCTTATTATGAAATGATCTGCACTGTTCCTGCAGATCGGCTGCTTATTACCCTCCCTGGAAGAACTATTTAGCATCATAAACAACATTGAACACCATCGAACACCATCTGTTTGACTCTATACCGTCGGGTAGACGCTCCAGACAGACTCAAGAACAGTTTTTACTCTAGAGCCATTAGTGAGCTGAACACTGAGTAACACCATCAGTGTTTGCTTGGAACAATTTGCACCTTACATACTTGCATTTATACACTTCACAGACTTCTACCTCATATTTATTAATTCTCAACTGCAATCTGTATAGAGACTTAGAATGTGCAATTCCTAAATATTTAAATGTGCAATACCTTCATATTTTAACAGATCACTAATATTTACATGTTTAATACTTTATTATATATTTTTTTTATGCACCTTAAGGACTGAAACTCAGTTTTGTTGTACCCTGTGCAATGACAATTATTATTATTATCTTTTAATACTTTATTCTACTCATATAGTTGAGAAATGGCGCCGCCTACTGGATTAGACCTACATCGCCTGGCTAAAAGCTCATACAGATAAAGATTAAATCAAGAGTGACTTAAGAAAATGTTGTTTATGAGAGATTGATTGTCTATATTGTTTAGTTGCTGGGAATTCTATTACAACTGACAGTTTACCAACTAAGTGTTACTGTCTTGATTTCCATACACCTACAGTTAACGCTGCTGTACTATTTTCCTTGTTATACTGATGTATAAATCATCTACTAGTTGTCATCTGTTTTTTTATTGATGGCCAATTACTAATTTATCCTTTAGAGATCATTTCTTCCCAGTATTCCCAGCGACAGTAGCACAAACATGTCATGCATGGTGTTTTGCAGACACACAACCTCGAAAACTTGAAGTCATTAGATAACAGTAGACTCCATTTTACAACAGAATATTTTCAAGATAAATTTAAAGCTGTCCAGCAGTTTAGCTGGACTGAAATTGTGTCATGCACAAGACTAATGATTCCAATCACACCAGTGAATCTGCATCAAAATGGCTGAAGAAGAAAAAAAATTAAGGTGTTGGAATGACCAAGTCAAAACCGTATTAAAATGCTGTGGCAGGATGTTATCACAAATCTGTATGGACATGCCTTCAATTTAAATGGACTGCAGCAATGTTGTAAGCTCAAATTTCTTTAAACCTCTTATAGAAAAAGTTTATTTCAATTTATTATTGCTAAAAATGGTTCTGCATGTTTAAAAATTATAATGTGTATTTATTCTTTTCCAACCTTTTCTCTGAATGTTGCATTGATTTAAAAAACAAAACAAAAACAACGATACATGTTAAAATGTCATTTGTGTTTGTATGCTCTTCTTTGTCACCCAAGGTTGGTTTTTTTCTCTCTATAGAATTTAGTGAGGAGGAAATAATTGATATTAAGGCCCTAACAAATAAAGCATAGAAATGTAGTGTGGTGTGCTTCCCCATATAACTCTATTCTATTCTATTCTATTCTATTCTATTCTATTCTATTCTATTCTATTCTATTCTATTCTATTCTATTGTCAGGTTTTTATATGCATTTAAAAATTCAGCGTTCTTTCAAGCGACGCTTCTGACTTATGTAATAACGTTGTCCAGCAGCAAAACATCTCCATACCATCACATTAACACCAACATGTTTGATAAAATGACTCTCATTGTGCCTTGCTGGGGTCCTTTAGATTCAGACATTGGTTTCCAACCCTTTCTATCATTCCGTAACATTCTTTCTCATCTGTGCCTGCATTTCGATTGTGATTGCATTATAGTGTGATGGTTGTTGAGACTGAATTTTTCCTATTTTTCAAATATAAATGTAATGTTTGAATTACTGTTTGATTGAGTAACAAAGTGGGAAATTACTTTTTTTTAACCTTAAAAAAAAATCTGTAAGCATAATGCCCAAACATAATCCCACTAAGAATTTGGATGGATGGATGGATGGATGGATGGATGGATGGATGGATTGAAATTCCCCCTCTAGACATTCTTTGTGTATACAGTTTGACCAGCAGATGGCTTAAAAGTTTCTTTCTTACTCCAATGCTCAATCCATATATTTTAGATTGAATGTGAAAATTCAAGATAACCCTTGAATCTTAAGTGACTAGATATTTAAACATATTTAAATGACAGATTTTTTAAAAGCATAGTAATAAAACGGAATGAATTTAACACAGATTGTACTGCAAATTATATATTAGAGAACGAAATTATGAAGTAATTGCATACCAGTACAGTATGAGCTTTTCAATATTGGTCAAGGTTGATATACATTGTGGAAATAGTTGTTATTAATGCAGGCTAAATAATATTATCTCTGACAGTTTAGAGAATCTCAGTGAGATTACAAAACATAAATAGAAGACAATCATGAACATACAAGCAAATACAAATCACAAAGCAAACGAACACACAAGCAAATGCCTACGTGGAAAACTATTTTGTGAGGCCAAAATAAAAACATCTAGGTCATAACATGCATCCTGATTTCTCATTGTGTTGGTCATGTGACAAGGCTGGGACAGGATATCCCGTTGCTGAAATAACCATCACATCCCCACACTGGTCTTACAAGTTACCTCTAAATCCCTGTTCTCTGATCAGCCTTCCCTGAGCTTATCCTGAGCTTTGAATAGAACCAAACGTATCTAAGATCGGTACACAGCAGAATTACACGTCCGGTCTACAACACTTCCTGCCCTAAAACTTTACAACTAAGTTGTAGAGCAGCTTTGAGTACAGCTCACATTTATATGTAAGCCAAAAAAAAAGAAAAAAAGCTTAACGAATATCCCCTGATCATCAGACCTCAATTCATTAATTAAATCAAAAGCAAAAAAAATAATAGGAATAAAAGGAAGCATTTTGAGATCAATGCTTTAGCTTTAGCAAGTGTTTGTTGACAGTTTGAAACATGACATATGGTTTGGGTGCATTTTAATTTCCAAATTAAAAAGTAATTTCTGCTCATCTGTATGGCTGTGAGTTTGTCCCGAGGGCAAACACTTGAAATATTAAAAAGCAATTGAGAATAGACCCCCATGATGTCGAATCAGAAAAAAAGGTAATATGAAGCTGGGCTTATTATTATCATTATTATATATGCCCTAATTAACATAAATTATTATTCATCCTCATAAAGACGTCTGTGACCTTGATAAAGCTCCACTGGGTGTATCATCAGAATGAAAAAGAGGCAAGTGCCTGTGTTTTAGGAATGTATGCAAAAATTGCAGCCCAATCACTGTATCAGCTGATGCATTTTAAAGTGATGGGATACAGTTGTAAGCATCATTGATGAGAAGATACTGTCACTGTAGCTACTCCTGCACTGTGTTGTGAAATCCACATTACAATGTGCCATACACACTTAAAAATACACACATTGAATTGTCAACTGGATGAAGTATTTCAGTGAATTGAACCTTCTAGTCAAAGTATATTGTGCCCCCCTATATATATATATATATATATATATATATATATATATATATATATATATATATATATATATATATATATATATATATATATATACAGTATATGTGTGTGTGTGTGTGTGTGTGTGTGTGTGTGTGTGTGTGTGTGTGTGTGTGACCTTTATGTAAAACAAAGGTTTCATCTGTTCAGACAATGTGCTACTAGACACTAATCATAAAATTAAAGCACCAGTACAGAACAATTCATAAATACAGTGCTTGGACTTGTCTCATTTGAAACCATGAACTTCTCACTAATGCATTAAAAGATAACCATGTCACAAATGAGAAAACAGCAGCATAGCAGAGTGGATTTATTTCAAAGTAGATTGTGTTGCGTTTTGACACAAATTCAGAATTGTTTCTTAATAGAGATGTCAAGTGAAATGGAAACCATAATATGAATTTTTTTTTAATCTTCGTCAGTGTTCTTAAAAAAGGCCTAGATTGCACTTCTTAAATGTCACAGTTAATTTTTGTTGAGTAAAAACAGAGAGAATGACAAAGACAGGAAAACGTATCCACCCAACAACAAAGCAATTTGATTCTTTATTTCTCCCTCATTCTCTCCTTCCCCTTTACATCAGCACTTCCTCATTCTCTTACTCGCCCTTTTCTGATTACAAGTTTACCATTGTGAGTTTGTCTTCACGCTCCTTTCATTTCCTGAACTGCTGTGTTCACTTGTTGATGAGTCCGGCGTAGAAGCAGATGTAAGCAGATAAAACGAACCCATTAAGCACACCACTTGTTCAGATTACGAAGCTCTCATGAGATTCTGGCCCTCATGCTATTCATCTGCTGCATTTTGCATTATTTAGAAGGGATGGTATATTTTCTGGCAAGCAACATCAAGCATATGTTTGCACAATAGCGCTTTAGTATACCAAACGATACAAAGCAATATTTAACAATACATGATCAGTGTTTAGACACAAACATATTTTTTGTAACAAAGAAAATGTTTTTTTTTTTGCATAATTTATAAATATTAAATTTTTTACTATTTATTTAGTGTTAATATTAGCTGATAAAATATTGTCATATATATTAGCAATTACAGTGTACCATATTTTATGCCATATTTTTTTACTGGTATTATAATTTTGTAAACATTGTGAATTTCAAGATTTTGGTCGAATATTGTCTCGTGGTGAATTTGTATGAAATGTTTGTAATGCTAAATGACAGAATATTCACTGTATCTGGTTTACACTTCAAGTGCAGCATTGATATCAATAACTGGCAGTAATGTGTGTGGTTAATAGAATGTTATGGCATCACCGTCTCATGGGAAAAATGTAATAAAAGCTGTGTTTAGCCAACAACATGGGAAAATCAGACAGTTCGACTGCCAGGTTAATATTTAATTACACCATATCGATTCAGTGCATTAGGATTTTTCAGCCAGTTTTTCTACTGCTTCTTTGGAAGTGCTTATTATAAAGAGTCATTTGCATTGAACAGTATGCTGTTCTTCAGTTTATCTCAAAAGCTATATGCACAAAATACAGCAGCATAGAAAATGTGTTTGTGTCTTGAGGCCACATTTTATATATCTTGTTTTTTTCCTAGTTTTACTTAGACATTACTGAAAAACCCAGTGTCGGATGCTTCTAGAACAAATCGGGCAATCTCAGAGGTGTGAAATACATGCAGGTGATTTGCATATTCTGAATAGGGAGTTCAGGTGTGTAAATACAATCTACATACAAGTAACTTTCCCTTGTAAATATACAGTAGATGCAATTTTTGGACTTCACACACCAACTCCACAAGTCTTTAGATCAGAGCAGGGCTTGACACTTTCTTAAAGTCTTTCAATACAGTATAATCTTAATATTATTATATGAGTACCTGTTTTTGTCAGTTTGGGTCTGTAATCTTACCTGTAATGAATGTTAAATGTACAGTTTGTGTTTGTGATACATTTTCCAATCCAATAACTGAATGCACATTCTCTTCTTCTTTTTCTTCTTCTTTTTCTGTTTACAATGATGTGTTCAAATTGATTTATACTCTGCTTTAATAGTTGGACAGTTGGATATTTAGGCGTTTCTTGGCCGTGTGTGTTTTCTTATCACATGTTCTGCATAACAAAGCTAACAAAAGATCTACAGTTTACTTCTACTTTTGATATCTGTTGTTAATGTCTCTCAACATGAACATCAGCATAGCACACAAAATTACATGCATCAAAATAAAAAGAAAAGTAAGAAATCTTTTAGTGTTTAAAGAATCAAAACAAAACAATGGCACAATTGTTTAAAGAGTGTCACGTGACATTAATATTGTTGAAATTTGTTTGTTCATCGTTCAGGTTTCTAGGTGTGCCTATGTCAAATCAGAACACATCTCAACTCTGTTTGCCATGCTGTCATTTTGGTCTATGGCTTATCTGTCTGCAAGGTAAACATTCTTTATAGCATGCAAAATTAAGTTTTTATATTTATTTCAGTGGCTTTCGTAATGAACCGAGAAGCTGAGCTTCTAGGAGGATAAAACCAACTTTTTTGGTCTATTTTTATACATACAATTCATGCAAACTTCTTTATACAAGAACATACAAACCTTCTTAAAAGTCTTCATGTAATCAAGAATCTGAGACCTTTGGTTTGATCTTCTTTCAGAGGTTATTAGAGTTTACTAATAATAGAAGCACATGGCCACCAAATAAGACAATGTAATTTGAATGTTGAATTCATCATACATGTGGCTAAAACTTATTGTCAAGGTTCATAGAAAATACTCTCAAATGAGAAAGTCTGTAAAATATAATATAGTGTCTGTGCCTCAACTTTGGGGTCCAGGGTTCGATAGTGTCTGAGTGGTATTTCAAAAGTACTCCCTGTGACCATATGCGTTTCCTTCAGGATTTCTCACTTCCCAAAACACACTGGTATGGAGCTTCACTATAAATTGCCCCTAGGCAAAAACGAGTGTGTGTGGGGTCCCATACAGAGAGTTCTTCTGGCTTAATATGTGCATATCATAGAGAAATAAAAACCTCCCATCCATTCTGTCTTGACTGGTCTATTATCTCAGAACTCCCTGCAGAAGACTGTGATATTAATATCGAAAAACAACAACACCAAATATATAAAGTCCCCAATTATTTTAAAATGTGCATTATAAATTAAAATGTAAATTCTAAAAAAAAAAAAAAGGAGAAAATGCTGGTTTTATACTGGTTTTTATTGAAAAAACAGAATGTATAAAAAGTTAGGAACCATTAGAACTAAGAAATATCAAGAAGCACTTTCTCTAAATATTATTGCCTTTTTTCACCTGTAAAGAAAAAACATTTTACAGTTAAAAAGGCCCCATTCTTTCATTCTATTTTTACTTGGCAATATTTTACCCATTTTACCATTCGTGAACATGGATGCGTATGTTAAATGATTTATGTTTTTAAACTTTTGTGTACAGAGAAATATGCTGTACTTATCTTTAAGTGATAGTCATGAAATAAAAGATGGAGACAGGTCAGATTAAGACGGGAAGGATTTTAAGTGAAACAATATACCCGCCTATTTTTTTTAAACATTAATTATTTTCTTTAGAGTAAACATCAATCTATCCTAGTTAAGATTTCAGAAGATATGAAACGTCCCAGGAATACAGAAGATTAGGCTGGTATTTGTATAATACACATTGGATGGAACAGCAGTCCATCATGGTACAAAGCAGACACTTTTTCACAACTAAAAGCAAATTAACATAGTCAATTAACCTATTAGCATTTTACTGTATCAACATAGGAGTACACACACACACACACACACACACACACACACACACACACACACACACACACACACACACACACACACACACACACACACACACACACACACTCCAGGACTCTGGAGCTGTAAGGTGGCAATGCTTTGTGCCTTTATATAAGTCTTTATATCCTAAACAATGCTGTTGTTGTCAACCCTTATACCCTTATATCAGCTCTATTTTTTAAACCATATTTTGGTAATAATAAAACATTAACATATTATAAAATTGACTATGATTTAGAGCAATGGAAAAGCGATTAAATATTGAAAAAATAATTACATTTGAAGTAAAAGATGCCTCTGCAATCTGAAACCCCATACAAATACAATAATTATCTTTACTACTACTACTACTACTACTATTACTTAATCATCATCATCATCATCATCATCATCAATAAGATAATAATAAACATACATTTAAAAAAAAGCTTTCACATGTGTTTATAATGTATAATTTATAATATTATTTCAGTTTCAGTAATAGTCATATTAGTGAGGTTAGTTATTTTAATTTGGTGAATGGTGACTAAAACGTGTAAATATACAAAACAGATTTCTTTCCAGTAACATCTTAATAAATCTGAAGAATTTTAATAATATATTTTTATTTAAAATACATTATCTTTTAAAATACTATTATAAATTACTACTATTACTACTTAAACTACCATTGCTACTAATAAATTATGACCATCATCATCATCATCATCATCATCGTCATCATCATCATCATCATCATCAATAAAAAAAAAAAACAATAACAAACATAAAAACTATATTTAAAACCACACTGGCTTGCAAAAGGGCTGTGTTTTATAATGTGTTTATATTTTTGTAAAACATCATTAAATTATTAAAATAATTTCAGTTGCAGTATCAGTCATCATAGTGAAATAATTATTAAAATTTTATAAATAGTGACTGAAATGTACCAATATAGTTAATAGATCTTTGTCAAATAACATATTAATAAAGCTGAGCAATATTAATGAAAAAAAATTGTGAATAAAAAAATGATTATGGTACTTATCCCTGATTATCTTTACACCATTATAATAAACGCCTTACGCAAATATCGTAAAATATCGCGTGATTTGCCTTCAATCCTATTAAAACCTCTTATCAATACAATCCTGTTATTTAAACGGCGTTAGGACCCTGGGAAACGGGCGTGACCAGGGTGTGTCCTAAATGACCTTCTAATAAATACAAAAGTCACTATATACGATTTAAAATCCTAATTCCATGCACGTTGTAGTGCACTTAAAAGAGAACTAGGCTTTCAATTTGGAATTGAGCCTAGGATCCCCCCCCGGCTCTGATTTTCAGCTAAGCAGTGCGCATGGGCGTCGTGTTCGTGCTCGTGCCCCGATAGCGCGAGCAGCTTGTGCGAAGGTTACCTGCTTAAAGGAGACGCAGAAGAAAAAATATCAATAAAATAGACGAATTTCGAGCCGAAATCTTAGGTAATATAAATGACTAATATTATTAAAACGTTGAAGACAAATCAAAAAGTTTACAACAAGTGTCGGAAAGTGTAAGTAACAGAAGTGTGACTGGATTCTTCAGAAATAGAGGAGTAAAGTTTCCGGCGCTTTACAAAAAAAAAACAAAAAAAAAACTGAAGAAGTCTTGTGTATGTACTTTTCTGTAAATATATATTTCTGAGTGAATTTTCTGGTGTGTATAACACTTTGTAAAGAGTGAGGTATGAGTCAGCCGGAGGAGCGTCAGCTCGAGTCAGCTGAAGTTTCCGCTGTTGGACCGCCGCTTTGTTGATCTGTGAGCACTGAGACACAGGTTCGGCTCTGAGCTGGGAGACAGTGGACATGTCTAAAACCATCCAGAAGAGAAACCACTGGACGGGCAGAGTGAATGAGTGCTCGTTGCGCAGGAGCAGTACCGGGGAGCTGGGTGTGGAGCTGCGCGGCGGGGCAGAGAGCGGGCAGTTCGCCTACGTCGCGGCGGTGAGGAACGATGTGGTGTATCAGTACGGCCAGCTCTCTGAAGGAGACTTACTGCTCGAGGTCGAAGGTTTGCCCGTATCCGGCTTACCCCGGTACGACGTGATGGCTCTGCTGGACAACACCAAAGACCCCGTGCGGATGAAGACAGTCCGCCAAGGTGAGCTCGGGATCTGGGGGACACCTTTTTCCTGATACCTTACAGCAGCGAGCACTTTTACAACAGCATTTAGACTTGTGTATAACAGTAACATACTGGTCACATGAATAAGCAGCATAACCTGATTATATAGGCATGACGAAGCAGGTGGCTTTTCAGTGCCTTTGGGAACTTTTGGTGGGATGGTAAAAGTAGGACAGCAGAGAGATAGAGAGAGAGAGAGAGAGAGAGAGAGAGAGAGAGAGAGAGAGAGAGAGAGAAATAGAGAGAGAGAAAGAAATTGACTACACACCCCTCAAAAATTCTCTAAGGTGCACAAAAATATGATGAATCAAAGTCAGATATTTTCCCCACTCTATAATGTGATTTTATCCCAAAGCCAACCAAATCATTTCAATAAACTGATTGCATGTGTATTGCACTTAATCAAGAGACAGTGCTCAGAATAGACCACTTACATTTACTCTTATTCACTCTTATTCACTCACATTCACTCTTATTCACTCACATTTACTCTTATTCACTCTTATTCACTCACATTCACTCACATTCACTCACATTCACTCACATTCACTCTTATTCACTCTTATTCACTCACATTTACTCTTATTTACTCTTATTCACTCTTATTCACTCACATATACTCTTATTCACTCACATTTACTATTATTCACTCTTATTCACTCTTATTCACTTTTATACATTCACATTCACTTTTATTCACTCACTTTCACTCTTATTCACTCTTATTCACTCTTATTCACTCTTATTTACTCACATTCACTCTTATTCACTCTCATTCACTCTCATTTACTCTTATTCACGCGTATTCACTTACATTCACTCTTATTCACTCTTATTTACTCATATTCACTCTGATTCACTCCTATTCATTTACATTCACTCTCATTCACTCACATTCACTCTTATTCACTCCTGTTCACTCTTACTTACTCTCATTTACTCTTATTCACTCTCATTTACTCATATTCACTCTTATTCACTCCTATTCACTCACATTCACTCTTATTCACTCACATTTACTCTTATTCACTCTTATTCACTCCTGCTCACTCTTACTCACTCTTATTTACTCCTATTCATTTACATTCACTCTTATTCACTCACATTTACTCTTATTCACTCTTATTCACTCATATTCACTCTTATTCACTCTCATTTACTCATATTCACTCTTATTCACTCCTATTCATTTACATTCACTCTTATTCACTCACATTTACTCTTATTCACTCTTATTCACTCCTGTTCACTCTTACTTACTCTCATTTACTCTTATTCACTCCTATTCACTCACATTTACTCTTATTTACTCTTATTTACTCTTATTCACTAACATTTACTCTTATTCACTCTTTTTCACTCTTATTCGCTCACATTTACTCTTATTTACTCTTATTCACTCCTATTTACTCACATTCACTCTTATTTACTCTTATTCACTCTTTTTCACTCTTATTTACTTACATTTACACTTATTTACTCACATTTACTCTTATTCACTCTTATTCACTCACATTTACTCTTAATAACTCACATTTACTCTTATTCACTCTTATTCACTCACATTCACTCTTATTCACTCACATTTACTCTTATTCACTCTTATTCACTCACATTTACTCTTATTCACTCACATTTACTCTTATTCACTCTTATTCACTCTTATTCACTCACATTTACTCTTATTCACTCACATTTACTCTTATTCACTTTTATTCACTCTTATTCACTTACATTTACTCTTATTCACTCTTTTTCAACTCATATTTACTCAATTTCACTCTTATTCACTCAATTTCACTCTTATACACTTTCACATTTATTCACTCACATTCACTCACATTCACTCACTTTCACTCTTATTCAGTCACATTCACACCTGTCATCCAATAAAGTGATTCTGATCAACCTCAGAAGATCAGAATTACCTATTCACTCACTTTCACTCACTTTTACTCTTATTTACTCACTTTTACACTCTTATTTAATTACTTTCACTCTTATACACTCACTCTCACTCACATTTACTCACTTCTACTCTTATTTACTCACTTTTACACTCTTATTCACTTTCTTTCAATCTTATTCACTCTTATTCACTCACATTCACACACATTCACTCTTATTCCCTCACATTTACTCTTATTTACTCTTATTCACTCACATTTACTCTTATTTACTCACATTTACTCTTATTCACTCTTATTCACTCACATTTACTTTTATTCACTCTTAATCACTTACATTCACTCTTATTCACTCTTATTCACTCTTATTCACTCACATTTACACTTATTTACTCACATTTACTCTTATTTACTCTTATTCACTCACATTTACTCTTATTCACTCTTATTAACTCACATTTACTCTTATTCACTTTTATTCACTCACATTTAACTCATATTACTCACTTTTACTCTTATTCACTCAATTTCACTCTTACACACTTTCACATTTATTCACTCACATTCACTCACTTTCACTCTTATTTAGTCACATTCACACCTGTTATCCAATAAAGTGATTCTGATCAACCTCAGAAGATCTGCTGTTTTTGTAGGATTTTAGAGAGATTCCAACAACTGTAAAATAAGGTATTGATAATGGAAGGGATACAAAAGACTTTTCTAAACATTACATTTACAGGAATTCTGGGAATGACATCATTAAAAAAGAGAGAAAATGGAGCGTCACATATGACATTAACAATAACAGGACATCCCTCCAAAATGCAGGAACATATCAGGCAGGCTGCCAAGGGACCTAAGACAATATTAATAGAGTTGTTATATCTCTTTCTCATAAAAAATATATCTTAGCAATAGAAGATAAAAGAATATACAATAAAATATCTTTTTGAGCGACCCTAAGAGATATTTTTAGCAAAAGAAAAGGACCCAAAAAAAACATTATACCAGTGGTGAAGCATGGTGGCGGTGGCATCATGCTTTAGTACATACAGCTGGAGACCAAGAAACTTTCACCTTCCAGCATGAGCAACCCAAAGCACAAATCCAATGGTGCAAAATATATCTTAGCACTGGAAACTGCTTTGTTGTTAATATAATTTATATATCTATTATATTCTGATAGTTAATTTACTATAAGCCAAATGTACAGTTATTACAACTATTTCTAGGCCAATTTCAAGCTTACTTAGTTTATTGCCAATTAGTTTTTCTCATTTTAAGTATTTATTTCTAGTAGGTTTTTAGAAGTTCAAAACATGTTCAAAAAAGATTCAGAGTGTGCACAACAATTACAGAGACCAACAGGGACAGAGGCACCTAGAGAGAGACAGAAAGACAAAAAGTGAGAGAGGGAGAGAGAAAGAGGAAGTAACAGAGAGGAAGAGAGAGAGGGAGAGAGGCAGAGGGAGTGAGACAGAGGCAATAATGGAAAAAGAAAGAGAGGCAGAAGAAGAGAGGCAGAGGAAGTAACAGATTGAGGGAGAGAGACGGAGGAAGAGAGACAGAGACAGTAACAGAGAGAGGGAGAGAGACAGAGGCAGTAACAGAGAGAGGGAAAGAGACAAAGGCAGGAGAGAGACAGAGGCAGTAACAGAGAGAGGGAGAGACAGAGGCAGTAACAGAGAGAGGGAGAGACAGAGGCAGTAACAGAAAGAGGGAGAGACAGAGGCAGTAACAGAGAGAGGGAGAGACGTGGTTGCTGTTTGGTGTTTAGCCATTCTGACAGTTTGAAGAGCAGGATTTTGACCAGAAGTAAAACATTCACCTAGTAGTAGACATGCAAAGCACTTGCACACACACGCACGCACGCACGCACACACACACACACACACACACACACACACACACACACACACACACACAAACACACACACACACACACACACACACACACACACACACACACACACACACACAGTTAAAAGGCACTGGTCAGATACAGTATTTAATGAAGACAAATGGAAACCAAGTACAAGTACTAAGCAGGAGCACAGGACCCAGACATCACATGTGTTTAGTGCTTGTAAAAACCTGTTTAATAAAACAAACCCAAAACTTGTAGAAAAAACTATGTATGTATGTGTGTGTGTGTGTGTGTGTGTGTGTGTGTGTGTGTGTGTGTGTGTGTGTGTGTGTGAAGCTTTTAGAAAGATAGTAAGATTAACTCTAGTGTAGATTAAATGTACTTCCACTTTTAAGCCAGTAGTATCACATGGCTCTGATTATTTCTGGAGATGTGCTCTATGGGACTATAATGGGCCTGAACCACAAGCTCTCTCTCTCTCTCTCTCTCTCTCTCTCTCTCTCTCTCTCTCTCTCTCTCTCTCTCTCTCTCTCTCTCTCTCTCTCTCTCTCTCTCTCTCTCTCTCTCTCTCTCTCTCTCTCTCTCCACACATAACATGCACAAAGATGATGAGTGTAGAAAATGGTGAACTTTTGTGTTAATGAGCTCCTCCTCTCATTTTCTATGCCTGCACAGGATCTATATAGTTTGCATATGTCAGTGATGGAAATCATAAATATAACCAATAATTAATTATGAATATCAGGGGCTGTAATCATAAAGTCATGGCCTGTTTGATGGTGTAGACCAGTGGTCCCCAACCCCGGGCCGTGGACCGGCACCGGTCTGTGGGTTAATTTTTACTGGGCCGCACAAAAAGAATAAATAACTTACATTATCTTCCCGTGGGCTCCCCACCTGCAGGAGAGACCGTAAGGGATGGTGCTGTGAGGATTGGGCAGCAGTCGAGGGCGGGGGCCTGCTTAGACTGCTGCCCCCCGCAACCAGAATTACGGATAAGCGGAAATGGAAAGGAAAATTAATGAATGAACTTACATTATTACATTATTATAATGCTTCTGAACGAGGTTTTAATTTGAAAATTACCGGATTCTCCCCTGCACATCTGTCTATGACTCACTCTTGATGCATGTCATGATGCCTCGGTCACATGTCTTACCTACCGGTACATCCGCTACCTTCTTAAAGGGGCTGCTCCGGCCGCTAACACGTTATACATTACCGCTAAATTCAAACCCCCAAGCGAGCAAAATGAACAAAAAACAACACAGTGGATTCAAGTTTATTATGATATTTATAAAATATAATTTTTTATGCCGGTCGTATAATTTTATTTTGTTGTATTTATCCGCCACACCTTAATGGCCGGTCCGGGAAAATATTGTCTGACATTAATTCGGTCCGTGGTGCAAAAAAGGTTGGGGACCACTGGTGTAGAGAGCAGCATTTGTCGCTCACACACCTAAGCCACATCTTTGAGCTCTGTGACTGTGAGGAGTTTCTGCACCTGTTCCCCCCATGTCCATGTGGGTTTTCTCTGAGCTTTAAGATTTCCTTTCTACCTCCCTAAAATATGCCTGTGGGTGTAGATTGGCCAAGACTGAATTGTAAGTAAGTGTGTTTGTGTGTGGACTGGTGTCATGTCTAAGGTGTATACTGAACTTATACCCAGTGTTTAAAGTATAGGCTCTGTATCCACCATGGAGTTTCAATAGCAGCTCAAACAGCAGGCACTAATTTGACCTGGTCATTTAGAAGTGTTAGAGAGTGGGATATATGTTGCCTAACAAAACAAAACAAAAATATTTTACGTTCTTCTTTGTGATCAGGATAAAGGGATAACTGAAGAATGTGACTAAGAGCAATGTGACAATATGAATTGAACATATGATGTTCAATTATGCCACAGTCCACACTGAAAAACTCCCACTGTTCCTCAGAGTAAAAACTGCAAACTGGATCGTAGAACCTGTTTAATTGTTACTTTTTTCTGTTTTATTGACAAACTATTTATTTTTGTGGGGGCTACAATATCATAGAAAAGTCATAGAATATTAGAATTCTTCTAGGGCTACACGTACATGTAAAAGGGGATTGTTACATTTTTACTTTATTAGTATAAAAAACTCAAATAAGAAGTTTATGAAACAAAAACACACTTTTTTAATACACACAAAAACCGGATTGAGCTCTTATGTTGGCAGATTACACTGAAATATCAGAGAACAACATTCTGCTGCATATCTGACAGAGACTATAGGATTGTATAGCGAGATAAATGACAGGCAGTTGAGAGTGAACTGAGTGACTATAAATAATGAACACATGGACAAGAGGTTAGGAGGATAGAAGGAAATGTGTTGAAAACGTTCCTTTCATCTTACATTCCAACACAACCTTCCATGTCATCTATTGGTCATGCTAATTTCACACTCGCACACTCTCACACCTGTGCTTTTTTTCACAGTTTCACATGGCCTTGAATGGCTCTGTGTGTGTTTACTTGGGAAATCATTAACAGAGTTTTGTAAGACTAACTATTGCTGCAATGATGTAGCAATAACACTACACCTCAGTTAATCTTACATTTCCTAAGCATGGACAGAACTAACCCTAATTTCTTCTGGGAATATACAACGATCAAGCATACCTTTATGGTCACCGATCAGGCATAACATTATGACCACCGGCCTAATATTGTGTTGGTCCCCCATTTTGCTGCCAAAACAGTCCTGACCCATCAAGCATTAATAGCACTGCCTTCTTCAGCAATTTAAGCGACAGGAGCTCGTCGGCTCGGACCACACTGACATCCCCACAGCATGATTTTTCCACCACCATGCTTCACTATAGGGATGGTATTGGCCAGGTAAAAATTGGTGCCTGGTTTCCTCCAGACATGACGCTTGGCATTCAGGCCAAGAGCCACTCTACCGTACAGGCCTGATTGGTGGAGTGCTGCAGAGATGGTTGTTCTTCTGGAAGTTTCTTCTCTCTCTCGACAGAGAAATGCTAAAGAAATTTCAGTGTCCATCGTGGTGAAGGAAACAGAAGAATCTTTGCAGCACTGAAGGTCCTAGTGAGCACAGTGGCCTCTGTCATCCGTAAAAGGAAGAAGTTTGGAACCACCAGGACTCTTCCTAGAGCGGAGTCTCGGAGGTCTAAAGACAATTCCTTGGACTTCATGGCCTGTTTTTTTTGTTCTCTGACATGCACTGTTAACTGTGGAACCTTTATATAGACAAGTGTGTGCCTTTCAAATCATGTCCAATCAACTGAATTTCCCACTGGTGAACTCCAAACCAAGTTGCAGAAACATCTAAAGCATGATCAGGGGAAACAGCATGCAATTTTAGGTGTCATGGCAAAGGCTGTGAATACTTATGTGCATGTGACTTTAATTTTTTTTATTTTTATTACATTTGCAAAGATTTTAAACACACTTTTTCACATTGTCATTATGGGGTATTGTTTGTAGAATTTTCAGGAAAATAATGAATTTAATCCATTTTGAATTAAGGCTGTAACATAACACAATGTAGATAATATTGAAGATAAAAACCTTGGACCTCAGTCCTGTTCAGCTCGTTTCTTCTTATACTTGATGAAGGCGATTTTGATACAGTTGTTCCATTTTGTTTATTTTATCTTAATTGTGATCCAAACTCTCCTTGACATGCTCCTCCTGATTGTAGTTGTGTGTACACACATGAGAGTGTAAATGAGAGACCATGGTTATGGGACTGATGTTTGCATTTCTTTCCAGACTTGGAGTGGAATTTAAACTGATCTGGTCTTCTTGAAAAGGGTGGTCTGGAATTCCCTTCAGTTGAACCGTGGGAAAGAGTGGTTTCATTTACTGATATATAGACCAGACGTGTAGGTCCATAACACTGTAACTTGTCTGCTTTTGTGGTGTGAGCGGAATCATTATTCTTTAATATGGGTACGGTTCTTCGTTTTCAGGTAGTCTTGCACCAGGCGTCTGAGAAAAACACTGTTCTTCTTCTAAAAGCTTTTCTTAACAAAATTGATTTTTTATTGGGGAAAATAATAAAACAGCACATGGAAGAACGTAATGCCTGCCATTTTAAACAGCAGAGTTTGGCCCAACTTTCTAGAATGAAGTTACAGTTTATCTTAGAGTTGCAAATTGCCTGTACAGAGGCAATGTTTAAAAAGGTGAGTGAGAGAGAGAGAGAGAGAGAGAGAGAGAGAGCGTTCTTGCTGACATTATCCAGCAGCTGGAACAATGTGAACAATGTAAGTCTTGTTCAGATAATGGTTATCATGAGACCGACTGGCCTGTACTGTTTTTCTCAAGTAGAACTCTCTGGAGTCGCGCTGACGGCAAACACACGTTGTCAAGGTGCAGTGCGGATCAAAAGCCCTGGCAAATAAAAGCGTGACCATGCGGAAACAGATCAGGCTCAAAGGTTGTTCCGTGCAGGTGTTTCCTATTGTTAGAGCCAATTGTGTGTGTGTGTGTGTGTGTGTGTGTGTGTGTGTGTGTGTGTGTGTGTGTGTGTGTGTGTGTGAGTAAAGCAAAAGTCAGACAAGAGGTGAAGTACACATAACTGACCTTAGGTTTACATTTTATAATACTAGTCACTAAAGTAGAAACCTCTAAACGCCATCATATTACACTTCAGTCTAATGTTTAAGAAGAATTATTGTTCACTTATTCGACAGATTCAGCAACCTGTGACTTTTTGTCATCTATTCGCCAGCCATCATTAATGTTACTGATTTTAAAATATTGAGGAAAACAAGCTTATTCTTTCTACTGCCTGTAAGAGATAGTATGCTAGAAAAAAGTGCGCATAGGATTCAGTGGCGGGCCGTGCATTAGGTTTATACATTAAATAACAACAGCCTTTCTATGTAATAATGTGAACAAAATGCACAAAAGTACTTTTTTTAATGTAAATGATACCACAAGCAATTTCAAACTCATCTCCATCTGCCATCATAGGGAATTAGGTTAAATCTATCACAGCTCATGCTCTTACAACAGTTTACAGTATTTTAAGAATAATACCTAATGATTAAATGCTGTATGTCCAGCGTATGTTTTGTCTTTTTTTTTTTTACACATTGTGTTGTGTAGTCTGTTCTGATAGTTGTTGTACAGAGAGAGAAAGTGAGATATTGACATGGATATGGAGAGTTAATAGAGGGTCAGAGAAACAAAAAGAAAGATAAGGGAAGGGATGTAGGGTGGTTACACCCCCCTGTTGAGAGAAAAGGATGCCCGACATTCCTGGGAAGTGAAGCCTCCTTGTTCGTGTCAGTGAGCCAGACGTCCTCTTCCCACCTGCCCCCATTCCCCAAAACCCCTGAGTCAGCACAGTTAGTTTTTTTGCATTATCTATCTCTCTTTTCTTTTGTTCAGCTCCTGCTGTACTAGTCTCTTTTCCTGGCTTAATTTCTATTTCAATCTCATTTACGTAAACATCCTTCACATCAGGCTGTAGAACATCATCCCGACATGGATTATTTTCCCATAAC
>NC_139584.1:22587528-22630028 GCF_946808225.1 Silurus aristotelis
GAGCGGTACCTGGTTTCCTCCAGACATAACGCTTGGCATTCAGACCAAAGAGTTTAGTCTTTGTTTTATGAGACCAGAGAATTAAATTGTTTAGAGTCTGAGAGTCCTTCAGGTGCCTTTTGGTAAACTCCTGTTGGGCAGTCATGTGCCTTTTACTGAGGAATGGCTTCTATCTGGCCACTCTACCATACAGGCCTGATTGGTGGAGTGCTGCAGAGATGGTTGTTCTTCTGGTAGGTTTTTCTCTCTACACAGAGTAACATTGGACTAAGACTAAGACTACCTCCCTGACTAAGGCGCTTCTCCCCTGATCGCTTAGTTTGGCCCGGGGGGCCCACTCTTTCTTTTTACGGATCTCGGCGGCCACTGTGCTCACTGGGACCTTTAGTGCTGCAAAAAATTTTCTGTTCCCTTCCCCAGATCTGTGCCTCGATACAATCCTGTCTCGGAGGTCTAAAGACAATTCCTTGGACTTCATGGCCTGGGTTGTGCGCTGACATCATTCATATTCATAATCATGTCCAATCAACTGAATTTCCCACAGGTGGACTTTAATCTAAGTTGTAGAAACATCTCATGGGTGATCAGTGGAAACAGGATGCACCTGAGCTCAGTTTTGAGTGTCATGGCAAAGGCTGTGAATACTTATGTGCATGTGACATTTTGTTCATTTTTTTTTATATACAGTGAGGAAAATAAGTATTTGAACACCCTGCTATTTTGCAAGTTCTCCCACTTCATGGAAATCATGGAGGGGTCTGAAATTGTCATCGTAGGTGCATGTCCACTGTGAGAGACATAATCTAAAAAAAAAAATCCAGAAATCACAATATATGATTTTTAAACTATTTATCTATTTAAATTTTACTGTATACATTTACAACACACTTTTTTCATATTGTCATTTTGTAGTATTGTTTGTAGAATTTTGAGGAAAATAATTAATTTTATCCATTTTGGAACATAACAAAAAGTGAAGCGCTGTGAATACTTTTTTTGTGAATGCCGAATGCACTGTATAAATTTCGAATCGCAGAAAATCTTATCAGCGAAACACTGTGTCCCTGCGTAATTTGCTACAAAAAGAGCAATGTATTAGGGCAAGCTGCTAAAAAAAAAAAAAAAAAAAACCTGTAAAAAACTGTTATTGTATAACTGTAAACTGTATTGCCCACAAACATTATGCTATTTAAAATGATGCTACGTGTGCATTTCCTAAATATGGGTCATCATCTAAATAAATCTAATCATCCTATTACATTCAAACCCCCTAATGATCTCATTTAATGTGTATAAGGAGATAATTTATGAAGCTACACTTTTTCACAACTATATTTGTTAATGACTCATTGCATGCTACATGACTTTGCTGTATGAACTGTAGAACGGAGTTTATATATATATATGTATATATACAGATATATACAGTATATATATATAAATGGGAACTGCTGAGTCAGGGTATATGTGTGTGTGTGTGTGTGTGTGCGCGCATGTTGACAGTGTGGGTGTATGTGTGTGCTCGGTATACTCTGCACAGCCAGTATATGTTGAAACAGTGTGTGTTCTGTAGAGCACAGAGCCCTGGTGCTCACTGTGAGCCTGGTGTGGAGCTGCAGGACATGCTGCATAGTAGATCAGATGATTGATTTACAAAGACACCTGAGTTGCCTTTCGCTCGGCTTTAACACCCCGAGCTTGGCGAGCATACAGATGTTGTGTATTGTGGTAACAGAGACATTGCTACAGTAGGGCTAGGAGTTATTTCACATCACATTGCTCGAAGGCATTTCTACAATAGGGCAGTGAGTAGATTCGTACATGCCTTTAGAACATGTATACAGAAAGAAAAATGATGACCGTAAGATTGGCATGTGCTTTATAAACATCCTATTCCACTTCCGCTTTTGGGAAGATGTGAGATTTTGGAGTGTGGTTGTGGAGATTTGTGCTCATTTAGACACAAGTCAGGCACTGATGTAGGTTGAGGAGGCCTGGGGTACAGTCGGGTTTAAACTTCCTATTCTATTCTATTCTATTCTATTCTATTCTATTCTATTCTATTCTATTCTATTCTGGATATTTGTTGTGGTTATACAGTTAATATTCCTGGTAGCTCCACCTAGAAAACACATTTCATAATATTTGTCTTAGGTTCTTTAAGGAGGCTGTGACATGCTTTCTGGATTATAGTATTTTCAAATGGCTGTGTTGTATTCGTTCAAGTCACTCTGCTGACTGCACCGATATGGATTATTATTATTATTATTTTTTTTTACAAACCTCATGGCCTCCTTTTATATTCATGCAAGTGGCTGTAGACATTCCCCATTTGTTTCTTCTCTTTCTTATCCACCCCCTTTTCTTCTCTCATTCCCTTCTTGTGCTGAATGCCCAGTGGGGCCCACAACGCTGGTTGTTAGCTGCGAACGGTTGCTAGGTAACAGCTACCTGACCGCGGTTAGCCGCCACTGAGTGACACACACATACAAAAACGAACGCACTGTGTGAGGAATACAAGATAGAGCAGGAGAAAAGATATAGATGCTGCAGTGACTCATTTTCTCCCATTTCCACTCTACAGTCTAACCGCAAAGAATCGCTGTTCTTATCCTTTATGCTGTAAGAAAGACGGCGAAAATAAGCGTCTGTGCTAACCAAGAACAAGGTTCACTGCAGCATCTGGCAATAGAATGTTAATATAATCTTACTAACATGATCTTATTCTTAATCCAAGCCTAGTCCCAGCCTTACACCCGACTCACCACAGCTTTAAACACTTTGTCCTTGTTTTAATTAAGATCCTGATGAATCGTGATGTATTAAATGCTACCTCTGTTTCCCACTGACATTTGTAGCAGTGAATAGACACGCTTAAATTTTTCAGAACTACCACCTTTTGTTTTCTGACTTTATCAAGATGAAACTTAGGCTTTATGTACATTTCTGAGCTGAATTTTGTGTACATCCGAAATATCAGGATCTGCTTAATCGTGTACATTCTACCGTATATTTATCTATAACTATATATATCTATATTACACCATTATTCAAAGTTTGGAAACACCTGCTAATAAAAGAGTTTCTTTAAAATTTAAAAAAGTACATTTAAGTTATTTAACACTATTTCTGATGAAGTATCATTCAGGAGTTTTCATCTAGGAGGCTTTTCTTCAAGTTCACTAAGAAGGACTACTTTTTGGTTTTTGTGGAACGAGCAAAATTATAAGATGAAACTACTTTCTAATACAAATTTTGTCAAAAACAAAAAAACACATTCTAAGTGGGCATTGACATATTCAATATTCAGTCTGTACAAATGTCTAACTAGTGTTTATAGTTATACAGTGAGGAAAATAAGTATTTAAACACACTGCTATTTTGCAAGTTCTCCCACTTAGAAATCATGGAGGGGTCTGAAATTGTCATCGTAGGTGCATGTCCACTGTGAGAGAAATCCAGAAATCACAATGTATGATTTTTTAACTATTTATTTGTATGATACAGCTGCAAATAAGTATTTGAACACCAGAGAAAGTCAATGTTAATATTTGGTACAGTAGCCTTTGTTTGCAATTACAGAGGTCAAACGTTTCCTGTAGTTTTTTACCAGGTTTGCACACACTGCAGGGGGGATTTTGGCCCACTCCTTCACACAGATCTTCTTTAGATCAGTCAGGTTTCTGGCCTGTCGCAGAGAAACACGGAGTTTGAGCTCCCTCCAAAGATTCTCTATTGGGTTTAGGTCTGGAGACTGGCTAGGCCACGCCAGAACCTTGATATGCTTCTTACAGAGCCACTCCTTGGTTATCCTGGCTGTGTGCTTCGGGTCATTGTCATATGGAAGACCCAGCCTCGACCCATCTTCAATGCTCTAACTGAGGGAAGGAGGTTGTTCCCCAAAATTTTGCAATACATGGCCCTGGTCATCCTCTCCTTAATACAGTGCAGTCGCCCTGTCCCATGTGCAGAAAAACACCCCCAAAGCATGATGCTACCACCCCCATGCTTCACAGTAGGGATGGTGTTCTTGAGATGGTACTCATTATTCTTCTCCCTCCAAACACGTTTAGTGGAATTATGACCCAAAAGTTCTATTTTGGTCTCATCTGACCACATGACTTTCTCCCATGACTCCTCTGGATCATCCAAATGGTCATTGGCAAACTTAAGACGTGCCTGGACATGTGCTGGTTTAAGCAGGGGAACCTTCCGTGCCATGCATGATTTCAAACCATGACGTCTTAGTGTTTTACCAACAGTAACACCTTGGAAACGGTGGTCCCAGCTCTTTTCAGGTCATTGACCAGCTCCTCCCGTGTAGTTCTGGGCTGATTTCTCACCTTCCTTAGGATCATTGAGACCCCACGAGGTGAGATCTTGCATGGAGCCCCAGTCCGAGGGAGATTGACAGTCATGTTTAGCTTCTTCCATTTTCTAATGATTGCTCCAACGGTGGACCTTTTTTCACCAAGCTGCTTGGCAATTTCCCGGTAGCCCTTTCCAGCCTTGTGGAGGTGTACAATTTTGTCTCTAGTGTCTTTGGACAGCTCTTTGGTCTTGGCCATGTTAGTAGTTGGATTCTTACTGATTGTATGGGGTGGACAGGTGTCTTTATGCAGCTAACGACCTCAAACAGGTGCATCTAATTTAGGATAATAAATGTAGTGGAGGTGGACATTTTTAAGGCAGACTAACAGGTCTTTGAGGGTCAGAATTCTAGCTGATAGACAGGTGTTCAAATACTTATTTGCAGCTGTATCATACAAAGAAATAGTTTAAAAATCATATATTGTGATTTCTGGATTTTTTTTTTCGATTATGTCTCTCACAGTGGACATGCACCTACGATGACAATTTCGGACCCCTCCATGATTTCTAAGTGGGAGAACTTTGCAAAAGAGCAGAGTGTTCAAATACTTATTTTCCTCACTGTATATAATCGAACAAAGCATCACATTATCTAAATTGTTCCGTGATATATTTCTCTAAGCCACCTACTGTGTTCTATAATATGGAGAATAATTACTAGTATACTTATAAAAGATACTTTTTCAGAATTGACCTCAACCATGCCAACAAAACAGAAGCCTGTGATTGATTTACTAGTGTGGACATTTATTGTATTATATGAAATTTCACTCGGAATGGATTTGGATCTGTCAGCTATATTTATTATACTGATGAAACGGTACAATGGGTCATTTCCAGAGGCCACGTTTTAATACAGTGTTTGTGTGTTTGTGTTTGTGCAGGAAATAAACTCAATAAGGACTTGCGGCACTACTTAAGCATGCGCTTTCCGAAGTCCTCACCTGACCATGAGCTTCAGCAGACCATCAGAAACAGCCTGTATCACTATTCTGTTCCTTGTGAGTATCAACAAACAGTACTTTTTTTTTTTATTATTAATCACACACACACACACACACACACACACACACACACACACACACACACACACACACACACACACACACACACACCCCTCATCCCTTGCATTTTGAGTCCATACATGCTCATATCTACCAAATGCTGAGTTTAAGTGTTTATACCAACAGCAAAATACCAACAGTATCAATGCTTTTGACTTGACACACTATTATTCAGAATTCATCTGGCAGCACTAAAATGTTATAGTCCAGCTTGTTTCCGGGTGCTCAAGATATTTAACGACCAACTTGAGTGTTTCATATCGTAGATCATAACCATTAACATTTTTGCTATTTCCTAGAGTACATTACATAATGCTACCTAATATATTCAGTGATTACTCTTATTTATAATATTGTTACCGTCCAATTTAAATTGTGTTTAAATTAGCAGTTTTTTCCCCCACTTGGAAGTCAAGAATGAATTTTCCCACTCTTTATGATTGTAAGCTTTTTAAGCTGTTTATAGATAATGCTTAGAAAATGTTAGTTCCTGTACATCCTATATTTGTATTTTTAATACGATACCCGAAATGATATCTAATATATCTGAATAATGATCTGATACCGAAATCCAATCACCAACCAAGCCGACTTTCTGGGAGCTTCTATACTCAACCGACGTGAGGCATCGCAGCTGTGAGGGTGATGCGCCCTGAGGATGGGTGCATCACAACAAGTTCTAATGGAAACGCAGTGCCGAATCAGCACATTCCCATTACAAACCAGTGGGGCACGTAGCATTTCTGCTACTAATGTGCACGTGCAACAAACAAGCAAATGACATTCACTCATCCGTTCTACAAGGTGCTGGTTTTATGTCACCGTGTGGAGATCTCATCAGGGTGTTAGGAGAAGAGTGATTCTTCCTGGCTCTATTACCTCGTTCTCAGATGAGATTCACCCCGTTGTGTCTTCAGAAATCCAGAAACACCCATTCTTTTCTCAGCCTGTTCCCAGTTTTCCTGCCATTGATGTGCTTCCTGTCTTTTTTCCCTTTCAGCTATATATTAATACTTTACCATTGTTGTAAGAATAATTTGTCATTTGTCATGGTGAACTCCTGTGAGTGCAGTGGCCTGAGGAATGTTGCAGTGTAGCTTGTGCAGCTTGTTGGCATGAAACCTGCTATCACTGCTAAACATCTCAGGGTCTAAAACAGGGAATAGCTGAGTCAGATAGAAATTCCTGAAGTTTAAAGCATAAACTGTGGCTATTTGCAGAGTCCAGCATTGTTTGGTGATTTCCCTTCTCCAATCTGCCTGATTCAGCTTTTGTTAGAGCAGTGCTTTAGTATACTGGAGTCCTGGTCTAAAGAGTTTATGAAAATCTGGAATGGAAGAAGGACAGAGGAGCTTTGCTTATGTCACTGTATGGTGTTGGAGACCTTTTCCTGAACCTCTCAGAGATTTATTTTTAGTTTAGGCACGATTTGATCTAATAAAAGGCTTCTGTATTAGAACCTCAGTTGAAGTATGGCGTATAAAGACACGTAGTTTGGTCAAAAAATCTCTGCATACAGTATAAACCTACTTAAGTGTTCAAGAGTAAAATGTTTTTTTTTTCACTTTCACTTTTCAAATGAATGAAACGAAATAAATCCAAGTTCATCCTGCCAGACTCTGCTGTACTAGCTCGTTCTCTAAGCAATCGGTCATAAGGACAGAATTCTGCTAATTTGGATAACCCTGGACTTGCTGAATAGCTAATATTTAATAATCCTTTTTAATAATTATGCAAAGGCACATTTGCAATGTTTATAAAACTAACGTATTAGTTAGCTATACTTTCCTAGATTTAAAACATTAATTAAAAAAAACTTAACTAGCTTCTAAATTTAACAAGCTAAGTACACAACTTAATTAGCCGGCTAATTTCGAACAATGACATGATTTCGCTGATTTCATCCTTCTTCCAGCTACTTCATTCAACTTAATTAGCTTAATGTAGCTAGCTAACCTCACTTGCTAAATTGCAAAACTAGCTACCTTTACCATACTCAAAGTTGCCTTATCCCAGAATGCATTTTTACATTGAAGGCAGATGTTTAAATGCTGAAATTTCTATAATTTTTTTGTTGTTGCTATGTTTCATATTTACATAAAGGCCAAAATGCAACACCTTACTGAAAAAACGAAATGAAAAAAGAAAATGTAATTTAATTTGTTAAAGTTTAGTTTAAATGTACGTATTTTGATTAAGTCTTCTTTTGGAGAGCTCGGACCCTACTGCCCTACTGATCCCCTTTGGGATGAATATGGAAGAATGGAGGTTATTATAACGGGAAATTTTTAACTGTAGAATGGATGTTCAAAAACATAAGAATTTCTTCGAGTATACTTGAGTAAACATTTTTTAAGTACCTATGTACAATAATAATCTCTAAATGCTCAAGTATTTGCCATCTTGATTGAATAAACATGTTCATTAATCAGATACAGTGTATATATGGCTGTGGTTCCCATAATGTAAATAGTGCCCCTTTATATATATATACACAGTACAGACCAAAAGCTTGGACACACCTTCTAATTCAAAGAGTTTTCTTTATTTTCATGACTATGAAAATTGTAGATTCACACTGAAGGCATCAAAACTATGAATTAACACGTGGAATTATATATGGAATTATATACATAACAAAAAAGTGTGAAACAACTGAAAAATTTCATATTCTAGGTTCTTCAAAGTAGCGACCTTTTGCTTTGATTACTGCTTTGCACACTCTTGGCATTCTCTTGATGAGCTTCAAGAGGTAGTTACCTCAAATGGTCTTCCAACAGTCTTGAAGAAGTTCCCCGAGAGATGCTTGGCACTTGTTGGCCCTTTTGCCTTCACTCTGCGGTCCAGCTCACCCCTAAACCATCTCGATTGGGTTCAGGTCCGGTGACTGTGGAGGCCAGGTCATCCGGCGCAGCACCCCATCACTCTCCTATCATAGTCATGAAAATAAAGAAAACTCTTTGAATGAGAAGGTGTGTCCAAACTTTTGGTCTGTACTGTAAATATATATACACTTTAACATTTTGTCTCCATGGATGTTTATTTAAAATTTCTTTGTCTGTAGTCCTTTTAATTCTCTCTCTCTCTCTCTCTCTCTCTCTCTCTCTCTCTCTCTCTCTCTCTCTCTCTCTCACACACACACACACACACACACACACACACACACACACACACACACACACACACACACACACAGCCATGTGCTGGTTAAATCCAGAAAACTGGTCCTAACCCCCTGGATGTTAGGGATTATAATGATTTACTGAGTATCTAAATGCGATGTTTTGGAAATGGAGCATTTCCATGACTGTGTAAAAGGCAGAGAGAGAAAAATAGACATGTTGTACTGCTTAGTCAGCCTGTTATGGCTGCCCAATTACACAATACTACCGTAATACTCAAACGCACAATGATTTTATTGTCGACCCTCTAATTAACTGTTATTTCTCTGCACTGCATTCAGGACGCAGCTGCCAGAGCAGACATGTGCAGTGCTCGCTCTGTAAAATAAAGGCCATTAGTAGGGCAGAGTAACACAGCTGTCTCCTAAACTACACTGCCATGCCAGTTCAAACACAGCCGATTCCACAATATTCTGCACCCTTATGCTAATTGCAGTTTAATTTATTTACAATAAACTTTTGACCAGTATAAGGCAGTAACCGGAGTTAAATGGCCGGATGTATCTGATCATTTAGTTGCACCTGTATAAAGGAACATCGGATAGACAGCGGATAATTTACAGATTCTGTACACACAGTAACAAACTTTAACAGCTAACTAGGCAGCTGAATGTTTTGCAGTTTGCATTCCCTGTGCATTTCACCAAGACAGACTTATTGGGCCCCATTTATCAACCTTTTAGTGAAGCTGTGTGTAAATGTTTGCATAAGCCAAACTAAACTAAACTTTTCCGGTCTCGAAAAGGCTGGTGTGGTGCGCGTAAGTGCAAGGCGTGTTCCTGGTACAGCTCATTTTAATTTTAGTGACAACTAAACAACCCGCGAAACTACATAAACCTCCGCGAGCATGAAACGAACAATAATGGTTAAAGGCTGAAAGACAGGAATATAATTAATTTCGACTCAGTTCTATGCAAGTGCATATATTTGATGATCTATCATCCGTCACACTTTGCAGACATGCTCTTAGCTCCATATGGCAAAAAAAGATTTTTTTTTTTGCCATTTTTGCCATATTTTTTTTGCGTGACGTTTTCTGTGATGAAATGCTTTCAGCACTGAGGTCTTTGCAGTTACTCTTTACATCCATAATCCGCAGTTAGTTTCGCCGTATCCATTTCAAGAGACAGAAATGATTCATCAGTCATAATGAATAATACATTCACGTGAATTACATCCAGTCAAGTCCCACCAAAGATGCGTTCGTGTTTTATTCCATCCATACAGTTCTATATATTATTTATGCTAATTTGTTTTGATTATTTTATTATAAGTCAGAATAATAACAGAAACGGAAATGCCTGTCTACTGTCACACTTTCAGTTTTGTGCCAATATGTACAATGAATGTGTCAGTCATCACGTCATCTGTATATGTTGCACACACACTATGGCTGCTATATACTGTACAAAGTTTTATAGTAACTCTCTAATCATACCTGACACACAATACTGTCATTTGCACTACCATGCACTCCCACACTTTATGTATATTACTGATCTCTATCCCTATTTAATACCCACACTGTCTATACTGTCTCACATTGTCTGTATTGTCTGTATTGTCTTGTATTGTCTTGTATAGTCTGTTTTTGTCTTGTCTTGTCTGTTTTGTCATGTATAGGTTTTATTTATGTCTGTACTTTTGAGAGTCACTAACAGCTGGAACCAAATTCCTTGTGTGTGTCAACACACTTGGCCAATAAACCTGATTCTGATTCTGATTCACGAAGTATTATTCAGACTGTACCTACAGTATATTAGCATACATAAGCATATTAGATTAGCCCGATAAGAAACCCAAAATTTCACTGTTTATATACCTGTTGATATACATTATTCACAAAATGTATATCAACGCCAATGAATTAAAATCAATAAAAGAGGGGTCAGCTGTTTTCCAAATTAATGAGTTCATTCCAGTAGCTGTAGATGTTGCCTATGGTGTTTCCTGTCTCATGCAACCTGGAGTCGGTTATAGACAGAAACACAAAATGAACTATAGCTGTGCTGTGGTGTGTAGCAGAAGTTTTGCTGACTTCAAGGATTCATGCATTTTGCATAGATTTAGAGTCGACGAAACAGTCACACTGAATGTGTAATATTTACTCATCTTATCCTTTTTCTTGTTTTATAATGCTTATTGTAAGGAATAAACCGTGGTGAGGCATTAAGTCAATTAAGCTGAAACACAGACAAAGAAATGATCACTTCATAATGTCTTGAACATTTTAGGATTACTTTGACGTATATCTCAGAACCCTAATGTCTGATATATATATATATATACACACACACACACACACACACACACACACACACACACACACACACACACACACACACACACACACACACACTCACTCACAAAAGTAAGTACACCCCTCACATTTTAGCAAACAATTTAGTATATTTGCTCAAGGGAAAATATTATAGAAATCATATTGAAATTGGATATATATTAGAGTAGACAGTTTTTATAGCAGTACAGATTTACTGTCCTCTGAAAATATGTCAACACACAGCCATTATTGTCCAAATAGCTGGCAACAAAAGTGAGTGCACCCTAACATGTCAAAACTGTGTCCAAAGTGTCGTTATTTTGTATGAGCCCCATTGTTCTCTAGCACTGCCTTGATCCTCCTGGGCATGGAATTCACCTCTGGAACCCATAGTTCCTGTATACAAAGCTGCAACATACAAAGACATTGTATATAATTGTGGGTTTCCAACAATTTCATCAACCACATCTGCATGACTGTCAAATGTCCACCACAAGTTAACTGATCTGAGATTTTGTGTTTGCTGCCATCGTTTTTATGCTCTCCCTAAAATCTTGCTTTCTGTCTTTCGATCATCCATCCATCCATCCATCTTCTCCCGCTTATCCGATGCCGGGTCGCGGGGGCAGCAGTCTAAGCAAAGATGCCCAGACTTCCCTCTCCCTAGACACTTCTTCCAGCTCTTCCGGGGGGACACCAAGGCTTTCCCAGGCCAGCCGGGAGACATAGTCTCTCCAGCGTGTCCTAGGTCTTCCCCGGGGTCTCCTCCCAGTGGGACGCGCCCGGAACACCTTCCCAGGAAGGCGTCCAGGAGGCATCCGGAACAGATGCCCGAGCCACCTCAGCTGACCCCTCTCGATGTGGAGGAGCAGCGGATCTACTCCGAGCTCCTCCCGAGTGACTAAGCTTCTCACCCTATCTCTAAGGGATCGCCCAGCCACCCTGCGGAGGAAGCACATTTCGGCCGCCTGTATCCGGGATCTTGTCCTTTCGGTCATGACCCAGAGCTCATGACCATAGGTGAGAGTAGGAACGTAGATTGACCGGTAAATCGAAAGTTTCGCCTTGCGGCTCAGCTCCTTCTTCACCACGACAGACCGGTACATCGACCGCATTACTGCAGAAGCTGCACCGATCCGTCTGTCAATCTCCCGTTCCACCCTTCCCTCACTCGTGAACAAAACCCCAAGATACTTAAACTCCTCCACTTGCGGCAGGAACTCCCCACCAACCTGAAGTGGGCAAGCCACCCTTTTCCGACTGAGGACCATGGCCTCGGATTTGGAGGTGCTGATTCTCATCCCAGCCGCTTCACACTCGGCTGCAAACCGTCCCAGTGCATGCTGAAGGTCCTGGTCTGATGAAGCCAACACGACAACATCATCTGCAAAGAGCAAAGACGAAATCGTGTCGTCACCAAACCGGACACCCTCCGACCCCTGGCTGCGCCTAGAAATTCTGTCCATAAAAATTATGAACAGAACCGGTGACAAAGGGCAGCCCTGCCGGAGTCCAACATGCACCGGGAACAAGTCTGACTTACTGCCGGCAATGCGAACCAAGCTCCTGCTTCGGTCATACAGGGACCGGACAGCCCTTAGTAAAGGGCCCCCGACCCCATACTCCCGGAGCACCCTCCACAGGCCGCCGCGAGGGACACAGTCGAATGCCTTTTCCAAATCCACAAAGCACATGTGGACTGGTTGGGCAAACTCCCATGAACCCTCCAGCACCCTGTAGAGGGTATAGAGCTGGTCCAGTGTTCCACGGCCTGGACGAAAACCACATTGTTCCTCCTGAATCCGAGGTTCTACTATCGGCCGTATTCTCCTCTCCAGTACCCTGGCATAGACTTTCCCAGGTAGGCTGAGAAGTGTGATCCCCCTATAGTTGGAACACACCCTCCGGTCCCCCTTCTTAAAAAGAGGGACCACCACCCCGGTCTGCCATTCCAGAGGCACTGTCCCCGACCACCACGCGATGCTGCAGAGGCGTGTCAGCCAAGACAGCCCCACAACATCCAGAGACTTGAGGTACTCAGGGCGGATCTCATCCACCCCCGGTGCCCTGCCACCGAGGAGTTTCTTTACTACCTCGGTGACTTCAGCTTGGGTGATGGACGAGTCCGCCTCTGAGCCCTCAGCCTCTGCTTCCTCAATGGAAGATGTGACGGCGGGATTGAGGAGATCCTCGAAGTATTCCTTCCACCGTCCAACGACATCCCCAGTTGAGGTCAACAGCTCCCCACCTCTACTGTAAACAGCATTGGTGGGGCACTGCTTTCCCCTCCTGAGGCGCCGGACGGTTTGCCAGAATCTCTTCGAGGCCAGCCGATAGTCCTTCTCCATGGCCTCACTGAGCTCCTCCCAGGCCCGAGTTTTTGCCTCGATAACCACCCGGGCTGCAGTTCGCTTGGCCTGCCGGTACCCGTCAGCTGCCTCAGGAGTCCCACAAGCCAACCAGGCCAGGTAGGACTCCTTCTTCAGCTTGACGGCATCCCTTACTTCCGGTTTCCACCACCGGGTTCGGGGATTGCCGCCTCGACAGGCACCGGAGACCTTACTGCCACAGCTCCGAGCGGCCGCTTCGACAATGGAGGTGGAGAACATGGTCCACTCGGACTCAATATCTCCGGCCTCCCTCGGGATCTGGTCAAAGCTCCGCCGGAGGTGGGAGTTGAAGATCTCTCTGACAGGAGGCTCGGCCAAACGTTCCCAGCAGACCCTCACAGTACGCTTGGGTCTGCCGAGTCTGTCCAGCTTCCTCCCCCGCCATCGGATCCAACTCACCACCAGGTGGTGATCAGTTGACAGCTCCGCCCCTCTCTTTACCCGAGTGTCCAAGACATACGGCCGCAGGTCAGATGAAACGACCACAAAGTCGATCATCGACCTGCGGCCTAGGGTGTCCTGGTGCCACGTGTACTGATGGACACCCTTATGCTTGAACATGGTGTTCGTTATGGACAAACTGTAACTAGCACAGAAGTCCAATAACTGAACACCGCTCGGGTTCAGATCAGGGGGGCCGTTCCTCCCAATCACGCCCCTCCAGGTGTCACTGTCGCTGCCCACGTGTGCATTGAAGTCTCCTAGTAGAACGACGGAGTCCCCAGTCGGAGCACTGTCCAGCACCCCTCCCAGAGACCCCAAGAAGGCCGGGTACTCTATACTGCGGTTTGGCCCGTAGGCACACGCGACAGTGAGAGACCTATCCCCGACCCGTAGGCGCAGGGAAACGACCCTCTCGTTCACCGGGGTAAACTCCAACACATGGCGGCTGAGCTGGGGGGCTATAAGCAAACCCACACCAGCCCGACGCCTTTCACCATGGGCAGCTCCAGAGTTGTAAAGAGTCCATCCTCTCTCGAGGAGTGTGGTTCCAGAGCCCAGGCCGTGCGTAGAGGTGATCCCGACTATCTCTAGTCGGAACCTCTCAACCTCACGCACAATCTCAGGCTCCTTCCCCGCCAGCGAGGTGACATTCCACGTCCCTAGAGCTAGCTTCCGTGTCCAGGGATCGGGTTGTCGAGGCCTCCACCTTCGACTGCTGCCCGATCCTCTTAGCACCGGCCCCTTACGGTCCCTCCTGCAGGTGGTGAGCCCACTGGAAGGCGGCCCCACGTCGCTCCTTCGGGCTGAGCCCGGCCGGACCCTGTGGGGGAAGGCCCGGCCACCAGGCGCTCGCATACGAGCCCCAACCCCGGGCCTGGCTCCAGGGTGGGGCCCCGGCTGCGCCATACCGGGCGACGTCACGGTCCCTGATGTAGTATCTCTCATAAGGGGTTTTGAACCACTCTTAGTCTGACCCGTCGCCCAGGACCTGTTTGCCTTGGGAGACCCTACCAGGGGCATATAGCCCCGGACAACATAGCTCCTAGGGTCATTCGAGTACTCAAACCCCTCCACCACGTTAAGGTGGCAGTTCAAGGAGAGGTCTTTCGATCATTAAAAAAAAAAAAAAAAAAAAAAAAAAGAACAGGACATCACGAGCTGTAAAATCTATATCACACAAGCCTAATTGGCAGCCATGCTCAGGGCCGAAACGTTTCAGTCGTCTGATTCGATTCTTCCTGCTGCTGAACGATTCACCTCCTGCAGGTCAGGCTGGGATTTCTGTCTGAGGTCTGAACTGCATGTTGTTGTGCAGGTGAACCTTATTTGCTTAGCAGATTGTGTTCCACCACAGAGTTTTCCTGTTTTGCATGGCAGGGACTGACCAGGGGTTGACCTTTCCCTGAGCTGGCCAAATTTGCTGTTAATAGATTTGTAGAGAGGGGTACACACACACACACACACACACACACACACACACACACACACACACACACACACACACATGCATACATCGTTCGAAAAACAAAGACATTGCCATGATGGTTATCCTTATCCTGCTGTGTTATTCTAATTGTCTACTACAGTGGGAGGGAAAATAAGTAAATGAGTACTGGCCCTTTAAGTCAAGCAGGTAGGTGTGTGTGTGTGTGTGTGTGTGTGTGTAGCAGGCTGTGTGTGATTATCTGGTGATGCTGCAGAATGGAGGACAAGATGGAGTCACACAGCTGCATGCACTCCTTCAGTGCTCTCCTTCTAGCTTCTTCTGAGATATGCTGCATGCACACTTGAGTGTGTGTGTGTGTGTGTGTGTGTGTGTGTGTGTGTGTGTGTGTGTGTGTGTGTGTGTGTGTGTGTGTGTGTGTGTTTGGGCCTCGAGTTGTTCCAGCGGTTTTGCATCTCTAAAGAATGAAGGACAAAAGACTGATGTCTCCTGTTCATTGATGCTTTCCAAGTGGGGGATTGGAAGGGAGTGAATGAAGTTTTGTGTGTGTGTGTGTGTGTGTGTGTGTGTGTGTGTGTGTGTGTGTGAGCATGTGAGTGAATTTAAATGAAGATGCATTGTGACCCCGGAAGGGAACCGAATGACGGAAATCTCTGGTGTTTTTCAACATGAATCTTCCACCTCATCAGTATTGCATGCATGATTGATCCTGTTAAAGCCTTTCCTCAGAAAGCAGATGGAATTTGAAACGCTCATGCTCTGATAAGAAAAGCTTTCAAGATGCCACGAATGAAACATGTGTTTATGGTAATCACACTGCAGGTCCACTTGTTCATGAGGATGCACCACCTGAAGCTCCTAAGTGTGGCAAAAGATGTTAACGCACCACAGGAGTCTGCATTACTGTATTACACCACAGCAGATTCTTAAAGCGGATTGATTTTCTATAACAGCCCCGACTCTGACAGTAGTCCAAGCCGAGGCATGAATGACAGGTTTAAACTAATGCTCTTCTCTGAAAGTGTTACGGTTTCTATAGTAACAGCTCGTTCACAGGGAGTTGTACGGTGGACTGACTAAAGGATTCTGTTGGGAGATTGTGACAATTTCAGCGCTACGTGACAAGCGGCAATTTTTGGTTTAAATGTAAAAAAAAAATAAAATAATGTTATAGCTGCTGTAATGCGATCAGAAATGAAGTTGCGTCATGGGCAGCGCGACATATCATTTAATCGTCATTTCCTCATCAGGATGCGCTGTAACGGGAACGGGACTATGTGCTGAGCCACATCACACCACCCTGTGGCGGATTATTTTCCCAACACAGCACAGCGCGGAGTGTGTGATTTCTTTATTGGTATAAGATAAACATGCACACCCTCACAAACACTGTTTACATTTTCCAACTCACATCCCCTATGATCGTTTTAATGCAGATATTGAGAATTTGTGTGCTTTTTCTCTGTTCTTCTTCATTCTTCTGCTAGTGGAAGCAAACAGGTGCTTAATACTGCAGTTTCGCTAGAGGTTGCAGCAGTGTGTGTGTGTGTGTGTGTGTGTGTGTGTGTGTGTGTGTGTGTGTGTGTGTGTGTGTCCCACGGCATAAAAACACTGTGTATGTGTCCCTCATTTAAAACATGGCCATTGTTATATGGTGCAGTAAATGTCGATGACAGGGCAAGTACCTCCACAACCCCCCACCCTCTCTGTCCCCTCACTCTGTCTTTGTCTCTCTACTGCTTCATTTCCATTCCATTCTGTCCTCCCAGCTGCTGCTGCCTACTAAAGCGGAGTTATCCCTTATCCCTCGCAGCCCTCCCTCTCTCACTCTATCTCTCCCTCCCCCCACCTGATCTCTCTCTCTCTCTCTCTCTCTCTCTCTCTCTCTCTCTCTCTCTCTCTCTCTCCTCACCTCCCCTCGCTCTCTCATTCTTCAAATCCTCTGCCGACCGCCAGCCCTCTCGTGCTCCACCGCTACTCTTTCATTTGGCTTGCTTTTCACGCTCCCGTTGCCGTTATTTCTCCCTCTCAGACTCTTTTCTTCCCCTCTGGTTGGCGCCTCCGTCTCTCCATAGTGCATTTTTTTCCCCCCACATCTTTCTCCCATCACCATGATTGCGCTGGACACATTTTTCTGCTAAGCGTTGATACAAAGAGAGGATTACCGCCTGATCGGAGAGGAGCGTGTTTTTGTGTGTGTGTGTGAGTGTGTGTGTGTGTGTTTATGTGTGTGTGTGTGTGTGTGCATGTGTGTGTGAGAGACTGAGAGCTGGAGGAGACTGCTGCCCTGTTCTCCATTTCCACATCCAGGTAATTGCCTTTCTTCAGCTCTCTCTTTGACAGCACGCAGAAATGAGTTTGTAGTGTTCGGCGTTTCTGTTTGAGGGGTAAATTAAAGTGCGGGATTGTGGGTAAATCAGGCCTCGGCATGTCGGATGATTTAGCGCCATAAGTCGATAGACGTCTGGCTGTACGCTGTGTAAAGGCTGCACTGATGTTGTAAAGATGCTGTGGGTTGGTGTTGTTTAGTCTCAGGCTCATGTGTTTATCCGGAAGGCTGCATTGAATAAATCAGTTTGCACATGACGAGCGACTTCTGATGTCTGATTCGATTCACGCCGTGTTCACTCGATGAAGGCCGTTCTGGCACATCAAAGCCACGTCACATTGTGTTAGAATGGACTGTAAGCGTCATTGTGCTTCTGCAATCTGTGTTGTGCTCCACAGCTGTTGTATTTGTGATGCTGCACAATGTGTATTCAAACGTGTGATTTTTTAAAACACTCCAGGTTTTTTTTCTTCTTTTTTCTTTACCACTGTTTTTTGGAGAAATCTGCTGCATCAGTGTTGTGAAGAACTGAACCAGAGAATAGAATAGAGTGTGCTTCTAATGCCAGATGATGCCAGTTTACACATTTCTGAGTGTGTGTTTGTGTACACAGTGACTGGGAGTCCACTAAAAACTGCTTTTACAGGAATACCACATTGAGCAATACCAAGATTTATTGGTTATTTAGCTTCATGTAATCGAGATCCTGTTTCCTGCTAGCTTTCATTCACTGTTAGTGATGCTAGCATTTTGGACTGAATGGATATTCACATTTCTAATGGCCAGTGGTGATAGTAGCACCAGGGGTCACAATCAATTCAGAACATCTGGAAAATTTGTACAGACGTAAATAGCAGTGGAGTTATAAATGGAACGATCTGCTTAGTTCTATAAAAACTAACATCTGGCATGTTAATATATTGCAATTACCGTATCGTATCGCTCTACCATCCAGCCTTAGGTTCAAAAACAGAACTACATTGTTTCTGTGTGGAGCGTTCCGGCAGGCCAAGGGTACAATACTCACGTTAAGCTATTACATAACACTGATATTGTGACATACTATTGATATTGTATCATAATATCGCTCATCTCTCGTTGAAATCAATATGTTTACACGCACTTGCTTGTGTGTGACTAGATTTTCGGTGCACAGCAGGTATTTTGTATGTGCTGTTTTTTTTTTTTTTTTATCTACTCCATGTTTATGTTTATTGTGATTTGATGATGAAGCTGATCTGGATGCAGAAAAGGGTGATGTTGCAGACATGTGGGCAGGCTTGAGGGAGGAGTGGAGGATAAGGAGACCAAAGAATATCAGACATGTTCAGCTCATAAAGGACAGATGGCCAGTGCGCTCTCTCTCTCTCCCTCTCTCTCTCTCTCTCTCTCTCTCTCTCGCTCTCTCTCACACACACACACACACACACACACACACACACACACACACACACACACACACACATTTATCTAATTCATCTCCTGGCATTGTGGAGGGCCCAGTGGTACACAGAGCCTCTTTTCACATGATGAAGCAGCCGGCTGCAGGCAGAGAGAAAACGAGAAAGAACATTTCCCATCTGCAGAGAAGAGGGAAAGCTTGCATGCTTAGAAAAGGAATGCAGAGCTTTTTGGAAATGAGGGATAAGAGAGAGAGAGAGAGAGAGAGAGAGAGAGAGAGACAGAGGCAGAGGACATGAGGAGAAGAGGGGACGAGGGGGGGTTATTGTGGCACAAACGGTAAAGGTCAGGTCCAGATGCTCCCAAAACAAAAGAGTCTTTCTCAGGAAGCAGCAGGGGGAAGCGTGGCACTTGGCATTGTGTGTGTATGTATGTGTGTGTGTGTGTGTGTGTGTGTGTGTGTGTGTGTGTGTGTGTGTGTGTGTGTGTGTGTGTGTGTGTGTGTGTGTGTGTGTGTGTGTAACTCACTGCATTGCAGGCTGTTTTTCTAGTAGTCTGTCTTAATGACCAGTATTCACCCCGGCTTCAGGCATTAACTGGCTACAGGCCTCTGATGTTTGTGTGTGTGTGTGTGTGTGTGTGTGTGTGTGTGTGTGTGTGTGTGTGTGTGTGAGAGAGAGAGAGAGAGAGAGAGAGAGAGAGAGAGAGAGAGAGAGTTGGTACAGGCTTCCACCCAAATCGAAATGCTGTTTGCCAGAGTTGCTGATTGGGTAGAAATGAACCCCTGAGTAGGTCTTTTTTTTTTTTTACGTAAAAAAGGAAGAAAATAGTTGGAGGAAGGAAGGTAACAGTGAGGACAAACTGTACGTTTGTTCAACTTGGAAGTGTATTTTTGAGCAAATCGAAACACCCATCTTACATTAGATACATCATAGATACATCAGCAATCTTGAAAATGCAGGAATAAACAACAAAGCAGACCTTTCATTATATTTCTACCTTTCTGTAAGTAATTGAAAAAATCTTAGGGTTAATACAAAAGAATTGTATACAATTTAACACACAGACACCATGTAGTCAGTTAGACATCTTCCACATACCTACATGGATTAGCTTTAAGAGTCAAAGCCCAAACAGGTTCCAGGATGGCAGCACCCAACTGAACATCTTTGGAATGAACCCAGACTATGATAGTGTGCCAAGACTACTTGCCTGACATCTATGCCTTCACATCAAGCTTATGTGGCTCAGTGGGCACAAACCCTCACGAACACATTCACACAATAAAGAGTGAAAGCTGTTATAGCAGCAAAGTCAATATGAATGCATACGGTTTCAGAATTGAATGTTTGGAGGCAGGCTAAGGTGTGTTGGATAGGGTCAGAGTGGTAAAAACAATAGATATAAAAGGTCCAGGTTACATTAAAGCAGTGCAGCAGGTATGATATGCCACCATGGAAGAAGAGGCGGAGTCTGGCTAGTGATTTCAACACTGGTTGTCTTCATACAAGGCAGGGAATGTCTATGGGTAGCTAAATTAAGCCTTGATCATAAGTAACAGATATGTCACTTACACACTGTCTGATGGAAAAGTGCTTTAATTGTGTTAGTTTGCTGTAGCCTTAACCAGGATGGAGGATATCGCTGCAAAATATTAATCAAACATAAAAGATTAATCATTTACTGAGGAAATGGTTTGCTTTATTTGGAATATGCCACTGGCTCTGTGGGAGCATACTTACACAGTGTTAACACAAGACTTCACAATTATTGCCACCCTTCAAACTAATGAGCAAACCATGTTCTATGAAGTTAACATTACACCGGCTGATCAAAGTTTTTCACTTTGGACAGTAAAAGGAATGAGGTATTGTCCAGTTACATAATACGTTTTGAAAAATAAATGTGATCAATGTAACGAATATTTTAATAAATAAACCAAAAGTTTCTTCTGTAATTGTTTTGTTTTTCTGTTGGTCTGTAAAAATGTGACTATGAGGACAACCAGCAACATTTTCCTAAGATTGGCTGTTTTTATGCACAAGTCTGGTAATGATTATTTAAAAAAAATTTATATAATTATAAAAAAAAAAAAAGTTAAATATCAGCATCTACCTTAGAAAAAACTCAGGAGCATAATAAGTCGAGGATTTCTCAGTTTCTCTAGTTTCTTCCATCCTTTAAAAAACATGGTAGAAAGTGGATTGTTGATTCTAAATCGCCTCTATGTGTGAGAGAGCGTGTGATTGTGTGCATGTGTCCTGTGGTGGGGTTTTATTCAGATTGTCTTTCCACCTTATGCCCAGTGATCCCAGTAGAAGATGACGCGATGTATTTTTCAGGCAGGGTGCCAATAATTCTGCTAAAGACTGTAAACAAAGTTGAACTAGATCCAATCTTTTGTATAACATTTCGCTGGAAGCTTTAGTTCCAGTTGCAGTGTGAAAAAACGTGCTCGATACTCACGCACACGGGACGTTATAGAGAACTGGAGCTTTCGATTCCCAGGCTGATACCAGAATTGTGTCAAGAGCAGCAGAGCAGATTAGTGGGTTAGAAAAGCAACCGCAAACCTGTACCACCGAAACCAGAACGTATCCTCTGTTAGATTTTCAAATCAATCATTAATGCTGATTCTGATCCTCGTTCGGAAATGATGCCACACAACGATTCTGTATACACGCTAACAAACTCGGACTCGCTTAGTAAGTGTTTAGTGCATAATAAGTTATTTTGTTCAGCTATCTATTAAACCTGAGTGTCCCCATATGAGCCCTGCTTCACTGAACACGACTGATAGAGCAGATAAAGCAGGCTGAATTACAAGGTTGTAGAAATGAAAGCGTTTATTCATCCTGCATTCTATTACTGTAAACGAGACGCACCTATTCATCTCACGTATTCCTATTGTAAAGATTCAGGTCAACTCTGTGGCCGACACGAGAGGATTATGGGTAAAAACATCTCAGGTAAACGGTATGTGGTGGGATTCTTATCGGGCACGTTTGGAAGAACTCAGGCCTCTAATCCAGGAAATGTGACCACTACGACTTATGGGGAAAACATTAGTCCACTTGATGAAACTAGAGATGCTGCTGCTGACCATTGAGTCTAGTGTTATCTTAATGAGATTCAATATTGACTGATTGGCCGGCCTCGGTCAGCACTAAACTACACATCGCACAGGCCCATCAAACATCTCAGTGCATACAAAAATGTCCAACTGCTTTGTTTTACTGGGTATTTTTCAGAATTGCCACTAAGCAGAAGCCAAAACGTTTGATCTATTTTCAGCCATTCTAACTCAAGTCGTTGACAATCAAGGACTGCTTTATTAGAGAGATCAGTACACCTGCTTATTCAAGCAGATACAGATCAAAAGCTTCAGCTAAAGTTAGCAGCAATAAATGTAGATCTCAGGGATTTCAGAGTCTACATACACCGAACAGGCATAACATTACGACCGGTGAACACTGATTATCTCTTCATCATGGCACCTGTTACTGAGCGGTGAACCGGCGACAAGGTCCTGGGCTGCCAAGACTCATTGATGCATGTGGGGAGCGAAGGCTGCTCGTGTGGTCCGATCCAACAGACGAGCTCCTGTTGCTCATCTTGCCGAAGACGTTAAAGCTGTTTAAGCTCAACGGGTCACGACTGTTTTGACAGCAAAAGGGGACTAACACAATATTAGGCAGGTGGTCATAATGTTAATAGAAAAAGTGAGTGGTAACTCTGAGGAGCAGAAACAACTTGTTGGTTATAGAGCAGGCCAGCGTAGACTGGCTAGACTGATTTTGGTAAGAAGACCATATATATATATATAATCATTCTAAGTACTAAACTATGGCCATGTTTGCCCAGTTTTGTGCCTCTCAACACTAGGTGTAAAACTTGGAGGTGTGTAATCACTGTAGCCTTAAAATTAGGCTGCTTATTTTTTGGCCCTATTTTTAATCTATTCTTATAATATGAGCTGAAGGACCTCGATGAATCCGCTATTTAAGGAACCTGCCTAAACACCTCCATGGACTTGCTTTTGTCACACTCATCTGGCGATAGTGGTTACAGCAAACAGGCCACAAGAACAGTTTAATTGTACACATTTCTGCTGCTTCATGTTTACTCTCAATTCTTGTTTTGCCCTTCATGTAGCGCACATGCAGTAGGAGGTTCAGGTATATATCACATGTTGAGTTACAGCCATAGTAAACTTAGATGCAAATCCTGATGTACGTCCAGCTAAGCCTTCAGATTTTAATTCTGGAGTGTTATATGGACATGAAGGATCAGATTTGTCTTTTATTTGATATTGGACAAAAATACAGTATCTATTGTGCAACACGTGCCTCTGATAGTCAGAGACCATAGTTAATGTCTTAATTTGTGTCCACTGGTGATTTTCACACTCCTAATGAAAAGCAGGATGGAGGGGTGAATCATTCTAAAAATAACATCCCTATTTTATTTTAGTCTTCCCTTTTTAAAAGCCACAGTGCTCTGTGTGTGTGTGTGTGTGTGTGTGTGTGTGTGTGTGTGTGTGTGTGTGTGTGTGTGTGTGTGTGTGTGTGTGTGTGTGACCTATTTTTAACATCCCTTTGGCCTAATGCTTAGAGAGAGGTTGCTTATAGTTGCATGTGTGGGGTATGTGTGTGAGTGTGTGCATGTGTGTGTGTGTGTGTGTGTGTGTGTGTGTGTCCACTGAGGATGCTAGATGTTTAAACAGTTTTGCTTCGGCGCAACAGGGCCAACATGAAACTTGTACTTACATTTCTCAGCAATATGATGGCGGTTTGAGGTCATTTTTCCACACATGAACATGATGGCACTTAGCGAGAAGGGTTGGGTATTAAACACACAGCTGAATGTACCGACTCCATGCAGACTGAGCAGTCTCCTCAAAACACTAACAAACATGCGTTCCTCTCTCTTTGGAATCGAATTCATCAGACCTGATAAGTGGAGGAAAAGTACTCGCTAGGAAAAGTACTCGTTTGTGCCGCGTAAACGCAATCGAACTATGTTATGGAACATTTGACAGCGCTGTGTTATTAGTGCTGGTAATACAGGGATGCGTGAATCCGACAGGGGAAAAAAGAAAAACGGTACTCAGAGTAGTTCTAGTGTAAGTTGTAACCCTTGTTCGATCTTGAAGATCTCGTTGGGATTCGCTGCTGCAAGCATGAGTGCTGCGTTATTGATTATTGGCTGTTCGATGTCATTGAGTAAGTGCCACCACCGTGTTGAATGGTTAAGAAGATTACCGTGCGCTTTATGGATCAAAATGCACACATAGGAACAAATACCATGCACTATAGACAATATTCGAAACTACACTGGCCTTTATTTAGCAGTGGAATTTCTATATAATGTGGTCTGTGGTTTGATTTTCCCACCCGATACCTTATTATCTGTTGTTGCCTCGTCTATCTCCCAGTAATTACCAATACTGAACCACAAGACTGCAGCTCCTATTAGATAATTGATAAGCAAAAGAGTGCAGTTTGTTGACTATTACACTCTACTACCACATTTCTTTTGGAATGATTTTTATATCGCCATGGATACTCTGATGTATCTATTGAACTGAAACTGTTGAAGGACACACTCGCCAGCCCCTTTATAAGAAGCACCTGTAGAACCGCTTGTGCATTTATCCAAACCACCAATCCTGGAGTGTAGGAAACTGTGCACATACAGGTTCTGCGGTGTGGTTGTTAGTGCCAGACAAGGCTGGTTTGTTTGTTTCTACAGGCTACAGGAACTCAAATACACACCCTTTATAAATCATGCTGAGCAAAAAAGCATCTCAGAAGGCGAAACAGGTCAGACCTTCAGGTAGATGGGCTACAAACTGGACAGCGGCTCACTATTGGGCTTGTGGGCTTTTTTGTGTAAATGATATGTATTTCACAATTATACTTGAGTAAATGTTTGTGATTTTTTTGTGGTTTAATATCAAACTGCTTGCATTGACCTACTAGCTTAAAGATGGTAATGTTTTAGTGTAGCTAGAGTGCAAGAATACATGATTATTTGTGTGTGGTGGTGTTGAGTTGATGAACAGTTGTGGAGGTTTTAAGGGAGAAATGAGAGAGAGAGAGAGAGAGAGAGAGATACAAAAGATGAAGAGCAAAAGAAAGAAAAAGGGTGACGAAAAGAGCGGGAACCACTGAACGGAGACGGGTGCCTTTAGGCGTGTGTGTGTGTGTGTGTGTGTGTGTGTGTGTGTGTGTGTGTGTGTGTGTGTGTGTGTGTGTGTGTTAGTGTTATAGTCGCCTCCATGATGGGCAAAAGCTGGATAAGGATGAGTGTGTGTAAGGCAGAAGGGGAGAGAGCTGGATCCACACACACACACACACACACACACACACACACACACACACACACACACACACACACACACACACACACACACACACACAGACATGACAGCATAAAGCAAGTCCTGTTTTACTCTAATAATGAAGGAATCACTTCGAATAAAATATGTGATGTGAGAATGTTGCACCAAAGCTATTTTTCCAGCTTATCCAACTTTATATAACTGCGATACTTAGGATTTTCTTGCCCTACATTTGCCCTGGCAGGCTCCAAGGTGACACATCAGCATTCATGTCCTATGTAAATGTGTGACACTGAGCCGCGATTTCAACGACAAGCAACATTTGAATCCGAGGCCGTGCAAATGAGTTATGGCGCTCAATCCTCTAATCCGAAACCCGACCGAATTCTCGGTCCAGTCCATTCAGTTTTAAATCCAGCATGAACCCATACATTGTTTGATGCAAAAAGATGGAAGAAGAACCTATAATCTTATCGTCCTGTTCTGTCACGAAAAGCAGGTAGTGTAGATCGTTTTTTTTTTCTTTAACTGTTATTGCACCTCAAGGCAATTAACTGTGGAGTGTGTGTTATAGATTTAACAAGGGAATTCTGTATGTCTGTATAGTAATGGATCTCAAGCCAACACTCGTATATTCAGTATAAACCATTAACAGATAAGAAGTACATTTGCATTTACACGGAGGCCTTTTGGCAGACGCTCTTATCCGGAGCTACATACAAAAGTGCGTTGAAGTCTCAATAAATACATCCTGGCACTGGTTCAGAAGGTCACCGAGTAAGAGTACCGTCAGCGTGATGATTGTGCTGGGGTGGTGACTTAGTTAAAAATAAATAAATATAAATAAATAGCGCACAGATCAAAGTTTGCTAAAGTGCTATTTTTGGAGTGCTAGTTTGTTTACAGTCAGGTTGATTTGCATTTGCTGAATGTGGCTTTGAGGACATTTGGAATTCTGTTAAGGAATTCTGGGTTGCGAGTGGTCTTCTCTAATTTGAGGTCAGGAATTCTCTGTTTTATTTACATACAGCATGAATTTCACGAGGGGTCCGAGCACAACTCGCAACCGCCTTTAACACACACGTTAGTGCTTGCGTGTTGGAGAAAGGAGAAAGCTTCACGTGAGCGTGTGTGTGTGTATGTGTGTATCACTAGACCATGTTTTTCCCATTGTGAGATATTGATGAGCAGCGAAGAGCTTCATTAAGACTGAGAAACTGTTTGTGTGTGTGTGTGTGTGTCTGTGTGTGTACTTGAATGCTGATCTGTTGACACACTTATCTGTTGTTCAGTTTCAGAAGGCTTGAAAATCTACACACATCTTTTTTCTCTCCGTCTCTCTCTCTCTCTTTCTCTTCACTCTCACACTGAGTGCCGGCTCCTCCCTCTTCTTCCCTCTTAGTTCACGTTTTCCCTTTTTTTGTTAAATGAGAGAGAGATATATAGAGCATCAGAGAGCAGGGGAGGGAGAGAGAGAGAGAGAGAGAGAGAGAGAGAGAGAGAGAGAGAGAGAGAGAGAGAAGCAAGCTATGTGTGAACTGTGAATTGGAGTAAACTTAGTCAATCATTAAGCTTCGAGTCGTGTACCATTGGTGGCTCTTCTGCATCTTTTCCCATGAACCCCTTCTCTGTCCATTACACCCCCCCCACCCTCCTTTTACCCACAAAATGAAAAAAGGGGAGTGAGGGAGTGCTGGAGAAGAAAGAAAAGCCTCAGCTGTGAATGTGGTAGCACTGGCCAAAAGAAAAGGCCTGGTGTGAACGTCTGTATTGTATGTGAGTGTGTGTGTGTGTGTGTGTGTGTGTGTGTGTGTGTGTGTGTGTGTGTGTGTGTGTGTGTGAGTGTGTGTGTGTGTGTGTGTGTGTGTGTGTGTGTGTGTGTGTGTGTGTGCGTGCGTGCGTGTGTGTGTGTGAGTGTGTGTGCAAGAGCTTGCGTCTGGCATCCTGTTGTTTTCTATCCAGCTGCCCTCAAAACAAGCTCAGCTGGAGAGCGTTCTACTGAGTAAATCTTTAAAAGGAGTGAAATAGAGAAACAGACAGAGGAGAATGGAGATAGTGAAAGAGGGCTTGGAGTGTGTGTGTGTGTGTGTGTGTGTGTGTGTGTGTGTGTGTGTGTGTGTGTGTACACCTGTGTTTTTGCTTCATGACTCAACTCCAACAGCAGAAGGCTGGTTTATGTTTCCTCCCGAGCAGAAGGTCAGGAGAGGAGTCGGGGGGATGTCTGGAGAAATAGTCCCTTAAAAGAGAAACTTCAAAATGCAACATGATTGGTCAGAAGTGACATACAATAAGGGGCGAGAATTTGGCGGGAGCTGGGACTCTTGGGAGATTGGAGGAGGGGTAGTCAGTTTGCCTGCAGCGATTTCACTTTGATGGTGACATCGCTTCATTTTGGAAATTTAGTATCCCGTGAGGTGAAGATTATGGCTGCTATTTTTTTTTTTTCATCATTGACCAGTGGACAAGTAGCTTTATTAGAGTCACCAGGGTTTATTTATTATTTTTATTTTATTTCCATTGATTTTTTTATTTTAATTTACATCAACAACCAAAGAAAGAAAAAAACACACAATGTGACCTTCCACACACTCAGCAGTTGCTATGCAGATGAATTAGTTTTTATGTTTGATTTTCAATTCTGTTTTTCAGGATCAGATTAAAAAAAATCCCAATAAAAAGTGCACAGTGAAGCTGTGATACTGTATAACTCACCTGCTAGCACAACACACAGTCACTTAGTAGAAGTAAAGAAAGGTGCTGAGTTACAGAAAAGTGGCCACTCTCGTCTTTTTTAGTCCTCACCTGTAAAATGATGCAGTTTATTTCAAACCGGAAACCATTATTGGATAGAAAATGTGGATGCGAAATCCTTGTAACAGTACCATCTACACTACAAACTAGAAAATTCTTTCACCCGAGGTCACAACAGAGGTGAGAAGTGCTGAAATACAAATACAAATACTTTTTACTTTCACTCATTACATTTTTTACTCCAATCTCTGAATTTTCTACTTCTTACATTTTCTAACCGCACTCGTTACTTTAGGTTGAATCTGTTTGGTGACATGATGTTTTTTTTTCCTTCTCATTTCATTCTCATCATTTGTTTAGCTAGTTTATGAAGCTCACAACGAGCAAGACAGAAGGTAACAAGTAGTCTGTGGGTAACGTGGATGAGACAGAGGGAGTCAGTGATGTAATCATGACTGAGAACAGAGACATTCCTGATCACCTGATCAACATCTTTTCTCTGCTTGTGTTCTATATGGTGGATGTTCAGCCTGAATACATTCATTAGATAACAAAATGTTAAATTCTTTTGTATCAATATATTAATATGATGTGAGGTCCAGTTACCAGTGTGACACTAAAACAGGTAGTAGTAATGACTACTTTTTACTGAAGTACATGTCAGAGCCCTTTAACTTGTAGTAGTCAGTTCTTCAACTTCTACCAGAGACTTTTAAAACACGAGTATCTCTACTTCTACTTGAGTGAGGGATGTGTGTACTTTTGCCACCTTTGGGTCACAACCTTCATCCACTAAAAGAAAGTTGAATTTGTATAAGGCAGTAGCTGCTCAATGCATATGAAATTGGTCCACCTTGTACAGAAGGAAGACGTTGATTAGAAGGTTGTGAGTTTCAATCCCAGCACCACCAAGTGGCCACTGTTGGGCCCTTGAGCAAGGGCATTGACCCTCAACTGTTTAGTTGTATAAAGGATAGAACTGTCAGTCGCTCTGGGTTGGGGCATCTGCTGGATAGCGTAAATATACTCGTCAATTTGGTCCCAAGTTCCTTCTGTGTGGACTGAAGTCAAATCCACATGGCAATAAGCGCAGTGTTTTTAAACGAGTTGCATTAAAAGCAATTGCTGCTGTTCAGTAAACATGTATACATGCTGTATTGGTGCTCTCAGGCTGTGTGGCTCAGACTAAACAGTAATCTCAAACACTTCAGTGTTGATATTTTGGAGAATAAAACCCGTTAAAGCGACGAATTCGAATAAACCTGTCCTGTGACGCAGCATGAACAGCAGTCAAAAAACAAAGAAAAACTGCAGGCTTGACATGTTTGGGAGGTTGCACATGTTAGACGTCAGCCTACTCTGGTTGGTAGCTGTCATTATAGACGGGAGTTGGCTGATGGGTGGGAATCTGGCAGACGACCAGAGAATGAGGCGGGAAAAAAGCATGGTGAGAGAAAAATAAGTATGCCAGACGTGTCTTTTATGTGAAACGTGTTAGGAAAACACCACAGTTAATAGTCAAATGCTAGCCAACAACCTGCTGTTTATGTGTCATTGAGGGATTTTATTTAGATATGGATAATAGGTGTGGCCTTTCCTTGTTTGAATTCCTTGCATTCTTATAATTTTAATACTTTTTATCCAATTCACTTGGGTTCTGGGCAACTAACGTATGGTGTTTTAAGCTTCTGAATTAATAATTATTCCACAGCCGTGACATCAAATTCATAATCCATCCAGTTCTGTTGTTGGTTTGGTTGGTTGTCAACGTTGTGTAGCTGTTTCTTATAAACCACTAGCCACATTTTAGTGATTGTTCCAGACTCTCAGTTCTAGAAGTCGACCGATAATGGATTTTTTCACCAGGCTGGTTCATACTTGCCGATAGCCGATGGTAGTTTTTAAAATAGATACTGGATTAAAAGAATTAAGCAAAGCATAACACTCCATGTAAAGTAGTACTGCATTTTATTAAAAAAATTATAATAATTTAAATAAAAATGTGCTAAATTAATAGGAAATAAATGAATTAATACATATAATTATATCAGGGCTGCAGCTATCGATTATTTTAGTAAACGAGTTTTCTACCATCGATTAATCGAGTAATCTGTAGTACTTTTTCTTTATTCAAGAGAAATACTAAATATACAAGAGAAAATAAGACGAGTCTCTTAAAATGACCAATTAACTTGTTTCCTTTTTAGAAAAATGTTAATTGTTATTGCTGAAACTGCATACAGGAATGTCTGTGAAAAACGAAACCTGTTTAGTGCATTTAATTGTCATATTACATCGAAATGCAAATATATGAATAAATGGAAAAAAAATAAATACAAATATAAAAATGTATTTCAAATGAGTTTATAAAAAAAACTGTCCATTGTTTCCTTTGTGTTTTAGTATGAAATGATCTCAAACTTTGGAATCCTTTCAGCCCTACAATTATCTAATTAATAAATTTGAAATAGTCAATACAATGTAGCTCTCTCCATGCAGCACGCAGTGTCACGTGTAAAAACAAGCAGCATATGGCGTCAGTGATTCACCTTTAGAGGCTGCTTTCATAATGACAATGCAAATCGTTCTGAATGTTCGCTGATAGCCGGTAGTTCCAGAAATTCGACCATCTGTGCCGATTAATCAGCAAAACCGATTAATCGGACGACCTCTACTCAGTTCTAACGTACACCTTTACCCCATGCCTCTGCAATATTAGTGCGTAAGAATAAAAACCTCTTGTTATAGTAGCATCTTGTCTGCCACACGCTGCCGATTTATCCGTGTTTATTCTATTATTGAACCGTGTGTGTGTGTGTGTGTGTGTGTGTGTGTAAGATCTGTTCATGGCTTTTAGTGCTATAGGTAACCGTGTTTGTTATTGATCACACCGTTGGTGCCATATGCGCTTGTAGTTCCGGAGAACGTATGTCGTCTTGATAGATTTGGTCATAATTTGAGGTGCACTCCAGCTTGTGTGGATTGTTATTGATGCGCATTCCTGTGTGTGTGTGTGTGTGTGTGTGTGTGTGTGTGTGTGTGTGTGTGTTGGGGTGGGGGGTTGTGGTTTGCATAGAGCATGCTTCTAAGCACTTGAGTAGACAAACATTAAAGTGGAGTTCAATCTGTGTGTGTGTGTGTGTGTGTGTGTGTGTGTGTGTGTGTGTTGCAGTAATTGGTTTGCAGGCCCTGGAGCCCTTCTCTCCCTGTGTGAATATTTTTCAGCAACTTAGTGAAAGCTTTCTCTCTCTCTTTCTCTTCTCCTCATGCTTTCTCATATCTCTTCCTTCTATCCTTCTTTCTCTCCCTCTCTCTTTCTTCGTTGTGATAAGTGTGTACTCCTCCTCATAGTAATTTCTTTGTGTTCTAGAAACTTTCCTATATGTGATGATGTAATGCTGTCTGTCCAGTAATGTTGAGAGTTAGAAACAGACAAGTACTGTGTGTGTGTGTGTGTGTGTGTGTGTGTGTGTGTGTGTGTGTGTGTGTGTTCAGATTCGGATTGCCCGAGTTCCTTGAACAAAAGCTATATGTATAACGATGTTAAGCATTTTCAGAGAACGTGTTTCCCAGAATTACAGGGGGGAGAAATGCGTTCTCTACAGCCAGTCCATCTCCATAGCGTTATATCTTCCTGTAGCCAGGCGTAGGGGAAACGGCAGATTCTTAAAATAAATGTAGGCCAGTTGGGAGAATGTTCAGATTTGGGCGATGCTTTCTCAAAAGCACAATGGTACAGAAAATAATGTTGTTGTCCGGGTAAGAAATGTTCAAATTCAGAATCGAATTCATTTTCAGTTTTTGGTTCTTTGTTCCTGTAATGTTTGTCACGTCTGTGAAGAACAGAAGGAGAACCTAAACGCATGTATGATATGGGTGGTTTCTCCTTACAGACCCCCTTTCAATAACTAATACACTAACACACACACACACACACACACACACACACACACACACACCATTAAGTAGTCACTGGGGGGTTAGTAGCAACAGATGTTTGGCTTGGTTTGGTCAGACAATGAGCTCCCAGAGCTGCTGACAGCAGGCAGACGACAGGGTTTCAGATATCACCTCATCTCCCCTCACTAAGTGTGGTGTGTGTGGGTGTGTGTGTGTTGTATGCGTGCCCACGTGTCCAATCTCTACATGCTGTTGGGATTCTGTATAGAGCCTCGTGTGGCTGTTTTACTGCTTACTTACGCTTTCCTGCGCTCTCTTACAACAATTCACAATCCTGTGTCCTTGCAGCGCGGTCAACTGTCCACCATTGTTACGCTTGTGTTCTACAGGTGCAACGGGGCACTTGATTTTTATCGGAAAACCTCATGGATATACATTCAACACGGCCAGTGAACCATCAGGGTGGGAGCAGTCTTTGAGGAGCCAGCTGTAACTGCAAAACGTTTCTTGTGTGTGTGTGTGTGTGTGTGTGTGTGTGTGTGTGTGTGTGTGTGTGTGTGTGTGTGTGTGTGTGTGGTTGTGGACGGGGAATTAGTATACAAACACAGCTAGGTTGTAGTAAATTGTGGTTTAAAGTGAGCCCAATTGGTTTTAAATTTTTTGTTTTGATATTTTTGTCCCTGCCCTTTAGAATCAGAATCATGGGTCATATGGGTCATATACCAGCCATTAGCTCAGCTGGGAAAATGGCAATTTATGTGACAACACGCCTTAGACGTGTCTTTAGCAACTTGACATTTTTTTCAAAGCTGAGTCAGTTGTTTCAAACATTTGGTCTTCGTACACTCTCCTTCTCAAACCACTTCTCTACCGTTTCAGTCAGTTCCACTGAGTCTCTGCACGGATTTTCCATAGTTCGCTTTTTCATTCTGAGGTCGGTTTAGATTGTGATGCACATGTATCTCTTGGCTATTGGCTGTTGTGTTAATCAGTCACAAGTAGTACTTTAGTGCAGACATCGTTTCAAAAAACAAGCAACAATTCATCTCGGTTTCATGAAGTTTCATGGATTGACGCTCTACATGGAGGTGGTGTGGACAGAAAATATACACAGATAAAGTGGAAATCTGAGATCCGAGACACGTTCCAGAAACTTGTCCGGTATTATTTTACAATTAAACGTGAAAGAATACACCTGGTTTGTTACTTGAGTTAGTTAGTTCTTGTGTTTATGATGGAAGAATAGGCCATTCTAATAAAGTACCTATTACAGTAGTATAATGCAATATAGACAGTAAGCCAGTAGAGATTATTTGTTTCTCAATTGGAAAACTCTTTGACTATCAGTAAAGCGAGTCCCGTTTTTTGCTGCACGGTTGCAGGTCGGACACATTTGTGTATTTCAGCAGATGTTATCAAGGGCGTCATGTTTCACAGGCTGAACTAGCGTTCTCTTTCTATAGGTGTAACAAGGTTATATAGAAAGCTGTATAGACATATTAAAGCAGGCATTAGAGAAGTCTATGGCACTTGATTGCTGAAAGTGGTGTGTAATATAAACTAGAAAGAGGGCTGGAGATACTGGAAAAAAGGCATGTAGCAGTAAAACTGATTAATGCCCATGGTTTCTGATTGCTAAAGCGAGCAGTGTGCACACACACCTGAGTTCTGCCTCGGAGCGGACAACTACAACTCTGCGCTAAGCAAGCCGTGTTTTTTTGTACTTTTAAAACTCCGACTCCGGTTTCTAACAAAACAACGAGCGTACAGCACCAGACGCGGGCTGCTTTTAAGCTACATAGTTTGGCAGCTTTTGTGGAAACTGTGGTCTGACAGTCCACCGAGGAGGTTCAGTGCTTCTTAAGTGTCCTGGTTGACGTCTGTCTTTCAGCCCTGCAGCTGTAAAAAGAACAGCGGAGGTCAAACGGAGGTGAGTGTGGTGGAGTGCGTTGGCACGATCTGCACATTTAATTATATAACAACAGCAGGTCATTTTGAAGTGTCACTCGCTGAAGTTACATCAACATAACGTATATCTACCAAATTGGAGAATGTACTATTCATCACGTGAGGTGGTGCTGTAATATGAAAACCGTCAACATCAGAGTAGTGGAAATACTGGGTTTATTTCTCTTATACCTCAAACCGTACCTCTCCCTATAGCCTCTTGCTTTTTCTCTTTCTTCTTTAAGAAAATCAGCTGATCTGTATAAAGTCGGTTTGTAAGGCCAATGTCCCAGAAGGAAGCCTTCTTCTTAAACTGGCTCACAAGAAAGCCAACAAACAGTTTGCTGAGAACAACCTGTCCAAAAGCATGCATTTCTGAAACCATGTCCTGTAGTCTGATGAGACTAAGATAAACTTGTTTGGCTCAGATGGTGTCCAGCATGTGTGGTGATGCCCTGGTGATGATTACCAAGAAAAATTGTGTCTTGCTTACAGTAAAGCATGGTGGTGGTAGCGTCATGGTCTGGGGCTGCATACAGTGAGGAAAATAAGTATTTGAACACCCTGCTATTTTGCAAGTTCTCCCACTTGGAAATCATGGAGGGGTCTGAAATTGTCATCGTAGGTGCATGTCCACTGTGAGAGACATAATAAAAAAAAAAATATGCAGAAATCACAATGTATGATTTTTTAACTATTTATTTGTATGATACAGCTGCAAATAAGTATTTGAACACCTGAGAAAGTCAATGTTAATATTTGGTACAGTAGCCTTTGTTTGCAATTACAGAGGTCAACCGTTTCCTGTAGTTTTTCACCAGGTTTGCACACACTGCAGGAGGGATTTTGGTCCACTCCACACAGATCTTCTCTAGATCAGTCAGGTTTCTGGCTTGTCGCTGAGAAACACGGAGTTTGAGCTCCCTCCAAAGATTCTCTATTGGGTTTAGGTCTGGAGACTGGCTAGGCCACGCCAGAACCTTGATATGCTTCTTACAGAGCCACTCCTTGGTTATCCTGGCTGTGTGCTTCGGGTCATTGTCATGTTGGAAGACCCAGCCTCGATCCATCTTCAATGCTCTAACTGAGGGAAGGAGGTTGCTCCCCAAAATCTCGCAATACATGGCCCCGGTCATCCTCTCCTTAATACAGTGCAGTCGCCCTGTCCCATGTACAGAAAAACACCCCCAAAGCATAATGATACCACCCCCATGCTTCACAGTAGGGATGGTGTTTTTGGGATGGTACTCATCATTTTTCTCCCTCCAAACACGTTTAGTGGAATTCTGACCCAAAAGTACTATTTTGGTCTCATCTGACCACATGACTTTCTCCCATGACTCCTCTGGATCATCCAAATGGACATTGGCAAACTTAAGACGTGCCTGGACATGTGCTGGTTTAAGCAGGGGAACCTTCCGTCAAGTCAAGTCAAGTCAAGTTTATTTGTATAGCGCTTTTCACAACAGACATTGTCTCAAAGCAGCTTTACAGAAAACAACAGTGAAGGTGAATGGTGTGCGTTTGTCCCTGATGAGCAAGCCGTGGCGACAGTGGCAAGGAAAAACTCCCTTAGATGATATGAGGAAGAAACCTTGAGAGGAACCAGACTCAAAGGGGAACCCATCCTCATATGGGTGACATCAAAAGTTTGGTCATAAATCTTTCAACAATACAGAACAATTTGTGATCATCATAGATCCAGCATCAGCTTCTCCATGCCAGGGCCTTTAAACACTCGGCATCTACTTCTCCATGATCATCCATAGGTCCATAATCTTCACGAGGTGGGACGTGACTGGAGCTGGCCAAACCTCAGGATGCCTCGGGATGGGGAGAGAAAGAGAAGCAGTGGAGAGGAATTAGCGTAGCTGCTGTTCATGATATTAACAGCACAAGTTGATAATGTGCATGTAATCATATATTCCGGAGCACAAGGTTGTGATGTGATGTGTGTGATGTGTGTTATGTGTAGGCTTTGCTAAAAAGATATGTTTTTAATCTACACTTAAACTGGGAGAGTGTATCTGAGCCCCGAACACTGTCAGGAAGACTATTCCAGAGTTTAGGAGCTAAATGTGAAAATGCTCCACCGCCTTTAGTGGACTTTGCTATTCTAGGAACTACTAGAAGCCGTGCCATGCATGATTTCAAACCATGATGTCTTAGTGTTTTACCAACAGTAACACCTTGGAAACGGTGGTCCCAGCTCTTTTCAGGTCATTGACCAGCTCCTCCCGTGTAGTTCTGGGCTGATTTCTCACCTTCCTTAGGATCATTGAGACCCCACGAGGTGAGATCTTGCATGGAGCCCCAGTCCGAGGGAGATTGACAGTCATGTTTAGCTTCTTCCATTTTCTAATGATTGCTCCAACAGTGGACCTTTTTTCACCAAGCTGCTTGGCAATTTCCCCGTAGCCCTTTCCAGCCTTGTGGAGGTGTACAATTTTGTCTCTAGTGTCTTTGGACAGCTCTTTGGTCTTGGCCATGTTAGTAGTTGGATTCTTACTGATTGTATGGGGTGGACAGGTGTCTTTATGCAGCTAACGACCTCAAACAGGTGCATCTAATTTAGGATAATAAATGTAGTGGAGGTGGACATTTTAAAGGCAGACTAACAGGTCTTTAAGGGTCAGAATTCTAGCTGATAGACAGGTGTTCAAATACTTATTTGCAGCTGTATCATACAAATATATAGTTTAAAAATCATACATTGTGATTTCTGGATTTTTTTTTTTAGATTATATCTCTTACAGTGGACATGCACCTACGATGACAATTTCAGACCCCTCCATGATTTCTAAGTGGGAGAACTTTGCAAAATAGCAGGGTGTTTAAATACTTATTTTCCGCACTGTAAGTGCTGCTGCTACTGGAGAGCCACGGTTCATTGAGGGAAACATGGACTCCAACATGTACTGTGACATTCTGAAGCAGAACATGAAGCCCTCCTTTTAGAAACTGTGAGGAACTGCAGTTTCCAACATAATAACAACCCCAAACACATTCAATATGACAACTGCCTTGATGAGGAAGGTGACGGTGATGGAGTGGCCAAGTATGTCTCCCGATTTGAACCCTATAAAGCACCTGTGGGGCATCCTCAAGTGGATGGTGGAGGAGCACCATGTGTCTTACATCCAGCAGCTCTGTGATGTCATTATGGAGGAGTGGAAGAGCAAGAACCTTTGTTCTGGAGGATTAAGGCAGTGCTGGAGAACAATGATGCTCACACAATATATTCACACTTTGGACAGTTATTTGCCAGTTATTTTAACAATAATGTCTTTGTGTGTGTGTGTGTGTGTGTGTGTGTGTGTGTGTGTGTGTGTGTGTGTGTGTGTGTGTGTGTGTGTGTGTGTGTGATATATATATATATATATATATATATATATATATATATATATATATATATTGCACACTTTTCTTATGTGGAGCCTCTGCTGTACATTGTTTTCTGTTACTATGGGAAAGTTAGCTAGAATGACCCACGTTTGCTTTGCAGCTGTCTGCGTGCTGTGAGAGCTGCACCTACAGATAATTACTCTTTCTGACTTGATTGATTTAGCAGTGACAATGTAGTTACAGTGTCTTTCTTTCTTTCTTTCTTTCTTTCTTTCTTTCTTTCTTTCTTTCTTTCTTTCTTTCTTTCTTTCTTTCTTTCTTTCTTTCTTTCTTTCTTTCTTTCTTTCTTTCTTTCTTTCTTTCTTTCTTTCTTTCTTTCTTTCTTTTTTAAATCAGCACCATTATGTCACACCACACAAATCGAATGCTCGAACGATGTGCATGATGTAAGTCGAGGCTGTAAAATGCCTTGTTGCCTCAAGTGTCTTCGAAGGCACCGCTTTGAAAGCTTTGAAGCTAGTAGTAAACAAACGTTTTGAGCGCTCAGGAAGCAGCAGTGCATCACAACGTTGCCAAAATACCCACGTATGCTAACATTCGTTAACTCAGAGAGCTCTGATCCTTGAAGAGAACTCGGATACTGCAGCTATCGAATCAGACATCAAAACAGAAATCTCAAGTGTAGTAGGACATATATATATTATATTAAATACAATAATCACTCGTTTATCGCAGTGGTTACGTTCTAAAACCGCCCGCGAAAAACGGAGTAAAAATAGTACATTTATTAATATTTTTTATTAGTAAATGTCATTATTTCAACATAAAACTCCATAAAAACAATTCCCTATAATTGGTCTATCGTGCTATCTGTGAGAGAGCCGGAAAATGCTATTCACTTATATTTTATAATATAATTGTATAATGTTGTAATTTTATAGGCAGATACTTCACTTCTTACATTCGAGATCAAATGAAGCGAAACCAATTAGTTATGTGGCAAATGCAATTTTGCGATAAACCGGGGGCACGAGATTCGAACCGCGGTTAAGCAGAGGTACTGTATATATATATTCTCTTACTGGCTTATGGAACACCATTTCTCTTACTGGCTTATGGAAGGTACGCAGTGCGTTATGGTATATAGAGCAATGAAGCGTAAAAGGTATGTTTCTCGAAAGTTAGCGTATTATAGACACTATTGTTCGCGTTAATTATATCTATGGCCGTACTTGTAAATGAACTGTTCATGCAGACAATATGGCGGATCATTCCCACAATGCAGTCTGATATAATCTCGATGTTGTTGGCTTTTTTGTTGTGTGTGTGTGTGTGTGTGTGTGTGTGTGTGTGTGTGTGTGTTCTGCAGTGTGTGTTGATTGACAGAGCAGAATGTGCTCTCTCCTCATCCTTACACTGCTTTCTTTCCCCTTATCTAACAGCAAATCTCAGAGGAACCAGCATTTGCATAGAAGTAACAGTGATTCATGGGTACTACCGCTCCGTCTTTGGATAGGCGAATGTTGTAGATAAGAGGAAATGGCCAAGAGTTTGCTTAGTACACGTTTGGCATGAAGTTTGCATTAGATGTTTCAGCTTGACCCGATTTATACAGCAACATTCGATTTCATGCAGAATAGTGTCCGAGATCTGACTTAATCCGAATATGCATTTTATCCTGTATGTGCATTTTATCTTTGTTTAGTAATAGATACGTAATAATAGTCATTTTAAATGGGTTTTTTTCATGGTTACTTTTCTTGTTAAGAGCTGAATGTGCTTTTCATATCTCTGTGGCTTGGGATCGATTGTTTATTGTTGTAAGTCTGTATACACGACATAATCACCAATGAGGCCCACGCACTACACAATCTGTCACAAGGAAAGAGCCTCGAACATGCCCCGATCCCCACGCTGTGTAAGCATGACTGTCGCTATTTAATACAACATTTTGGATTGAGGATTATTTAGAGTTATAGTGCAAATAAAAGGAGCACAAATATGAGCCAAGATGTTTTGTTTTTGTGCCAAGATGAAGTCGCGGCGTCTTTCTTTTTCTCCGATCCTGCAATAATTTTGGTAGGACATGTTGCGTAGTTTCATATAAACGCAATATAATGTTTACATTTTGATCTCGCTTTCACACCGAAATAAATAGATACTACATTGGATTCCAGCAGATTAATTCGATGTTCACATAGGCTCTTGTTAGCTGTTTTGCTAGTTGCAATTCATGTCCAAAAGGAACAAACTTGCATAAAACTCTCCGTCAGATTTCCACCATTCGCACGCTGTTAATGAGCCCCCCGCCGAATTAGCCAGCAACTGGAAATCAGTGCCAAAATCACGAGTGGACTTGGAGCATGAAAGACTTCGTTTCCCAGAGTGCAGTGCAGTGGAGGTGTGAATGTAGGCCACACCAGAGTTCCCTGAACTCTTTCATATGCTAATTATAGTCCATGTGCTTGGTTTTTTTCTGTTCTTGTGGGGTTTTAGTGGTAAATAAGCAGCAGGATTTTAAAACCAGGCCAGCCAACATTTCCTACACTTTAAATTAGGGGGCAGTGATTTCCATCACTGTAACAAAATGTACTTGCAGCACAGACCCCCTGGTTAAACACGGCTATACGCGATGGCTATACGCTTAAGGGATGTTCCTGACAGAGTCTTCTCTAAATCATGCTTTTTTTTTTTTCCAGTATCTTTTTTTTATTTTGTTCTGAAATGTATAAAATGTGAAGTCTGTTAATATTTATTAAGTGTGCATTTAGGCATGTGTTTGTACGTCTTTAAATCTGCTAGCGAATTTGGCTGGTTTCCCACCTACACAGTGCGTTCTCTCAATCACATGCCTTCCCTATTCATACAGTTTGCTTCGAATCACGCAACTGTAACATCTGGGCAGCTGAAAATAATTAGAGTAGGTTAGGAGGTAACCTACATCAGGAAGCCGTGATGTCTGCAGCAGAATATTTGCCTTCGCATGTACAATTTTTCTTAAAAACAACAACAACAACAAAGCAGTTGCGTTACTGAGAAGTTCAAACAAATAATGATACAAAATAAATATGGCTTTATGTCTGGCTGTTAAACACTGATACTGGAGACTCCTTCCAGAAAACCTCTTCACATCTATAATTATTGAATATGGTTTTACTCTGTTTAACCTCCTTGATTCTGAGGTAAGGATCATATTTAAGAACCAGTGCAGGATCTAAACAGTGGAGCCGGAGCTTCTGAGCATCTGTGATAGAATTAATCAGAATCAAGCTTTCAAGACTGCTGTGGTATAACAAATTGTAAGGTGCATCGGAGTTGTAACACTGAAGGAAGCAGTCACAGTGTTTGAACAGGGCCGTGTTCACGGAGAGATGTTTCAGCCGTTGCTTGTATTACTTGGATTTTGGCGAAAGCTCATTTGATTATCAAATGCGATCCAGACGAAGTTGGCATGAACTTGTTTACATGGCATGTTACGCAGCGATTCTAGCCAGGACGATCCGATGTGAAGCACAGATTCAGCTGATCTCAGAGGGCTTTATTTGACCGGAGTTTGCCCATCCAACACACTTAGGCCTACTGTGAACATAAACATCACATCCAGGTTTATACACAGACTCCTTCATCAGAAAAAAAAATTATTGATTTCTTTCCTTCTCCTTCCATTACATCTTCCCTATATTTCCGTATCGCCTTTAGGCCAGGCTACAGTGCGTTACAGTGTTTTGTGTGTATGTGTGTGTTTGAGTGCCCGAGTTTTGTTGTGTACGCAAAGACAGATGTGGGTGAGGTTCCTCGTCATTGCGTGAAAAATATCAACACGAAATATTTGCAGTAACATGAGAACAGGAAAGAGCAGAAAAGACTTACTGTTTATAATGCGAGTGTGTGTGACTAATTTGGTGCCTTCTAATTATGTCAACGAAAGGACTGTACAAGGATAAATGTGCACACTCATAATTGAGGAAAGAATCAACATAGTGCCATTGAAATGTGTGTGTGCGTGTGTGTGTGTGTGTGTGTGTGTGTGTGTGAATATTAAACATGGATTTAAATGGCCATTACATGATTGCTTTCCATAACGCTTTGTCACCTTCTTGTCTTTTTTTTGTTGCCTACTTTCTTATATTCTTATCTCTTTTACACACACACACACACACACACACACACACACACACACACACACACACACACACACACTCTGCCCGGCATTTACACTTAAGCTTGCCATCCCTTGATGATTGTCATGTTTACATAGACAAAGTGCATGGCAGTGACCCCACCCTCACGAGCTCTGAACCAATAGACGCTCTGGGTGGAAAGCTGATTTGCCTTCTTTGTGTGGAGCTGGTAGAGCAGAGGAGCCGGAGAGCAGCTGCATGCTCCCAGCCGCTGCTTTTAAAGGCGTCCTGATTTCACTACTTCTCTCCATGCTAGCTCCTAGCGTGCTGATTGCATTCATTTACACTCTGCAGCGATCTTCAGTGGTGCCAGGAGACGGGGGTTAATCGTGTAATCGCGTACAGACGCATGTGTGCCCATTTACAAGTTGTTATTGGTCTCAATGCTCTCCACGTGCTCATGACACACGACGAAGACGTAGCAAAGATCGGAATGTAGCTACAGCTGTCACTCAGGAAGCAACAAATCCAGCACGTGGGTATTCTGTTTTCTTTCTAGTAGTATTTTCTTACGTTGGGTGCATTTTATTTTCTTTCCTGCTCACTACCCTGCAAAACGACACGACTGTGTTTATTTCACAAGGAGCACCGCGAGACAAATATATTGTTTTCTCATGACGAGATCTGTTTACGTACATAAAGTTACATGTCTTCTTCCGCAGCTGACGTTTCCCCCTAGAAAGTTGGACAGAAGGGTTTTTTTTTTTAGTGGTTGTCCATAGCAACAGCTCAGGATGTCTGGCAGTCGAGGTGTCTGCTACATTTTCATCTGAGTGTACAATTGTGTTGCCGTTACTGTCTCCACATGGCACTTCAAAAATAAACTGCGGTATAGATGTTTACCCCAGCGAATAACTAAACTTCAGCCTAAAAAATCACTTTTTACTTTTCTTTCTATTACATACTATTTGGTTTTGAAACCACAGGTCTGGATTGGGCTGCGAATAACACCGTAGGACAAAAGCTGTTCCAGACGATATATACACAGAATGATGTCTGCAGCTGGACAGTGTTAAAAAGAATCGCAATAAAGCAGCACTTTTAAGGCTAAAAAATCGAGTTGTTTATATGAGAAAAAAAGTACTTGTGCTAAATAGTATTTCTGTTGAAAACGAACATACCGT
>NC_139584.1:22632528-22837528 GCF_946808225.1 Silurus aristotelis
CTGCCTCTCAATGGGTCTCTTGTCACTTTCTCTTTTCCTTTCTCCTTCTCACAAGCATTGATATTCTCCCTTGATCCCACGTTTCCTAGGTAACTATTATGGAACACCCAAGCCACCCAGCCAACTTCGCTGTGGGACAGTGATTACCCAGGATGCTTTGCGACACGCCCTTTCTGGCTCCTGGAATTCCCCGCCCAAGCGCACAAAGTCCTACAATGATCTACAACATGCTCGAGTAGTGTCAGTTGAGCAGACAGAAGATGCAGACTTCAGCACAGACATGAATAACGCCTTCACAGGTATGCAAATGTCTGCCAGCGTGTATGTGTCTAAACTGGGGCTGTAACTGAATATAAACGCATCATTTAGATTGAACGGGTAATGCAACCCCAAACTGACAAAAATACAGAACGGAACAAGAGGCTGTGGTTCACTGGGCAGCAGGGTAAGACATCAGGACTCGGATTCCACAGGATCGTCTAAGTGGAATGTTTTACTTTGATGGGTTGAAGGTGATCAGATATGAAGTTAATGCATCGCTGCATGACACATTTATAGAGTAACTGTCTGTTCAGGGCGATTTAAATTCGGCTACTAGCTTGTTTATACTTTAAGAATAGAATGAACTGCAGGCACTAGATTGCTGGCAGGTAAAAATTAAAATAATTATTTTGTGAGCAGGAAAATAAAATCTTTCTTTGCACAGCTCCTATTGAGACCAATTAAGAACTGGAGTTATGAAGAACCTTCTAGTGTTTTTTTCCCAGTGTTTCCATGGGCATAGTATTTTAGGCCACACCCACTTCAGCTTCAAATCCGGATATAATTACCAATATTTGGATTATTATTCAAATACAGATACACCATGTTTAGTGGTTAAGGCTCTGGGTTACTGATCAAAAGGTCAGGGGTTCCAGCCCTGGTATCACCAAGCTGCCTTTCTTGGGGCCCTTGAGAAAGGCCCTTAATCCTCCGTGCTCCAGGGCTGTATCATGGCTGACCCTGCACTCTGACCCCAGCTACACCAGTCTGACACCTACATTGCTGGGATATGTAAAGAAATAATTTCCCTGATGGATCAAAAAAATTAAAAAGAAAGGAGAGAATAAAGTGTGTGTGTGTGTGTGTGTGTGTGTGTGTGTGTGTGTGTGTGTGTGTGTGTGTGTGTGTTAGAGAAAAAGAGCGAGAGTGATAGAGAGCGAGGGTGCTCATTTCAAATGTGCCTGCTGCCGTTATGTGAGTACAGGGCCAGAGAATCTGGTGTGTGGGTGTGTGTGTGTGTGTGTGTGTGTGTGTGTGTGTGTGTGTGTGTGTGTGTGTGAGTGTGTTTTGTAAGCAAATGTAAAATCGCATGTAGATATTGGGGGCCTCTTCAAAGTCAGTGTGCGCAAGTGTTTGAGAGAAAGCAAAGAGAACATACTGAGTCCGTTTACACTTTGAAGCAGCAGAATCTTTATTCTTCATCCAGTCATTGTGTTTCAACAACTTTGTGTCTTGTCGACTGAGGAATGAATGTGAGCAGGTTTTGATAGAATTATAGTGGAATTATGTGTGATTTAATAAATGGTGGGGTGATTTTTATTATTTTGAAATAAAATTTCACTTTTAAATAATAACTACTATTGGTGTTCCGTTACACTCCAACCCTATATGTGTGTTTGATGGCTGTGAAAGTACCCGTGAACATCATTTTTAAACAGTTTGATTCTCCTATGGGGATGATTCTAATTATATATAGACTGATGTTTGGGCCGAATTCGTCACCACACAGCAAACGGGTACATTTTTGTAATGTACAGAGGAGTTCCTCAGAGCGCCTAGAGAACCATGACTGAAAAAGACTTGGTGCCAGACTAGCTAACAAGAGACGATCAGTTATAGTATGATCGTCAGTTGTTGATAAAAACGTTTGCTGTAGCCTCAGATTTCTCTTGATAGCTGATATAAGTGTAACCCCGATAAGAAAAGGTATCGTGCTTTTCAGCTCAGCGTGGATTTGACGGACGGTAATTTAAGATACTATAGCCTTCACATCAGCATGAAACTGTCTGGCCCATTCAGCTCTGACCTCTCTTATTAGTAAAGAGTTTTTCACACTATTTTGTGTGTGTGTCAAAAAAATCAACTTTTGATCTCTAGTCAGGGTCCAACCCTGTCTGGCATCAACAAACCCACCACAGTACTTAAAATGTGATGCTTAATTTGAACCTTAAAGGAAAAGCTTGACCTGTGTATGATTTTTGTGTATAAATATACATTAATAACTGATTAGATAACTGCATGAGTAGGTGTACAATGCAGATGTTTTTCGGTGGCTGGAGAGTGTATTTTGAGAGGTTTGGTTACTGCTGAATAAATCTCTGACAATATGTCTGTTAGCCAGTTAGCTGTTTTCATGGCAGGATCACATGATTGTGGCCTCTGTCATACAGAGTAGAGTGCTATAGATGTTCCTCCTATAGGTTATTTAGTCGAGATGGCGAGCATGAAATATGAATATAGGTCAGTGACCACTTTCGTAGATCATATTAGATTGCTATATAAGATGCTGTGAGAATACTAGTCTGTATGTTGCTTTTTAGCGCATCGGCTGCTCTATTTCTTGTTGAGAACCTTGTTTGTGTGTGTGAGCTGAAGCATGTTTCGGTTCTCATTTCTGTGCGCGTGTTCCATCTGCATGCAACTACAAACCCTCTTTCTTGTGTCTCCTCTTACCTTTTTTCCGTATCACCTTAGCAGGTAGTTTCTTCCCCTCTCTGCTGTTGTTCACAGGAGACTCCAGCCGGCAGGAAGCGCACGCCCCTCCCAGCGCGCTCAACAACGTGGCTGCGTCTCCCGCGGCGACCATGGCCAGCTCCCATCATCCTCAGATGCCCTTGGAGGAAGACCCGCTCGGGCCGTTGCCAGACAACTGGGAAATGGCCTACACCGAGACCGGCGAGGTCTACTTCATAGAGTGAGCGTTACATTAGCTGACACAATAGATAGAGGGCAACCTGATTATCCACAAGAAACCATTAAGTGTTGAGACTTTATTTAATCACAGCTGTTTTTCTGACTTGTGTGGCCCCATGATAATGAGATATTTTATTTCAGTTTGAAGTTAGGGGTTTTTTTTTGTTTGTTTAGTTTTTCCCCCCAGCACTACTACTGTCTTTATTACACATGAAATCTCTAGTTACTGATCACAGACTGAAGGTCATATAGAGAACACAAACTCAAAGGAGAAACCTGAAATAAACAGATTACAAACCATACGCCTTACATCAACGACGCCATGTGACCAGAATTAAAAATTTTTCTAAGCATTAGTCCTTAAATATCCCAAATGCAACAGGCATCCGTGGCTGGTAGTCAAGGTATCAAAATTGGCCATGCTTTTTTTGGTAGAAGCAAAGGCATATTCTGTCTATACTGTCAATCACAGCTGTCCGTCGTGTAAACATCATTAACAGCATGAGCAGCAGGTCAAAACCTGACTGATAGCTGTGGTCAGTGGGTGCTGACTGATTGGTGGGAATTTTTAGATTGAGAAGTAATGAATTCCCCCTTATTCGTTAACATTTGTTAGCAGATCGGAATAATTTCCGATTGGATAGTCTTTCCAGAATGAAAACATTAGGACTATATGTTTTATCTGCTGGATGTTGCACAGTTATCATACCATGGTGCCTCAGGGTTAGTGTTCGTAACTCTTCAACTGTCCATTTCTAAAATCAGCGTGTTTATAACGTTTTTCTATACTTTTCGGTTCTTCTAGCCACAACACAAAGACAACCTCATGGATGGACCCTCGCTGTCAAGATAAACAGCCAAAGCCTTTAGAAGAATGCGAAGACGATGGTAACTGCAAGAAACACAGTAATCATACACATTTGAACCAAAACGAAACTGCTCTGCAGCACGGCAGTCCGAGAGCATTTTACAGGAACTGCAATATCTGTCGTAAAGGTTTATTAACTAAGGACCTGCTCTTTGTAACCAGACACCAGGTCTTTGTGTTGGTTCTGTACTTACTTTTTCGTTTAAAGGATTTAATCATGCGCATTAGCCTGAGGTTATTTGATATGCTTTCTGTGGTTCATATGTTTTTTGTTTTAGTTAAGCCCACTCGAAATCTTTATGACGTTTACCGGTTCCAGAGTAAAACCACAACTTTTACAAGAAGACGCACATTTAGTTTTGCTCTCTATAAACACGTTTCATATTCTCTTAAGGTGCGGATTAATATGGATTTCAGTGGTTCATCAGCCATTAACTGTCCTAATGAAAGACATAGTGCACCACCCTCCCATTTAAAATATGAATAAACTTTATTTTATTATCTTGTGTGGGCTGAAACTAGATGTACCTTATGAAAAGCTAGTAAGCATAGAACAGTGGTCAGGTGGTTAAGGTGATGTGCAGTGAAACTTATACTCACCTTATAAATAATGAGATACATGTCTTTCTACATACTACAGTACCGAAATTATCTTCCACTGGTCATTATACATATTATATGACGTTTGTGGATGGAAGAAAAATGTCTGGCTTTTGAGGCTTTTCTTTCAGAACAGAGGAAATAGTGCCACCTGGTGGAGATTCGTAAAATAAGAAAAAAATGACCAGGCTAGTTTAAATGATAGGAAATTTCACAAATATTGATTTTACAGCCTGGAATCAATAACCTCTCTGTCTTTTTCTCCCTCGCTTTGCAACTTCCTCTTTTGTTGCTCTCCTCTTGCAGAAGAAGTTGTGCACACTGAGGAGCCAGAACTCGATAGGAACTTGATTGAACTCGGTATGCTTTTCCTCTCTTCTCTCTGCTGTACCTTCTTGCACTCACAACTCCCCCTTTATCACTCACTTTATTTGTCATTAGCGGGCCGTAAGCCAGGCTTATAGTGTAGGGCGCGAGAAATCTTGTCATCTGACTACCGCTCACACTGCATTACTCGATCTTGCAAGTCGATCTGGAAGTCATCGAATCGAGGTACACACACACTGAACCATATCTTAAATGCCAATGATGCCATCCACCTCAGTTTGACAATATTGACACACACATTTATTTTGTACAAGTTAATTATTGTTGCTTATATGTGGTCATTTTTTTCCTTTCAAATTAAACTTTTCAAAGAAGCCGATCACACAATGCGTATAGACGACTGCATGTTATTGATAAACCAAGCAACCTTATTAATGATCGCACAAACCTTTACTACACTCGTGTATAATTAATACTGCTCTAAATGTATACCGCTCTTATATATTTACACACCGATCAGGCATTACTTTATGACCACCTGCCTAATATTGTGTTGGTCCCCTTTTGCTTCCAAAACAGTCGTGACCCATCGAGCATTTTATAGCATTAACTTCAGCAATTTGAGCTGTTGGATCGGACCACACTGGCCAGCCTTTGCTCCCCACTTGCATTCATAAGCCTCGTCCGCCCAGGACCCTGTCGCTGGTTCACCACTGTTTCTTCCTTGGAGCACTTTTGATAGATACTGACCACTGCAGACCAGGAACATCCCACAAGAGCTGCAGTTTTTGGAGTCGTCTAGACCTCACAAATCTGGCCCTCGTCAAAATTCTTACGCTTGTCCATTTTTCCAGCTTCTAACACAATAACTTTGAGGACAAAATGTTCACTTGCTGCCCAATAATATCCCACACACTAACAGGTGCCATGATGAAGAGATACTCAGTGTTATTCACTTCACCACTCATAATTTTAAAATGTCATAATGTAATGCCTGATCTGTGTATATATATATTTTTTATCAATTCACCCATTGTGATTCACTGATTCTAGAGCCATACAGTGCGAGTCTGGCTTTTACAAAAGGATTGCAACATGTAAACTCTTTTATACCGGCACAATGCCTTACACTACTATATAAGATTTAGGATTAAAATATCAGACTGTGGGAAATTGTCTTAAACTGGAGCATAACCTGCCTGTCCCTAATTAGTTTTTGTTCATTCATATATATATATATATATATATATATATATATATATATATATATATATATATATATATATATATATATATATATATATATATATTTTATTTATTTTTATTTTTTTTACTAAATAGTTTCATACAGTTGAACTGATTAAACAATCATACAAATGATTTCTATGTACTTTCGCAAGCTGCCATCAGCGAATTTTAGCGAACATTTTAACTTTTCAGTTAAGCTGGGACATTATAGCGAGGAGGTATTGAAAGTTCAGATGTATGGGAACAAATTCGATTGTTTCTATCTGAAACTGTTTATGCTGGTAGCATGACAAGTGAAACAACGATCAAATCAATTCTTATTCTTAATGTCATTATTGTTCCAAGCCTGGTCTGTGATGCAGAGAATACTAAAATACAGAATATATCCATATTTCATTTCATTCGGAAGATGTATCAAGGATTGGACATTGCTCTAACTATTTAAATCACCTGTGTGTTAGGGTTAGTGTGTTTCCATGCTTGTTTATTTGATTTTTTTGTATGTCTTAGTGATCGTGTGTATTGTAAAGTGTAGAGGGATGTTAGACAGTGACGCACACCTTTGCTGATGATTGATGCTTTGAATGGCTTACAGGATATGGCCAGCGGAGAATGCGTTTCAAGGACAATTCCATCCTTCTTGCTCAGCCGTCCAAGTATAGTAAACCAGAGAGCGATGTGTGAAACAGGAGGAAGAGTCGGATGAGAGCGAAGCACTTAGTGCGAGTATGGATTTTGTAACCTAGTCTGCTGCGTCGCGTTTGGCGATCGGGCTGTTAATGAGTCCGTGTGAAACCCAGTACAGTCTACTGCGCGAGTGCTAATGACATTCTATTAGACGAGTAGCTGAGAATGTAGCGGGGTGTGTACGTGTGGAGTGAGCGCAAAGACACTCGCAGCTCTAAGCGTAGGCTTTTTTAATGAGTTTGTGTACGCATGTATACATTTATTCATGCATGTATGTATAAAGCGGAATGCAGACGTATGCACAAACTGTGGAAAAGTTCAAGGTAGTGAACACTTACATAAGCCATTGTATATATTCATAGCGGACTGTAGAAAAAAAGATGAAGAATTTCAGCTTTTCTCGCATGATCCATTAATTCCGTCTACTTTTTTGTTTTCTTCCCCACACAGTAGAATTACCTTCAGGTTGGGAGAAGATAGACGACCCGGTATATGGTGTATATTATGTTGAGTAAGTCGAAGACTTTTTGTTTGTTTTTCTCCTATGTTTTTTTTATTTTCACAAGCAAACATTTCCAAGCCGGAGTGTTTTTTTCCTACAGCTTTATATACTGGGGATTTGTAAGTGTCTATGTGTTTCAGAGACAATAACTTTTTCCCTCTCTCTTTGTGTCTTTCTTTATCTGTGTATCTCTCTCTTAGTCACATAAACAGAAAGACACAGTATGAGAACCCGGTATTGGAGGCTAGACGTAAAAAGCAGGTCGATATCCAGCAGCCACCAGAAGGTGAGCGCTACGTCAGAGGTTCGTTCCACTTTTTTCTCTCTCGATTTCATTGTCAGTGTATCTATTGTCTGAAAACAATGTTGCACGTCTTTACTAAGACAGCCAGGCATTCAGGCATTAGTTGAACACAGTTTTTTTTTCCTTTTTCTTCCAGATGAAGGCTTCACTAAGTAGTGGCCATTTAGAATTATACAATAGGCTGGTCAATACCTTGCTTTAATTCATTATCGATCGTTTATTCTAAATGCTAATGTAACTTATTTTAAGACGCCTTTTTAAAGATGGCCCTGTATTTGAGGCTCTGACTAATTTTATATATATATTTGTGTGGGGGTTGACGGAGGGTAAAAACATATTTAAAGAGTGTTTTCTAAAGCGCCGTAACATCGCAGGCTGAAAACTTTTTTGAAGCCCAATTTAGCTGCAAGTAACAGCTGTCAGAACGTCAAGTTTATTTATTACATTTAGGAAAAGGAACTGATGCGGCAGCCCAAATTATTTATTAATATAGTTAATTAGCTCGTTTCAAGTTATGTATAAAAATGAATCGACGCATTTAATGTCCTCACCGCTCAAAATGGTACATAGATATAAATATATTTGTGTAAAAGTATTTTGTATATTTTGTTATTTATATATATTTTGCTGCAATTTATACACATGGTCTGATTATAACTGCTGAACATATTGGTCATAAATTCAGGATGCCAGAAGAACATCACATCACATCACATCACATCACATCACATCACATCACATCACATCACATCACATCACATCACAATAAGAACGTCATACCCACAGTGATACCCACTGTGAAGCTCCTTAGCTTCTAATTCGGGTAGATTCTAGGTGATAATTATGCTAAACAAAGCAGAAGATTTCATCTTTCATCATGGCAATGACACCTCCAAATCAACAAAGGAACCACTTTACTAAAAGAAGATCAGGGTTTTTGGAATGGCCTAGCCAGAGCTCAGACCTGAATCCAATTGAAGATCTGTGAGGAGACCTGAAGTCATGATGTGCTGAGCTTATATAGTCTTACTCAGAAAGAATGAGCACCATATTATTTCAATAAAATATGAGTTTGGTGGTTGGATACTTGTGTAAACTTTTTACCCCTTAAATATTGTTTCTGTTCACTTTTATTAAATAGGTTGCAATTTCACATAGCTAAAAGAAATGATACATCAGAAAACCCCCTTCCAAAAATATAAAAAATATATAATTCTAGGAAATATAATACATAGATTGACTTCACTGAACATTTACATTTTCAATTAATGTTCAGTGAAGTCAATCTATGTATTATATTTACTAGAATTATATATATATATATATATATATATATATATATATATATATATATATATATATATATATATATATATATATATTTTGATTATTATTTATATTTATATATATATATATATATATATATATATATATATATATATATATATATATATATATATATATATATATATATATACAGTGAGGAAAATAAGTATTTGAACACCCTGCTATTTTGCAAGTTCTCCCACTTAGAAATCATGGAGGGGTCTGAAATTGTCATCGTAGGTGCATGTCCACTGTGAGAGACCTAATCTAAAAAAAAATATCCAGAAATCACAATATCTGATTTTTAAACTATTTATTTGTATGATACAGCTGCAAATAAGTATTTGAACACCTGTCTATCAGCTAGAATTCTGACCCTCAAAGACCTGTTAGTCTGCCTTTAAAATGTCCACCTCCACTACATTTATTATCCTAAATTAGATGCATCTGTTTGAGGTCGTTAGCTGCATAAAGACACCTGTCCACCCCATACAATCAGTAAGAATCCAACTACTAACATGGCCAAGACCAAAGAGCTGTCCAAAGACACTAGAGACAAAATTGTACACCTCCACAAGGCTGGAAAGGGCTACGGGGAAATTGCCAAGCAGCTTGGTGAAAAAAGGTCCACTGTTGGAGCAATCATTAGAAAATGGAAGAAGCTAAACATGACTGTCAATCTCCCTCGGACTGGGGCTCCATGCAAGATCTCACCTCGTGGGGTCTCAATGATCCTAAGGAAGGTGAGAAATCAGCCCAGAACTACACGGGAGGAGCTGGTCAATGACCTGAAAAGAGCTGGGACCACCGTTTCCAAGGTTACTGTTGCTAATACACTAAGACGTCACGGTTTGAAATCATGCATGGGACGGAAGGTTCCCCTGCTTAAACCAGCACATGTCCAGGCACGTCTTAAGTTTGCCAATGTCCATTTGGATGATCCAGAGGAGTCATGGGAGAAAGTCATGTGGTCAGATGAGACCAAAATAGAACTTTTGGGTCATAATTTCACTAAACGTGTTTGAAGGAAGAAGATTGATGAGTACCATCCCAAGAACACCATCCCTACTGTGAAGCATGGGGGTGGTAGCATCATGCTTTGGGGGTGTTTTTCTGTACATGGGACAGGGCGACTGCACTGTATTAAGGAGAGGATGACCGGGGCCATGTATTGCGAGATTTTGGGGAGCAACCTCCTTCCCTCAGTTAGAGCATTGAAGATGGGTCGAGGCTGGGTCTTCCAACATGACAATGACCCGAAGCACACAGCCAGGATAACCAAGGAGTGGCTCTGTAAGAAGCATATCAAGGTTCTGGCGTGGCCTAGCCAGTCTCCAGACCTAAACCCAATAGAGAATCTTTGGAGGGAGCTCAAACTCTGTGTTTCTCAGCGACAGGCCAGAAACCTGACTGATCTAGAGAAGATCTGTGTGGAGGTGTGGGCCAAAATCCCTCCTGCAGTGTGTGCAAACCTGGTGAAAAACTACAGGAAACGTTTGACCTCTGTAATTGCAAACAAAGGCTACTGTACCAAATATTAACATTGACTTTCTCAGGTGTTCAAATACTTATTTGCAGCTGTATCATACAAATAAATAGTTAAAAAATCATACATTGTGATTTCTGGATTTTTTTTTTTAGATTATGTCTCTCACAGTGGACATGCACCTACGATGACAATTTCAGACCCCTCTATGATTTCTAAGTGGGAGAACTTGCAAAATAGCAGCGTGTTCAAATACTTATTTTCCTCACTGTATATGTAATGTGTACTGATTTGTTTTTTTAAAGAGCTCCTTTTTTTTTAAGTATTATTATTAATACATTAATGTATTAGCAATTTTCCAGCACAACCAAAATTGTATGTACAGTGGAACTTCGGAGCTCGCGAGGGTTAGGGACCAAGACCGGTCGCGAGTTCCGAATTTTCGCGACCTTTTGATACGCCCCTTCCAACCCAGTAAAAACCCAAAGAACACTATACGAAATCGATTTTTAATGAGTAAATAACACTATTTCACCCCATAACACTTAATTATTAGACAATTTTAATGAGATAAACCTTGATTAGAAATGTTAAAACTAGCGTTTTGAGCAGCTCGCGTTTGCTCACGAGCCGCTCTGAATGAGAGTCGCCGGTCGGAATGAAAGTCGCGAGCATGCGAGGTCGCGAGCGCTGAGGCCGCGAGCTCCGAGGTTCCACTGTATATGTATATATATAACTCATTGCATAAGTAAATATATATTTAAATAAAACAAATATTTAATTTCAACTAAATCTAACTTTGGGCAGTGTAAGTTTTGTTTAGTGATTCGGTGGTTTTATTTTAATTCCAGTTCAAAGAAATGTATTTATTCCCTACATATTTAAAATTGGTTTAATGCAGGGAATCTTTTTTAAAACTAAAACCTGATTGATTTTATGTTGAAGACTTGATTTGTTCAAAGGGGTAAATACTTCTGTAAGACAAAGCATCATTTTGTAGCTGTGATAATATCTGTCTATTTGCATATGAAGTCACCAGGTCTTTGTCTTTCTTTCTTTGCACAGAATGGATAGAGGAGCACTCGTCTGCTGGTGCTCCGATCACCGCATACATTCCAAACCACTTGGAGACGTACCGAGAGCCTCAGAGTGGCCCACAGCTCCCGCCAGTCCCAGTATGCAAACGTGAGCATCTTTCTCTTAATAATAAAAAAAAGATTATTATAGAATTGATTATCACTGGGAGAGACTTTACACTGGGAGTAGTTTATATCATAAGCTAAACTGCTGCAGAACTATTAATAAATCACAGTGATTCAGTTTTAACTCCATAATGCTTTTATTTTGTTGTACTTATGAAATAATACTATGCTGGTTTCTTGCTGATTCTGATTTATTCAGTCAGACAATTGAATTGTGCCATACGTTCATCTTAATCTTCATATTTAGCTTTGGTGTAGAATCTTTGAATACTGAAGTCCTCATCCAAGTGCGTGTGTGTGTGTGTGTGTGTGTAGGAGGGAAGCCATTCTTCACAAGAAACCCTGCAGAACTCAAGGGCACATTTATAAGCACCAAACTGCTGAAAAGCAGGCGGGGTTTCGGCTTCACCGTAGTAGGAGGAGATGAGCCAGATGAGTTCTTACAGATCAAGAGCCTCATATTAGATGGACCAGCAGCCTTGGATGGCAAAATGGAGACAGGTAGGCACACATTAAACAGAAAAAACAAAACAAAACTCATACACACATTTTATATAATCTTGCTGGGATTCTGCTGCTCATCCAGTGGTGGACGAAGTTCACAAAGCATGTAGTTGATTCAAAGTAGAGATACACTCATTACAATATAACTCCAGTAAAAGTGCTCACTTTATAGTTTCACTTGAGTAAAAGTACAAACGTTTTTTGCCTTCACATGTACTTAAGTATCCAAAGTACTCAGATTTATTAAAGCTATAATGTTCTTATTATCATATTTGTCATAAGACTCTTTGCTTTATCAACCTAATTATCAAGTTAATGTGAAAAGACTCTGATGTTACTCTCAGCACACCGATCTATTAATCGAATGACATTAATAAGTCGAACACTGGTTGATATCTATTACAATTATCATGAGCCCATAACCTTAAAAAAAAAAATTGCACAAATAAGGCAAGTTGGAGTCGGTAGTTTCTTCCATCATTTATTCCTCTCTAAATGCTAAATGCTCCTCTTCTGCTTGCTGTTGAACTGACACTGAAATGTATGTTGATAATAAGTAGATATCACCAAGCGCCAATCAAAAAAAAAAAGTTCGAACCCTGATTGGTGGATTGCTGCACTCTTTACCAGTTTTTATCCGCTCATCAATAAAAAGGAACAACCGATTTAGCAAAATGTATTTGAGAAAAAAGTACGACTTTGAAATGTAGTGAAGTTAAAGTAACTGTCTCCCCAAATGGAAAAACATTGCAGGGATAACATAAATGCAGATATCTTGTGTTTCCCCTCTACCATCGGTTTGTCAATTACGCTGTTCTAATGCGCAGTGGACACCTCTGTGGCTTGGCCTCACCTTCACACAGGTTTTGTCAACACACAATTGAACATGTTCTCATTTTTAAACCATCTCTTTGGCTCTAGACAAGTGCAGCAGAGAAGCATTTACACTACTTATTCAAGCGTGCGATCTTCAAACAATGCTCCCTGTGTGGCATAGCCTCTCCCTCCCCTGTCACAGCGACATGTACCAATTACACAGGTGTCTGTGAGCTCATATATACAGAAAAGGAGAGTGACAATGCTTTCGTCCAAATGTGTGTAATGCCCTTGGATGCACCACGAGCAGGAGTTTTGAAAAGCTCTAGTTTATCAGACTTTACCTTCTCCATTAGGGTAGCAGTGGAATGTGATCAAATTGGGGAGGAAACTGGGAAAACCCCTGCTCTTTGGTGCAGAGAGTAATCCACATGTGTGTGTTCTCCAGATCCAGTTGACAACCAGCCAATACTGCACATGCTCACTCATGTATATGTCCAGCACCCATGCAAACACACATTTACTATGTTTGTGTGCTCTCCAGGTGACGTCATAGTCAGTGTCAATGACACTATCGTTCTGGGCTACACACACGCTCAAGTAGTCAAGATCTTCCAGTCCATCCCTATCGGCTCAGCCGTGCAGCTGGAACTGTGCCGTGGCTACCCTTTGCCTTTTGACCCCGATGACCCTAACACCAGCCTGGTGACCTCAGTGGCCATCCTGGACAAAGAGCCCATCATCGTCAACGGACAGGAAGCCTTTGATCCTCCACCCTTGGGCCCGTGTCACCCGGGGATGGGTACAGTTGGCACGGTGGGCATGGAGCCCCGTCCCTACAGCCCCACAGCAGAGGGGATGATGATGCCAGAGAGCTACGGTAGTGATGTAGTGACTCTTGCGTCGTCCATCGCTACGCAGCCTGAGCTCATCACCGTACACATGGAGAAGGGTGACAAGGGCTTCGGCTTTACCATTGCCGACTGTGGCGGCATCGGCAGCGCCATTGGAGGCGGACAGAAGGTCAAGCAAATCGTAGACTATCCGCGCTGCCGTGGTCTGAAGGAGGGTGACATTCTGGTGGAGGTCAACAAGAGGAACGTGCAGAACATGAGCCACAACCAGGTGGTGGAGCTGCTCAGCAAGTGTCCTAAAGGCAGCGAGGTCACCATGCTGGTACAGAGAGGTAAGCACTTTGTGAATGTGTGTGTGTGGGTAGAGTGGTAATTGATTAATGGTTAATTTATTATGAAAGAATTGTTCTTCTTAGGGTATATATACTACTGTAAGTCTAAACAGACTTTAGGGAAATGTCTCCAACTAAGCTTCTGGTTAGCCAAGTATCACATAGCCATTTCAGTGATTATTTTTCTGTAACCATGCCTTGTGTTTTATTCCTATTAATACATACTAACATAATAAAACCATTGTGCTCGCTTTAGAATATTGGCATTAAAGGTACAGGAGCAGGACTGGATGCATGTGAGAGATACACTGATTATCCATTAAGAGTAAAAATGTCTGCTCAGGATTGTGTAGATCCACCTTATATTGCCAAAACAGTTCTGACTTGTTGAGACCTGTATTTCACAAGTACTCTAAAGAAAGGCTGTGGTTTCTAGGCTGCAATGTGGATCGTCCATGGATTGAACTAGTTTGTCCTGCACACCAGATTAAGAGCTGGGAAATTTATAGGCCGAGCCAACTTAAGATACTGTTTGTCGTGTTCCTTAAACCATGCTTAAACAATATTTGCAGTTGATATCCTGCTGGAGGAGGCCACTGCGGTAAGGGAATTCGGTTGCCATGAAGGGATTACTTGTTCTGTAACAAGTTTTTATGTAGGTGTTTTGTGTCAAAGCAACATCCACATGAATGCCTGGACCTTCCAGCTTTTTTCCCCCACAGTGCATCCTGGTGCTCCATTTGTACTTCTCTTTTGTGAGGTTTGGACCAAGCAGGTTGACCAAGAGCATTGGGCCTTGGGCATCCATGACCCTGTTATCCATAACTGGAACAGTTTTAGTCGGCGCTAACCACTGCATTCAAGGAAAACCACACAAAACCTGTGATGGTTGTCTGCTCATTACAATTTGGTCTGTTGGGAAGTCATTCGGATTCTATTTCTTTGCCCATTTTTCTTGCTTCTCACACATCAGCTTTAAGAACTGAGTGTTTACTTGCTCCCAATGTACAGTATATAACATCTAAACTGGTGCCATTACAGCAAGATAATTATTATTTACTCCCCGTCATTGGCATTAATGTTATGGCCTATAGATATAATCAGGCACAGCGTTTTAACGCAGATGTATTGAACTGCATGCTAATGGAACGCCATTGCTATGAATGTGAGTACTAAGAATGTTGACCAAGAATTTTGACACTTTTATGTACCTCGTTCTGTCAACAGTCAATAGTCAATTGCGTGTGCATTCAATCATAGAGCTTAAAGCAGTTCCCTTTTGTTTAGAATGAATGTTAAGAGACCAACGATAGCGTTTATGCTGGAGTTGCTCAACTTAACATGTGCTTAGAAGTTTGCTGAACCTACATCAGCATTATAGGGCAGTAATCTGGCACTTTACCTGTTTATGGATTAGGGATAAAACCCACTCAAAATGTGGGCCCGCTATTATAAAACCAGGTAGCTGAGCTGAAGAAAGAACAGCATTAGGCTTTTCTTTCATTGTCAGTGACTCATTTCCTGTTTGCAATGGCAGTTCATGTAGCACACAGCCACACATAGATAGGCCAAGGTGAATCGGGAAAAACGCACAAATGCAGAGAGAGAACACACCCTGTTGCCATTGCAATAACCCACACATATATCATGTTCTGTCTTTCACCAGTGTGTGTAGGATACTGATGCATAGAGTTTCACTTCCCAAGCTTGTGCTCACCATTATACTTGGTTTGAAACCTTACATACTAAATGCCAACTTCTCTGCGATGAAGATAAATGTAAAGTGCTTCTTTTCTGCCTGAGAATTAATGTCTCAAAAGCTGCTTTAATACACCGATCATATCCGGCAGAACATTATGACATTATGAGCGGTGAAGTGAATAACACTGAGTATCTCTTCATCACCTGTTAGTGTGATTTTGTCCTCAAAGTTAATGTGTTAGAAGCAGGAAAAATGGGCAAGCGAAAGGATTCGAGCGAGTATGACAAAGGCAAAAATTGTGAGGTCTAGACAACTGGAGCAGAGCGTCTCCAAAACTGCAGCTCATGAGGGATATTCCCAGTCTGCAGTATTCAGTATCTATCAAAAGTGCTCCAAGGAAGGAACAGTGGTGAACCGGCGACAGGGTCCTGGGCGGCTGAGGCACATTCATGCACGTGGGGAGCGAAGGCTAGTCCGATCCACACTGACCAATTGTTAAAGAAATTAATGCTGTTTATGGTCGACGGGTCACGACTGTTTTGGCAGCAAAAGGGGACCAACTCAATATTCGTACAGGTGGTCATAATGTTATGCCTGATCAGTGGCCATGACAGTCTTCTTTAATCTAAATTGATATTTGAAGTGTTCATGTTGGCAGGAGTGAACATCAATTAATTCCCGCTGTATACTTGTGACGGGATTACGCGAGCTGGATATTAATAACAGGCTTGAACAGGGCATTCGCGTGTGCAATCAGGCCCAGTATTCGCACTTCTTACTTTTCCCACAAAATCAATTTTAAAAGCACAATTTGGTGTTGCTTATGAATGGTAGACTCCGAAAGAACCGCTGGTTAATTTTTCGAAGAGCTCAGGGCTAGTCACTTACAGAAGGTGGATAAATAGCACTAATTTATTTATTAGGTGAAAATGTTCTTTAAAACAAGTATGCACAATTACACCGAATGTTGTAGCGCAATGTAATCTAAAAACACATCAAGCTCCAGATAAAGACATTGTAATGGACCGGTTTTACCTGCAAGTCCTTTCATTACAGTTATTTCTTTCATTAGAGTTGTGTGACTCGGAAAACAGAGGCACGACACAGTCTTTATGTAAACGAACTGAAGGTGTTCGGTCATTAGTAAACTGTTATTCCTTCCTCCTAGACTCAACACTTCACACATCGTTGTTTTCTATTTGATTTAACTCATGAGCTAATTAAGCCTTTGTGAGCTGAAGGCAGCGCGCCGTAATAGCAAAACCCACACGGATGACGCTTGTTGGAAATTGCGTGGTGCTTCAAATATTGAAGGATTAGACTTTGTGTCATTCTGACAGGACTAAGCAAGAAGGAGAGTTGTAGTGGATTAGAAGTGTGTGTATGCGAGTGTGGGAAGCGAGTAAGAGAAGAATATGATCAAGCGAGAGAATTTTCTCATAGTTGTGATTAAGACAAACACACACACACGCACTGCTGTAAATCTCTTCCATCTTGCCTTCCGCTTGTTTCCATGACGATGCTCTGCTGCACTGCAGTATGAGGGAAGAGAGAGAGAGAGAGAGAGAGAGAGAGAGAGAGAGAGAGAGAGAGAAAATGTAAGAGAGGATTCAAGGTTTACTTTTTATATAGAAATAAATAAGCAATGTTTTTTTGTACTTCCACAGTAAACAGGTACTCGTAATAGATAAATGCTCATAACATATAGACACAAGATATTTATAAATGTTCATATTAGGCAGTGAAACAGTGTGCTTTGATATAGCGGTTTTTACAGGAGGGTCTTTGGGTTTGTGTAGCCGGGTGTTGTGTTTTTTTTTTTTTTTTTCTGGTGAAAAGCAAGTCACTATTATCAGTGTATAACATAAGTTATTACATATAGTAGGGTTGAATTTAATTTCTTTCTTTTTTTTTTTTTTTGTGAAACATTTCTACGTCACTATATAAACGTAATCAGATTTGTGGTATCGTTCATGTTAACTGCTTTGTACAAAAGATTCAGAGTTTTTTTTTTCCACATGGTCAGAAGACAGTGGATTTGATCTCCAGGTTCAAAAATGTGAAACTTCATGTGGCACGTGAACCAGGGGCATCTGGGTCAGCTCGAGTGTAAAAGGGGACACGTGCTTTAGAAATACTACGAAATTCTACAACTCAAAGATATTTTCGAGCTTCTACTATTTCCTCAAGGTGTTGTTGATAACACCATTTCATTCAATTCATCTCCATTCAGTTTTATTTGAATAAAATCTTTAACAATGATCATTGTCCCAAAGCAGCTTTAACACAGATAAAGAGATAATAAAGCTAGAATGTATAAGTTTAGTGCCTATAAGGGTGCTCCTTATTAATTTATTCCTAATAAGCGAACCAGTGGTGACTGTGGCAAAGGAAAAACTCCAAGAGATAATATGAGGAAGGATCCAGACTCAAAAGGGAAACCAAAGTCAAAAAGAATTTGTTTTATAAATGAAATCAATTTGGATGATAATGTCAAGCAGCTGGCCGTGAATCTAGGAGACCTAAACTAGGTGCTCTGTAGACTTTCTTCCAGAAGCTATGGTGGGCAGAGGTGGGAAGTAATGGGAAGTACAAATACTTTGTTAATGTACTTATGTCGATTTTTCTGGTATCAGTACTGGTAACATTTAATGTCTGTACTTTTTACTTCTTACATTTTCAATCCAGACTCGTTAGTTCAGTTTGAATCTATTTGTTGACATGATCGATATTTTATTCGGCTCATTCAGCACATCAACCTGTTCCTTGTCATTGCGCTGCTTTTTCAATCATTTGCTGGCTCTCACGCACCACAGGCGTAGGCTAGTTTATGAAGCTCACAACGAGCAAGACAGAAGGTAACAAGTAGTCTGTGGGTAACGTGGATGAGACAGAGGGAGTCAGTGATGTAATTATGACTGAGAACAGAGACATTCCTGATCACCTGATCAACATCTTTTCTCTGCTTGTGTTCTATATGGTGGATGTTCAGCCTGTATACATTCAGTATATAACAAAATGTATTTGTATTAATATATTAATATGATGTGAGGTCCAGTTACCAGCGTGACACTAGGTCGTAGTAATGTCTAAGTTCATGTCAGAGCCCAAACTTCTTTACTTTAACTTGAGTGATAAAGTGTAGTCAGTACATCAACTTTTACCAGAGACTTTTAAAACATGAGTATCTCTACTTCTACTTGAGTGAAGGATGTGTGTACTTTTGCCACCTTTGATGGTGGGTTTCTTTATAATCTGACACGTTCTTTGCGGGGTCTGAATGCTATTCCGGGTATGTAGGCTTGTTTGTAGTGGTGGATTTGATTTTCTAATGCTGCTCTACTGACACTCCTACATATAGATGAGTGGATGTTTAGATTCATTACTAGGTTTAATCACGTCTGCGTTAAGCTACATCATGAGTTCAAGTGCTTAAAGAGGGCTATTGCATCTGCCATGCATTCTCTTCAGGCTAGAAATAGGACGAGGAGAAGACGAGTCGGAAAAGTGTGGAAGAGATACTTGATGAAGACCTGCTGACTTTAACCTCCATGAGTTTGTGTATAAATATGTGCTTGTGTGTGTTATGTGTGTGTGTGTGTGTGTGTGTGTGTGTGTGTGTGTGTGTGTGTGTGTGTGTGTGTGTGTGTGTGTATGTGTGTGTGTGTGTGTGTGTGTGTGTGTGTGTGTGTGTGTGTGTGTGTGTGTGTGTGTGTGTGTGCTTTTTGAGACAGATGGTCAGGACATCTTTCCAAGGATGTACAAGATGCAAAAGTCTCCCACACAATTACGCACACATGCACGCGTACACACACACACACACACACACACATCCTCCCAAATTCAGAATCACGATCGGATTATCTGGAAAACATTGCTGCTATACATAGATTCTATCACATACACACATATACTTTTTGGCTTCTTGTCCACCTCCTCGGAGTGATCTCTCATAAGAACATGCCGCGCACAAACACACAAGCCCTGCATTCGTGCTTTCACAAGCCACGTCCAGAGCAGTCAAGAGTCAAGAGAGTCAAGAAGCTTTTATTGTCATTTCAACCATATATAGCTGACGCAGTACACAGCGAAATGAGTTCCTCCAGAACCCTACATTTAACAGCATAAAGCTACATCACAGAAAACACAGAGCTAAGGACTAGTAAGTGTCCTCGCCACATCAAGTGCATCGTGTGCAACCTGGTGCAAACAGTGCAGAGACAACACAAGACAGTGTAGGACAAATACACAAAACAAAGAATAGCGCCGGCAGTAAACCTACTGTATATTACACAGTGCGGTGTGTAAAAGAGAACTGAGTACAGGAGTGAACAGGTAATGAAACAAAATGTAAGCAAAAGGGTTTGTGCAAAAAAAAAAATAGCAGCAGTCAAAAAGATGTGCAAAAACAGCATGTAAACAGTTTGTAATAATGAGGTAATATAATAGGGGTGGTACTGAAGACATGGATGTGTGAAGTGAGTACGCGTGTGTGTTGAGTCCGGGTTGTAGAGATCAGTCACACAGTTATGTGTGTGTGTGTGTGTGTGTGTGTGTGTGTGTGTGCATGAGGTTCAGTTCAGTTCTGTGTTGAGAAGCCTGATGGCTTGAGGGAAGAAACTGTTGCACAGTCTGGATGTGTTGGCCGATTGCTTCGGAAACGCTTTCCTGATGGCAGGAGGGTGAAGAGTGTGTGTGTTGGCTTTGCGGATGCAGTGTGTGGTGTAAATGTCCTTGATGTAGGGAAGAGAGACTCCGAGGATCTTCTCAGCTGTCCTCACTATCCTCTGTAGGGTTTTGCGATCCGAGACGGTGCAGTTCCCAAAATCAGGCAGTGATGCAGTTGCTCAGAATGCTCTCAATGGTCCCTCTGTAGAACGTGGTCAGGATTGGGGGAGGAAGATTGTCTTTCCTCAGCCTTCTCAGGAAGTAGAGGTGCTGCTGAGACTTTCTTGGTGATGGTGCTGGTGTTGAATGACCAAGTGAAGTTCTCTGCTAGGTGAACACCAAGGAATTTGGTGCTCTTGACGATCTCCACGGAGGAGCCATCGATGATCAGTTAAAGGAAGGAATTAGTGAGTCCAATTAACACAGCAGCACTTACATGCAACTTCATCTAAGCGGCGTCTTGTGCGTTTATTTATGCGCGTGAGGAAACCAGTGGTGTTACTGTACGTGTGGAGGGATACGCCTGGAAGCTAATTTGCTGTCACTGATATGTAAGGAGTAAATCATAATAGGGGTGATGATATAAGAACATCATCTTTGCTAAATCATTTTTGAATCTGTTTTATCGTTAGCTAAGTGTATGCCATTCAGAGCCATTCATCATCGAAACCAGACACTTTGGGAAAAGGGCCAGGCAGTGATTTTATGCCTCCTTCACTGAGTGGGAGAGGCATTATGTTTTCAGGTCATCCATCCAAGAACCTCATTAGCACTATAGCTCAAGAACAAATTGCTAAATGCTGTAGGATTAATATGGGATTATCACTGTAACCAGACGATAAAATGACCCAAACAGGATCAAGGTTACAGCAAAGGTCAATAGTTTCCTTCAACTTTGTATGTATATTTACGTTTAAGGGTAGTTCTAAAATATAATTTAATAGCAAGAAGAACTAGACTTGCTGATGACAGACACAATCATCCTGCGTCATAGTTACAGTTTCAATCTAGTTTCAATTTATAAACGTCCAGATTCGGTCAGCTTGAGCCCACTCATATTCCTGGTCTTGGCTGACAAGAGAGGATCATAATGTGGGTTGTAGCCCACTTTTCTCAAAAGTGGTTATTTCCAATTTCAAAAGTTTAATTGTCACAAATTTGGATTTGTTTCTGTTTCTGTACATTTTGCTCCATTCAATCCTATCACCACTTCTGCTCTCACTGGATGTTTTCGGTTTTCTGCGCCATGCTGTTTCAAAAGTTCATTCACTTCACTACTAAATGCATGGATAAGCAGTGAGGTGTAGACACCTTGTACACTGTCTGATTAATATAGATGTAGTGTGAAGGATCTACTCATAAGACATTGTGATGCAAGTTCAACCTTAATATCTGGAACCTCAAACTGATAGCTAAGATAGTAATTAGTAAGAACACCAGTTAGCTTTCTAGTTAGCAAACTAATACATTTATACATGGTTAAAAGGAAAATGCGAATTGCTGTAGGTGTGAAACGCTTCCAATGGCCATGATGAATCACTACTAAAACGTAGCAGGTGAGCTTGTTCTCACATTGCAAGCTTTATTACTCACCTCCGACGTCACTGTTTGTGTTCAGCGGCATCCTCAACGCGTAAGGATTTGATTGAGTTTGACAAGGGTCAAATTGTGATGTCTAGACGACTGGGGCAGAGCGTCTCCAAAACTGCAGCTCTTATCGGATGTTCCCACCAAAAGTGCTCCAAGGAAGGAACAGTGGTGAACCGAGGCTCGTTGATGCACGTGCGGAGCGAAGGCTGGTCCTTGTTGTCCGATCCAACAGATGAGCTCCTGTAGCACAAATTGCTTTTGGCAGCAAAAAAGGAGGATCAAAATGATATTATGCAGGTGGTCATAATGTAATGCCTGATCAGTAAATATTATGAGCAGTAAAAAAAAAAAGAATATATTCGATCTATATTTTTTTGGAATTGGAAAGCAATTAATTTTATTTGGTGCTCATACGACAGTGTAATGTCAATGCAGCCCGAAAGTCTGCAAGAGTTCTAAAATGGGAAGCGAGCCAGAGAAAAGGAGCGGAAGCGAACGAGAGAGAGCACTTTTAACATTTAATGACTCAGGCAAAGAGCGATTCACAGGCACGTACTTTAGGCAGAAATACGACTCTGAAGTTTTGAATGGTTTCAGCGCCGGGCTTCTTTTTCCTCCCTCGGAAACCTCTGAAGTCCCCCGTGAGTAAGAAATGCATAAAGAATGAATGCGCCTCTCGCTGTGAATATAAAACCGAATATTCATGAAGACGCAAGCTGTGGTTTATATTATGTAAGCAACAAGAAAGTGGCATCACACATACGTGCGCTTATATGCTAATTCAAATGTTTTGGAATCCAGGAGTCTGTATAAGGGCTCGGATGGAGAGAAGAAACGATTGCGAATAACCTGTGTGACTTTGATTTGATTTGTTTTAGAGAGCCGTCTCAGAGTGATGAGATACAAGTGTGTACATGTATATGTTGATTGGAACGGGAAGTGCGATATTGAAACGTGTGTGTGGGTGGGTGTGGTGTCTGTGTCTTATTGGAAGAAGCAAAAGAGACAAGGGGCTGGGTGGGTATTACCATTAGAGACAGAGGGCAGAGAAGAGAGGAGATGGAATGAAAGTGTCTTGCTCTCAAAGCCATATAGGATGTTTATAGGTCATACACACACACACACATACACACCCACAGACATGATAGTGTGTGCAAAAAAAAAGCGTTCTCCAGGATGTAGCAGCATCCACAGATATCCACATTCCTTTGCTCGTTCTTCTCTCCTCTCCCTCTCTCTCTTCCCCTCCCTTTTTCTTTTGCTCCCTCACTAAGAATCAGAGATTGGTGGAGAGGCGTACCAGCGTCACAAACGTGCCTCCTCTTCATACATGCTCCCAAAGCACAACGAGAGAGCGTGTGCCAGAGAGAGAGAAAGAGGCAGGGAATGCGTGCACGCACCAGGCTCCCTGGGTTTCTGAGGCTTCACGCTTGTTTATCATTATTTGTCTTTTTTTTGTTTTTGTTTTTTTTTGGGTGGAGGGCAGGACTGAGAAGAGAGGTATTAATGCTTTCTCTTTCTCTGTGCCGCTGTTTCACAGGGGTGGTCCAGGCCAAGAGGAGTCCCAAAGTGGTGGTGAGTAACAACCCTGAATGTTTTATCACACTTGTCTTTATTGTTCACTTCAATGAGTCTGATAAGAAAGACTTTACTGTTTGAAAACTGTTTACAAGGTGATACAGAAATCTAAAAATAATCCAATTCTTCAGATAGAAATAATGTGTTTTATATAGAAGACATGTAACATTCAAGTTCTCTAGTAAAAAAAATAAAAAATTGTTTAAGGTCATTGGTGTGTTTGCCTTCTCTTCTCCTCTCTTTTCCTCCCTTCTCTTCTCCTCTCTTTTCCTCCCTTCTCTTTTCCTCTCTTCTCCTTTCTTTTCCTCTTTTCTCCTTTCTTTTCCTCTCTTGTCTTCTCTTTTTTCCCTCCCTTCTCTTCTCCTTTTTTTGCTCTTTTCTCATTTATTTTCCTTTCTTCTCTTCTTTTCTCTTCTCTTCTCATTTATTTTCCTCTCTTTTCTTCTTTTCTCTTCTCTTCTCCTTTCTTTTCCTCTCTTCTCTTCTCCTCTCCTCTCTTCTCTTCTCGTTTCTTTTCCTCTGTTCTCTTCTTCTTTCTTTTCCTCCCTTCTCTTCTCCTTTCTTTTCCTTCCTTCTCTCCTCCTTTCTTTTCCTCTTTTCTCTTCTCATTTCTTCTCCTTTGATATCCTCTCTTTTCTTCTCATTTCTTTTCCTCTCTTCTCATTTCTTTTCCTATCTTCTCCTCTCCTCTCCTCTTTTCTCTTCTCTTCTCTTCTCTTCTCTTCTCTTCTCTTCTCTTCTCTTCTTTTCTTATTTCTTTTCTTCCCTTTTTTCTCTTTTATTTTCGTCTCTTCTATTCTTGTCTCCTCTCCTTTCTTTTCTTATCTCCCTTCTCTTCTCCCTTCTTTTCCTCCCTTCTCTTCTCCTTTCTTTTCCTTTCTTCTCCTTTCTTTTTCTCCCTTCTCTTCTCTCCTCTTCTCTTATTTTTTCTTTTACTTCCTTCTCTTCCCTTTTACTTTCTCTCCCCCCCCCCTCTCTTTTCCCTATCATGGTTTCTTTTCCTCCGGTCATATTTTCAGAGTTGCTGTTGCTTTTTGAATCGCAAGTGTCACAAGGAGACTTCATGTGTGCCAATTTCCCACTCGACATCTTTCCTCCCCTCCCTTCTCTTATTTAGAATACGAGCAAAAAGTGTAGTGCAGTGTAAAAGTGTGTTTGTTAGTAGACAGAGGTAGAGGGGAAAAGAGATTAATAATAATTCATTTATTCATTCATTTTCTCCCGCTTATCCGTAATTCGGGTCGTGGGGGCAGCAGTCTAAGCAGGCCCCCGCCTTCGACTGCTGCCCAATCTTTACAGCACCGTCCCTTACGGTCCCTCCTGCAGGTGGTGAGCCCACGGGAAGGCGGCCCCACGTCACTCCGACGTCACGGACCTTGATATTTCCTTCGTAAGGGACCCCCGGAGCATAGAGGGTTAAGGGCCTTGCTCAAGGGCCCAAGAGTGGCAGCTTGGTGATACCGGGGCTTAAACCCCAGACCTTCCGATCGGCAACCCAGCGCCTTAACCGCTGGAGCCACCACTCCCCCACAGTTTAATAATCATTTAAAGAAACCTCAACTCAGGAAATTACGATAGTGTAGATAAAGTTTTAGTGATTGTTCTGTTTTTTGTTTGTGTTTGTTTGCTTGTTTCACTCCCCAACCAACCAAAAGCATATGTGCTGAATCATGTTTCTGTTTGCAAGTGAAGTCACATGATATGCTCCTTAGGCATGTCACCTTCATTAACGTTATTATTTATTAATAAATGACAGATTCAGAAAATCCAAGATGATAGAACACAGGGGTTCAGGGTTGTTGTTTTATTGTGTGTAATTTGTAATTAAATTAGATCATTCATGATCATCAGTAGTAGTTTGAAAGAGCTTAGATCTTTAGGTGGTACAAAGCTCATTAAAATGAAACACCATTAGAATGCAGGGGATCCGGAATTACATCTAAATATCTATACAGTGTAATAAAGTTGTAATTTTATGAATGAATGAGGTTTGTCTTTGGAATTATTGCTATTCCAAATAACTACATGAGCCATGGTTTAACCTGAGAAGCTGAGAGAAAGAGTGAAAGACAAGGAGACATGATGAGCAAGAGAGACAAGTGGGTGTGTAGGCACTGTAGTGCTTTCAGCTTCTAAGCAGAGAGATTGTGAAGGTCGATTATATGTGCTTTAGGATCTAACTTTAAGAGCCTCAGCCGTGTGTGTGTGTGTGTGTGTGTGTGTGTGTGTGTGTGTGTGTGTGTGAGCCCCATAAGAACGGCCATAAATGGAGCATTTAAAATCTAAGGATGGTATTGTTCTTTGGTCAGGACTGTAGAGTCTAAGCTGTCATCTGTTGCTTTAGTAATATTTATGCAACTAGATGGAGGTCAGGAGAGAGGGAGGGAGAGAAGGAACGAGGGAGGGAGAGTCAGGTGAATATTCCTGTAAAGAACTGAAAGACCTGTGTGGGTTTCAAAGCAACAAGAATACACACATTTTCACACACACACACACACATATATCCAGATGCACAAAAGGACGACCTTGCAGCGCTTCCTCCTTCTCCTTCTTTTCTTCCCTTTCATTTGATTCCTGGCTTTATCTGTTTTCATACTCCACCCCAACATCCCCTGATCTCTCTCTCTCTCTCTCTCTCTCTCTCTCTCTCTCTCTCTCTCTCTCTCTCTCTCTCTCTCTCTCTCTCTCTCTCTCTCTCTCTCCATCTCAGTAAGCCCCTGCAACACTCCGTTATGGCTTTTGCTCGTGTCGCGTTCAAGTCAGAGGCTGGTCCTCTGACTTTGTCTCGTGTTACGGGTCACTTCCGAACACCTTTCTTGAAGTCTGAAGAGAGTCCAGTGATGAGTGCTGGCAAAGCAACTCTGTTTCTCTCTCATCCACCCCCCCAACCCCACCCTCCACCAGGGTCACTTGATGATTTACATGGAGTTGCATCAGTGAAATGTAGACAGGAGCTGACTTCTGCTGTTGCAAACCCACGTTCCTCTCGAACTCGTCTCTCGCCTGGTTGCCATCCCCCTCCAACTTTCTATCTCTCTCTCTCCCACCTCTGTCTTTGTCTGTCAGCAGTTGGAAAGGAAGGACAGCCAAGGAAGCTCTCAGCACAGCGTGTGCAGCCATCGCAGCACCCACACAGATTCACCGGCTCGCGCCGTACCTGCCGTGCCCCCTGTGCCCAGTGAGACGCTGGCAGCTCCGCCCCCAGTGCCCCCTCCTCCAACCCAGCCACTTCCCAGCTTGCCTCCGTTGGAGCCGCCCACCAATGGCACTCTTCAGAAGAAACCAGATCCTTTTAAGATCTGGGCGCAGTCCAGGAGCATGTACGAGAGCCGAAGTGAGTAACGCAAAATGGTGACTGAATCAGAAGTGCCTGTTTTTCTTACCTAATGAGTTTCTTTCCAGCTTTTCATTTGCAATCATTTTCCCTTAGATGTAAGGATGAAAAACAAAATCATTTGAAGTATTTCCGCCTTCCTGGGTGGTTGAATTGTTTTAGGCTGGAGTACATGCACAGTCTCGATTTTTCTTTTTCAGTCAGTTTCATTTATTTTGAAATCAAAAGGGCAAAATTGAGGTCTTTTTTAATATATATATATATATAAAAGCCCAGAGCTTCTTTATGAGAGAGTTTTCAGTTCTACGTTCACTCTGCAAAGTCTTCTTAAATTAGACTTTATTATTGCACGATACCACATGAAGTATAATAAACTCTTCTAATATAGTGCCTTCTTAACATTAACACTGTGAACCTAGGCAGAATGTGAAGTTAGTTTAGATTTCCTTATTTGAAAATTTCCTCACATGCTATATTTAATAGCTCTGGTTCTGACTTTTGAAATTTTTTTGGGGGGGGAATCAGTGTATTTAGTCAAATTTTTTAAAATCCAATTTGAAATTTATACTAAATGATTTGGCCATTTTCAGCCAAACATGTCTTTTATGTCTTTTATGTCTTTTATCTAAATCTATTAAACACAGTTTTCAATGTAGCATGTTATGAACCTAGTATTTTGGCACATTAACACACAGGATAAACATTTACCAGGAACTGGTAAAATATTTTTATTATTATTATTATTATTATTATTATTATTATTATTATTATTATTATTAAATATCCTGTGGCTGTGTGCTTTCTATAACATGGTATGCAGATGAAGTGCTTTTGGCAAAAATGTATATGAATATGACTGTAGGTCTAATTTTGTTTGGAAATTCATATTCTGTTTGTGTGTGCGTTTCTATTAAATACATTTTTGATATAGAATCTATTAATACTAATGAGGTCTCATAACTGCCCCCCCTTTCTCTCTCTCTCTCTCTCTCTCTCTCTCTCTCTCTCTCTCTCTCTCTCTCTCTCTCTCTCTCTCTCTTTTGCTAACTCTTTTATACATTATGTATAACCCTTTCACATCCTCCCACACAGTCGATATGAGAAGTAGGCAAGGCTAAACTTGAAAAACGTGATGAAATCTTGTGTCTTGTGAGTGGCTGTTTAATGCAGTAGTATATTACAGCAGGATAGATGGTTAAAAATACCTGTTCTATTAGCTCTTAGTGGACAAACACACACCAGGAGTGTTAAAGTTGGAAATGTATGGTTATGTCACTCAGACATGTCAGGAGCCGTTCATCTCGCAGCCATTCATGTTGCCTGCAAAAGAATTATAAATGTAAAATATGCACCCTGTTATCTATAATTCATTAGGAACTGAATTGTAGCCCTTATGGCAAGAAGTGTCCAAGTGTGTGTGTGTGTGTGTGTGTGTGTGTGTGTGCATGTGTGTGTTTTGCATGGCAGATTGTTCACTAATAGCAGCATTTGGTACCTTACAAGTGTCCACTGTTGCTGCCAGCACCCAGTCAGGCTTGTTAAATGATCCGCGAGGAGCAGCTAGGACAGTTAAACGTTCAGTGCTGGGTTTTGGGGTGTCAGCCAGGCGCTTCAGACACGCTCTTTAATCGGCTCGTGCTGAGCTTCCTGCGGGGTCCATTTTGCTGTTTGTCCGTGTGGAAAATGTCTTGCATTCTGATTGGCGTAGATTTTTTGCCCAGTGTGGGGTCTGATTGGACCAGGTAAGGGCCAGGGGCAGACTAATGAGATGTGGGAATTGGGACCCATCTGCCGAACTGCCACCCACCACATAGTCATTCACACACGTGATCTTGAGCAATTGCCAGTTATATTCCCGTACCGGTCTGCCATTTTTACACTTTTGGACAGATATCCATGAGAGGCTCTTTTTCACCTTCTCTCTGTGCCTAGTCATACAAGGGTAGTCCCTTTTTTGGCCTTTAATTAATTATTAAAAGAATACATGATTATTTTGCTTTTAATTGAAATTAAATAAATGAAAATATTTTTACATATTTTTTTGTGATTTCTAGAATTTTAATTCATAACTACACTACGTACATATATATATATATATATATATATATATATATATATATATATATATATATATATATATATATATATATATGCTGTATAGTGTGCTTGGTTAGATATAATAGCAGAAAGACCAGCTTTCAGCTTTTTTTAGCTTTGTTTTTGTGTTCTCCTTCTCCATGTATTTCTCTCTGACCCCATTTTCCGATCTCTAGAGAGAGACAGGGTACATATGCATTAGAATATGTGTTTGAGAGTGAGAGCAAAAAATAGCTATTTAAATAATGAGTGTGTATGCGTGTCTGCAAGACTGGAAAGGCTTTATTGTGATATTATTACACATCAGTATGTGTTGCTAAATAAAACCTTACAGCGTTTTTTTCTATGCAAGTGTCCGGTATGCAGGTACCTTGTTATATATATATAGTTTTTTGTTTTGTCTTCTCTTTTGAAATAAATTCATAGTTTCATCATTATGTTGTATTGTTTTGTTAATTCTAGATTTCTTATTCGTTCGTTCATTCATTCATTTATCGCTGATCTTTTCATATTTTAGTGCCAGATTCTCAAGAACAGGACATCTTTCTCTGGAGGAAAGACACAGGATTTGGCTTCAGGATCCTTGGCGGGAATGAACCTGGAGAACCGGTGAGATGCTCACACCTTTTGCTGTTCTATGAATCATCTATACTCTAAATTCTCTTGGAAACTAATTGCAATTCAACACAAATACGTGCTTTTCCAATAGCTTTAAACAGCCTTATTCACACAGAGATCAATAGTCTGACTTTTCTTATCCAGACATGCTAAAAGTATCACAATGTGTTTACAGCAGTAGCTAAAGCTTTTTTATTTGATTGTGAGAAAGAGTACGTTAATAACTGCAGAGAGAGAGAGAGAGAGAGAGAGAGAGAGAGAGAGAGAGAGAGAGAGAGAGAGAGAGAGAGAGAAGCTAATACTATGTCTGTGTGCATTTGTGTGTTTTAGATCTACATTGGTCACATAGTGAAGTACGGCGCGGCAGACGAGGATGGACGCCTGCGCTCTGGGGATGAGCTGATATGTGTGGACGGAACAGCCGTGGTGGGCAAATCCCACCAACTGGTTGTGCAGCTCATGCAGCAAGCTGCCAAACAGGGCCACGTCAATCTCACGGTCCGCCGCAAAACCAGCTACGGAGGTACAAGCATGCAAACCAAAATACACACACAGCCTTCCAGTTAGATCATATGTTAAGTAAATTGAAAGTGTTCTCAGTTGTACAAGTTTATAAGTTGATGCACACACTCAGTACTATGAAGCATTCATACTTATGAAAGGTAGATGTGTGCAATTGCCAGTTCAGTAGATACACCAAGCTTTTTTATTCATACACTTGTTTTTTTTGTTTTTTTAAATAAGTCTGTGGTTGTGATTTAGTTTATAATATGGCACTTACACTTTATGTGAAAAAGTTTGTTGACACCTAACCATAACATTCATAAGTGCTTTTTTAACATCCCATTCCACGTTTAGTCCCTATTTGCTGTTATAATATTTACCACTCTTCTGGGAAGATGTTCCACTAGATTTTGGAGTGTGGTTCTGGAGATTTTGTGTTTATTCAGTCACATTAGTAAAGTGTGTAGGGTGTGGAGGTCTGGGGTGCAGTCAGTGATCCAAAATCATCCCAAAGGTCTTGAATAGGGTTAAGGTCAGAGCTCTATAACAGGAGATCTTCCACTCCAACCATCTTGCGTGTAAACCATATATTCATACATCTGCTACATGCTACCACTTCCATAGACATCGTGAATAATCATGCACCTCCAACATTGTGGAAGCAGTTTGGAAAAGAATGGTATAGGATGTAAAATGTTATTGTTAAAGTTAATTCTGTTTTCGATCTCCCAAATCATTTTGTTTGTTTGTTTGTTTGCAGTGTGTAAGGGTGAGGGAGATGTTCCCCCTTCCCCCGCCTCATCTCACCACAGCAGCACTCAGGCCCCATCTCTGACTGAAGAGAAGCGCACACCACAGGGCAGCCAGAACTCCTTGAACACAGTTAGCTCGGGTTCAGGCTCCACCAGTGGCATTGGTAGCGGTGGTGGAGGAGGAAGCGGCAGTGCCGTGGTCCCCGCCGTGATGCCCGCCATGCCCACTGCGCTACAGCCATACGACGTCGAGATCCAGAGGGGCGAGAACGAAGGCTTTGGCTTTGTCATTGTCTCATCAGTGTCACGGCCTGATGCCGGCACCACATTTGGTAAGAGCATGTTCATCACACTGTTTACCAAATGCAATTCATGCTGTCTACACCACTTTGGTAAATCGATGGCTAATAAAACAAGGTCAATTAGACAGAGATGAATTTTGGGTGGGGGGGGTTGCACGTACGTGATCTGCTGAGAACTCAGAAAGCCTCACAATTCTGTGGAGAATGATAATGATCTCATTAGCATAGGCTAAACCAAAGTTAATTGATGGGTGTTCGCAACAGATGCTGTATTTCTGCTGGGTCTGTGCTTTGGGACTGGCTGTGTGTGTGTGTGTGTGTGTGTGTGTGTGTGTGTGTGTGTGTGTGTGTGTGTGTGTGTGTGTGTGTGTGTGTGTGTGAGGAGTGTATGTGTGTAAGTAATCATTTAAGCCACACTGAAAAGTGCTGCATGGTGCACTTGATTTATACTTATATAGTGGTATAAGTAAGGATACATGACAGAATAAAAATAGAGAATTCAGGGTAATGTTTTTATAACCATCTATTAAAGTGCAGAGACTTTGTGTGTGTGTGTGTGTGTGTGTGTGTGTGTGTGTGTGTGTGTGTGTGTGTGTGTGTGTGTGTGTGGGCGCGCGTGCGCGCGCACGTACGTGTTTACAAATTCCAAGAAGCACTGCTGACAAAGGTGATATTCTGATTAGAGTTGTTTTACATGACAGTTATTTATAACCACAAACATGCATTTGCCTTGATTTACACCTCTGTACCTCCTCGCCCTCTCTTTTACATCAGTCAGCTGTTTGATTTAAAGGTATGCATGCACAGGGCATTAAATTAAAACACACACCAATCTACAGTGTTGGTGGATGAGAGCTTTGTTCCACCTGAATAATGACTTGCAGTGATTTGCCTCTTGCTATCAGCTTAATTTCATGTCCAATTAACTGGAGCCTGATTTGACTAGATTATTTGATTTTGATGATAAGTGATATTAGAGGAGCTGGCTTGGCTTGATTGATTGTTGAATTAATTCTGTTCTTCTTTTTTCTCCTTCCCTTTTTTCCTCGTTCTCTGCGTCTTCAACCTTGGGAAACAAATTATGGTCTCTGGTGCAAAATACACCTTTCTCTTCATTGCTGTGATCCTGTACATTGCTATGTGCCTTCCTGTCTTCTATCACACACACACACACACACACACACACACACACACACACACACACACACACACACACACACACACACACACACACACTGCTGTTGATGCAGCAGCTGGAAATACATGTGTGGCCATGCCCCATAAAATAGGGCGGATCATCGAGGCCAGTCCAGCGGATCGCTGTGGGAAGCTGAAGGTGGGCGATCGCATCCTTGCCGTCAACAGCTGCTCCATAACCAACAAATCACACTCGGACATTGTTAACCTGATCAAAGAGGCTGGAAACACAGTAACACTGCGCATCATCCCAGGAGATGGTGAGTTTTAAATCATCAGATTGTAAAAAAAAAAAAAAAAAGCACCCATTCCAAACTGAATTTCATATTTGTTCCACTTAAACCGATTTAAAAAAGATATGGATTTGCTTAGACAACCTGAAATCGCACATTACATTTTTCCAAAATCACTTTTTAATGTTGTCTGCAACCTTCTACAAATGTAGAAATATGTACAGACATCCTTTAATTGTCCTCTGACATTTGTACTGAAGCACAGTAAAAAAAAACAGTAGCTTATCAGCAAACTCATCTCAAGACAGCTAATTTTCAGTATTCAAGTAGCAGTATAATAGAGGTCAAGTGACAACGTGCTGTTGCGAATGATAAAACCAACCTTTCTTTTGGTATAAATGTATTTATTTACTACTTATTTGCTTGGCAGGAACTTAATAACTATAGAATTGATAGCCATATCCTACAGTGTCTGTTCACAGCACAAAGACATCGTCATAGACAAAGACAACGTCGTGATTACAGTGACATATTTCATCCCTTTTAGATCAGCACGTAGAACCGCCCAAAGAAATCATTGCTTGGGACTGTTTGCTTTAGTTTATTTACACCAATAAAATAAATAGTGATGTAATAAGGCCCTGGTGTCACTGAAGCCTTTTATTATTGGACCTGATCCTGTTTTTCCTGCCAAGAAACAATTAGATGTCTTTGGAACATGTTAGAACAATTTAAACTATCCAAGGAAGGTTCTTCAAGTCTGCTTCAGTTTCATTCTCAATCCAGTTCTTACTCTCCAACCAGTTCAGTCCCATGAAATTAACAATATGAAATAATGTAGAGCGCGTGCATTTGTATTTGTAGACAAAGAAATAGAGAAATACAGACGTACGTGATCAAATAGCACAACAGTGCAGCACTTGGGGTCTGCTGATGAGTGAGTGCAAACATCTGTAGAACAGTAAGTGTGTGTTCACTGCCGTTTAACCGTGTAGCTCATAAATATCTCTGTGAGAACGAGAGAAAAGGGCACGCTGCACCTCGAGAACAAATTTTAACTGTAGGATTGTTGACTGCACACACACACACACACACACACACACACACACACACACACACACACACACACACACAAGGAGGATGGCAGTTTGTGTTAAAGACTCTGACAGAAGCAGCTATTTTTATCCCTGTCAACACAGGGGAAATAGAGAGGGAAAGGACCGCAAGAAAGAACTTATTGCAGGGTACCAGAGCATTGGGAAATATTAAGATATTAAGCTTGTAGTCTGTTTGATGATCTGTTTTAATTATTTTTACCTTGTGACATGATTTTGTCTCTTAAAAAAAAAAAAAAAGAATCTTCAAATGCCGCCCTGCTGACCAATGCTGAGAAGATTGCCACCATCACCACCACACACACACCTCAAAGCAACAGTGAGTCCAGGTGAGTGAAAATCTCTGCATACACTATACACTTACACAGAGTCACATACAAAATGATTACTTTTATTTATTGATTTATTAATTTATTTATTTATTTATCTAACCCTTGATCAAATCACAAACACACACACACACACACACACACACACACACAGTCTTCTCTGATGTACTGAGGAAGTACTTTTGTTATATTTTGACAAGCTGACTCATTTGCTGCTTAAAGGTTGTTTTTATAGTCTTCCATCTTCATTTCCCTACAGAAACAACAAAGTGAAACAGGCTCCACCCCAAACTGGAATGCAAGTGTCACATCAAGTAAGTGCTACATTTCTTCTCTCTTTTACTCCCTGGGTTACTGATCAAAAGGCTGGGGGTTAAGCCCCAGCACCGCCAAGCTGCCAATGCTAGGCCCTTAAACCTCTCTGCTCCAGGGATACTGTATAGTGGCTGACTCAGCGCTCTGGCCCCCAACTTTCTAATAATCCGAGATAAGAAACAATTTCACTGTGCTGTAATGTACATGTCAACAATGCATGATGTTATTTTGGTAATAGGGCTGAGGCCATGTAGGAAAAAGAATCACAATCATTTTATGATTTGTTGGGAATGATCTCAGTTAGTCCAGGCGCACGCTGTGAAGGGACTTATGGGAAGTAATGCAGAAGAGTGCTGGGTTGACTCTTTAGTAGTCCAGGTTTGAGGCATTTATCCACATTCTGATTTGTGCTGAAACATGCAAGGCCATCAGTTTGGTACTTTAATCATATGTACCTCAACTTGGCTAACTAAGTATAAGCTAAAATATAAAATGGAATTAATTTCAATACAATTTATTTAGTGCCCTTCCCATAGGGAGGATACACTGCTGTACCTTGCCTACGGGATCCTATTTTGCTGCAGTCGTACTGCCCCGATGCTGCCTTGAGCTTCATTTCTGTTTAATGTGTGTAAATGCAGGATGCTGAGTATTACTCTGTGGACTTGGAGAGAGACAATAAGGGCTTTGGCTTCAGCCTGAGAGGAGGGAAGGAGTATAACATGGACTTGTATGTGTTGAGACTTGCAGAAGATGGAGCAGCAGTGAGAAACGGCAAGATGAGGGTGAGTCCAGGGTTTACAATCATGTCATGGCATTCTGCTGGACTTTCTTAACTTTTGGCATATCTTTAAACTGTATTAGTTATGAAGTTGTACCTTAATACTGATTAATCACATTAACTTTTAACTGGTAACATGCTTGAACATGGCACACTTTATCAAAAAATTCACCTAAAAAACCATACATGGACATTGTGGTTTTCAAAAATCTGTTTTAAACGTTTAAAGCCACTACTTTTTTTACTATTTATACCTGAATTTTACCCATCAGAGAATTTTTTATATTTAAATGTTTACATCTTCTGTCATTCAGGTGGGAGATGAGATTTTGGAGATTAATGGAGAGAGCACTAAGAACATGAAACATTCCCGTGCCATCGAGCTCATCAAGAACGGAGGTCGGCGAGCGAGACTGGTCTTGAAGAGAGGCGATGGCTCTGTGCCTGAATATGGTGGGTATGATAGACATATATAATTATTAATGATGATTTTTTTGTATTTCTGAGTCCTCTAAATTGTTTCCTATTTCTCTACTCTTCTATGTAACTTTCCTGTAATTTCTCCTGTGTGGAACCTTTTTGGGTAAATGTAACGTTTTCATTGTTTTTCAGTTTTATTTCTTTAAATATAAACCTCCTTTAAGTAAAATACTATATGCATATACATAGTATATGCTAATAACCAACACATTTATAAATTTGTCCAAAATATTTTATTAGTTAGAAATATTTCCTTCGTTTTATTAGTTTAGTCTTATTTAAGTATAAACAAAACCGACTTAGTGCTACAGGAAATCAATTTGAAACCCAAAATAAATCAATAAAAAATATTCAAAACAGGACTCAATTGTATATTTTATTTTTCAAAAACAGAAATGCAATATGTAAACTTTTGTTTGTATTATTAGCCTATTTTAAAAGATCAGTGTTTATCTGGTTTTGAAGGTGTGCATGGGGCTGTTTTGAATAACTCCCACAATTGTTTTTTTTTTTTGTTTGTTTATTGAAAAAATGCAATATACCTTCAGGATTCTCAGAACTCGCAATCACCGGTGCTTTACTCAGGTATCGTATCTGTGAGCTTATGACCAGTTTATACTTTATACTGTGAGTTTATACTCGCAGAAGCAACAGCAAGACATACAGCATTGTTCACACATCCACTAGATGGCACATCAAATCCAAAACTTTACATGCCTTTACATTACTTTTACGAACAAGTCAACATTTTAGTGATTAAATGCACAGCCTGATTGGCTCTGTTGTCTTGATCATTGTCTCAAGTCAAAAGCTCTGACCTTACATTCTAATTTATTTATTAATCTAGAAATCTAAAGGATTAGTACACACACACACACACACACACACACACACACACACACACACACACACACAAACACACACACACACACACACACACACACCGTTTTGCTAGGTTTAAAGAGTTATTTGAACAAGTATGCAATTTACCGGTGGTCTGCTGTCATGTTTCACACCGCTCAAAACATGTAGCCTTCATTTCTGAGGATGCGCATTAGCACAGCTGGATAACAACTGTCAAGATGTAGCTAAAAATAAGAAGACTCTAGGTTTTATTTTCTATAACAGAGTCACACAGGTCATTTAAATCACTAATGAGTAATGAGTTTACTCCGAACTCATTAACACACTTTTTTTTTTAGTCCTGATGAACAACCTGGTGTAAAATCTAAATTATATAGCTTTCTGTTTTCTCTGTCCTTACTGCACATCTAAAGATTTCTCCTCTGTATCTTCTCTTTTTTGTGTATCTCTGCTCTGTCTCATTTTTTGCTGGGCTCTCTGTCTCTCTCAGCGATGATGGCTCCCCATCTCGCTTCATGTCTAAGGAATGATAAAGTAGGAGATCCCTGCTTCTACCTAATGGGCCAAACCCAGACCACGGTTTGTAGTGCGCCATTTGTATTTGTGAATCCTCCCTGTCATGCTCGTTAAAGCCTGTGGATTTTGCTTACACCATCCCAGCCCCTTATCGCGCCACACCACCTCACGTTTGCTGCGCTTTCATTTTTTGCCACTGTGCTATTTTACCCATGATGCACTGCACTGACATAAAGCAGTATGTCGTTACAGTTAGCATTTCAGCTCATGCGTGTGATCATGATGATGATGTTGATGCTAATTTGTCACTGCACTCTTCCCAGAGATTGTTGTCAGCAATACCTTTATTCATCTTTCACATGGTTTACCAATAGTGTAACTGGTTTTTCACAGTTTGCATGTGCTTTCTAATCTGTTTGCCACTAGACACATTAGACTGCTTGTGCAAACCACATTTGATGTATCTGTAATGCATAATTTATTTTTGACGAAAAAAAAAACAAGTGTTCTTTATTTTTTTATCATGGCAGGCATTAGAAACAAGCAAGTCCTCAGTATATAACATTTAAAGAGACAAGCAGTGGTAATATTTGTCTTTATCCGGCCAAAATAAACAAAAAATACAGTTTTCTTAATAACGTTTGTATGAATATTGATAAATTATATACCGTGGTTTATTCAATATTTAGAAAATAAACCAAGACTGCATAATTATTATGAGTCTATGAATTTGATCATAGACAGTACAAATGGCAATTGAGGTTAATGCTATTATAATATGTATTGATGAATATTTCACAATTCACTAAATATCAATAAGTAAGGATTTAATAGCCCTTGATATAACAATTCATGAGGCAACAAAAATATCAGCCAATTTATTAGGATCTGTTTTTTTTTGTGCTTCCCAGTTAGTTAGGATGCACATTGATAAAGAGCATGTTCACCTTGCTATAGAATGTTTGCAGCACCTGCTTGTGTCAAATTGTTAAAAGTATTTTATTTCTTCCGGGGTAAGTTTCTACTTGACAGCCGTAGCAAGTTGTTCTGCTTATGTGTTTGTGTTTCCTCTGTGTATCCACAACCTATATACGGCGAAGTATTAAAAAATATGTTCTTTCGAGACAGCTTTGCACAGTGTGTGTTCCCACGCTGCATGAATGTTCTGTTATTTGTGTGTGATGGATCAGTGAAAGATATGTGTTGTCAGAATTGTTGAAATTCTCAGGAATAGCATGACTGTTAGTGGAGCGCAGCTTGTGCTTGCTGAGTGAATTCAATACTTTAGAAATAGGGCAAAAACCAGCATTAACTTATATGACATGGAATAATGATTAAGTTGAAAATGTATCTTGTTTTAGGCAAGTAGGATAAGTTAGACATTGTCTATTTCGTAAAAAATCTGATTTGAAAGAATTTGGACATTTGATTGAAACTAAGGACTTTTGACAGATCTATTCATTTTCCGGGTTTGGAATATTCTTTGAGATTTAGACAACATAAGCTGTGGATTTTTAGTAATTTCAATGTAAACTATGCTCCTTTTTCAGACGGGCCCAATGACGGGTACCCTGCCCCACCCGGGCCACAAAATATTCCGGAAGTGAAAACGCTGCTGCCCAATGGCCGCTTTCACCTCCCATTGGAGAACAGCTACACATCAGAACACCACACAAACCCCTGGTCCCAGGAGCAGTGGCAGAAAGGTAGAGGGCGTGAACGAGAGAAGGATCTGGTAAGGGAAGAGTACCACAGCCATCACCCCAAACCCCCTCAGAACCACACCTGGAGCAACAATCGTGCACATACCCGAGGTGTCCGCTCGCCCGTGCATTCCCCTTCACATTCCCCTGAAATCGACAAGAAGAACTCTGGCCGTAAAGTCAAGAAATCTGAGTCAGAAAGCGGCATTGCCAAGCTCTTCAAGACGCTGAGAAAAGAGAGTGGCTTTGGGAAGAAGGCCACAGACCGGGAGGCTCGAGGCCGCCATCGTTCCCCAGACAGAAGAAAAGGCACAAAGACACGCCGTGGCTCCTTGGATCGCTCCCCAACACGTAAAAACGGCTCCTCTCCGGACCGGCGTAGGGCAAAATCCATGGACCGAAGGGCAGAACGCTCACAGCGCGATTATTCTCCAGAACAAGTCTCTCGCAGTTCTAATCACATTTTTAACCAACAGATTGGAACTCCAGAAAGGCATTATCAGCCCCAGCAGAAATGGCAACCTCAGACACCCAGCCGGAGCTACCAAGAAGAGGGCTACCTCACCTCCACTCCAGAGAGACCTAATAATGGCCTGAAGACTGGGCTTCCTTCCTGTGAGCGGGAGGAGAGGTTTTGGAGCAATGGCACACCGCACAGACGATACCGGAGAGAATCAGACAGCAGCAGCAATAGTAGTTACCTTGAAGAGGCGTCCGCTCCCAGGCTGAAGGATTACTACAACGCCATGAAAGCCAACAGCACGATTTCAATTCCCCAGTCCAAGAGGCGGCTTTACAAAGAAAACCAAGCCGATCTCAGTATCTGAGCACGGGAAACCCATAACCATGAACACTAACCCAGCTGGATAGCTGAAAGTATCGCACTGGTTTCAAAAGACCTAATAAGGTGACTGATTGAGTGTTTGAATGAATGCTAAATGACTGATTCTTCGATTGGTTGGTGTAAAATTAAATTGATTGATTGCACAGTCGACTTATTTTATGTCTGCACATTTTATCCCAGGACAAGAAACTTCTGCAGACCAGCCACAAACACAGCAACAGAACAATCTAATGTCTCCTTTATTCATTTTGTTTATTTGTTTGTTTGTTTGTTTGTTTTTATATCTTTACAGTGTTGCTCAGAGAGTGAGTTGTTGTGCAAATCGGTGTCAGATCAGTCGAGGGCATGCCCCCCCGCCCCCCGTTAACTTTCATTTCATTTTTGAAGTAATTTTTAATTTTTGTAATGCTGTGTGTTCTATATATTTCCTCAAAACTGCAATTTTTGCAGACCAGAGCACAAGGGTGTTTGTACATTTTATGGACGAATACATGCGTTTACAAATCTGTGTGATCATCTCAAGTGGACAAATTAAAAAAAAAATATATATATATATATAAATATATATATACAAACTACGATGCTACTGTCTAATGAAGTAATATATTTAAAGTGTATTTATTTTTTTTATTTTTATTTTTTTTATAAATTGGCACATAAATGAAGTGAATAAGATGGTTTCTAATCCCCAAGTGAAATTCTGTTGCTTGATCTACTTTGTGTGATTATCTGACTGAAGTTCTCTCTCGAATGTTGTGGACTGCCTCACAGGGCTGGAGTGCTGCTCTACCCATAATTCCCCCCCTTTTGACCCAAACAAGCCAAAATTCGAATCCATCATGTTATTCAAAAAGTCTCTAACTAGCTGTCATACATCAGCAATGAGTGAAGGAACAATAAGCATAAGATAGTGTCCGACATCTACCTTGAATGCAGTCCGAAAAAACAATAACAATAATGTTATTTAGCATATAATTTTTTAGAATTTATCCATAGGTTTTTGAGGCATAGCAAATATCTTAGTGTCTGATGATGCCTTTCTCAGTTTGAAATCAGAGAGCAAGCCTGGAAATAACAAACGTAAACCATGAGAAAGTCCTGAACATGGGCAGATGTGGTACAGTCTGTCCACCTGAGCCATTCCATGTCTTTGCACTGGAGTATGATTAACGCCAAGCTATGCGTGTCTGTATGAATGCGTTTTTTTGTGCCTGTGTAAATAACATTTCAGATTTGTGAAGCCGACATGACGACTCTAAACGTGACGACGGAAAACACAGCAAGGTGCATCGCTGCCATCTTCATAGTACTGTATGGAACCACTAACCTGTCAACCACCGTCGCGTGTACAGACTTTTACTACTGTATGTAAGTTATAGCAACCTGTGGAAAAGATGAGACAGTTGCCTTTTCTTGTACAAAAGAGAATTTATGAGAACCCCTCCATCTTGAGGAACATGATATGGTATGTTTATACTCCTTAAGCAGAGGAAGTGAGTCATAGATAATATGTGTAATTTATACTCTAAATCAGGCATGTTTCAAAAATCCAGAGGCGACCGACCGACCGACGATCTGTTTTTGTTCTTTCCAAGGTTGGGGAAAGATCTGGGTTTGATCAGGCATTAATTGAGACTGAGATGGGGCTGACTTATCTCTCATGATGCATAGCCTGCCTTTTTATTGTATAGCACTTGTATACAGTCTGTGGTCTCTCTGCAATGTTCTCTGGACTTCAATGCTTTTTTTCTGTGTAAATGAAAGCAGTACATGTATATGGGCCAATCTTTTTTATGAAACACTATGCATATATAGATACTACATTGTCCATAGCTTTATGTGACTCATGAAGCTATACATAACGTTAGTCTAAGTACAAGTAGATGTTGACCTATCCAGTAAAGCTTTTTCTTTCCTCCTTCAAATGGATCGCAATGTATATGTAGCTATCAAAAAGAAGTCTGTGAATGCTATTTTTATTATCAAATAAAGTTTTCCATACAAATTCATAAAATTCCTCTCTTCTCAATGAATCCATGATGTGAGAATGGGAATGATGTTTTACTGTGCAATTTATTTATTATAGTAATTACCAATACTTAGTTTATAAAACAGAAATGAAATAATACAGTTCAGGTAGTTAGTGTGAAAGATCTATGTTTACAGTATTATAAAGAGGCACTTGAAGGAACATTTGAAGGATTTCTGTCCTTTTTTGTTTATAGGTTTTGTGTATCACGCTGCATGTCTTTAGTGTGTGTGGTGCCTGTCGGAAGTTTGGAAACGCCTATCGTTTTGTTTTGTTTTTTGTTTTTTTGTGAGACATGCGTGTTCCTTGTGTTTATTTGTATTTTTTTATAAATGTAAAAAAATACAAATATCCTCCCTTAGCATGAACAACAGTTTAACACACTCTTGGCTTTCAGAGAATTCTTTTCTCCAAATATTCAACTGAAATACTTTGCTATGCATCTTCAGCAGTCCAGTTCATCCCAGAGCAGTTCAATAGGATTTAGGTGTGGTGACTGGACAGGCCGTTCCATATAAAGATGTGTTTTTACTTACTTAAATTAGACGTGTTTCCAAAATTATGACGGGCAGTGTACGTCAGACATATTTTAGAAGGATGAGGGGAAATTATTCATACAAGTTATACATCTTGCCAAATAGAGGTCATGGCATTAGATTCGGTTATTATAAGAAAGTCTGCCTTCAGAATGACATCCTAAAGCATAAAACCAAGGAGGGCATTGAACAAATTCAGACCTATGACCTCAGCAGCACAACCAGAATCCACACTTTAACCCATTAGAACATCTTCAACCAGATTACTGACACTGTCCACACGATCTAATTCTAAATCAGGATTTGCCACGAAGAATACGAGAAACTGCACAAATTCAGTTATGTTTAATAAATTTGTATAAACTTTCAAACACATGTTTATGGGTTATTGAGTATATATATATATATATATATATATATATATATATATATATATATATATATATATATATATATATATATACTCAGTATATATTGAGTATTTTTGACTGTAGACAAATAAAAGTAAATGAAATTCACTTGAAGCTAAATCTATAGCACAATGAAGTGTACATACAGTGAAGTGGTTTAAATATTAAAAGTGCTCTCTCTCTCTCTCTCTCTCTCTCTCTCTCTCTCTCTCTCTCTCTCTGTGTTTGTGTTTCAGCAGTAAATAGCTTTGCTGTCTGTGAGCATGTCATCATCATGAGCCTCCCATGAGAGACTGATTCGGCCAATGGGCCTTGATGATCGGTTGCCATGGAGACTGAGTGTGACAGTTTCTTGAACACTTCTGCAGAATGTGAAGGAGAGCAAGGGCACGTGCAGTAATATATATATATATATAGAGAGAGAGAGTGCATCTGGAAAGTATTCACAGTCATTTACTTTTTCCACATTTTGTTATGTTACAGCTTTATTCCAAAATAGATTCAATTAATTATTTTCCTTAAAATTCTACAAACAATACCCCATAATGACAACATAAAAGAAGTGTGTTTGGAATCTTTGGAAATTTGTATTAAAAAAAAATCATGTACAAGTATTTACAGGATTTGCTCAATACTTTGTTGAAGCACCTTTTTCACCAATTACAATCTCAAGTGTTTTTAAGTGTGATGCAAAAGCTTGGGAAGTTTCTCCCATTCTTCTTTGCAGAACCTCTCACGCTCCATCAGGTTGTATGGGGGCATCGGCATATAGCTCTTTTCAGATCTCTCCAGAGATGTTCAATCGGGTCCAAGTCTGAGTCCATTGTTATCTTGGCTGTGTGCTTAGGGTCGTTGTCCTGTTGGAAGAACCATCGCCCCAGTCTGAGGTCCAGAGCAAGTTTTCATCAAGGATGTCTCTGTACATTGCTGCATTCACCTTTCCCTCGATTATGACCAGTCTTTCAGTTCCTGCTGCTGAAATACATCCCCACAGCATGATGCTGCCACCACCATGCTGTAGGGATGGTATTGGCCAGGTGATGAGCGGTACCTGGTTTCCTCCAGACATGATGCTTGGCATTTACAGTGGTGTGAATTTTTTTTTGCCCCTTCCTTATTTTTTATTTGTTGCATGTTTATCACACTTTAATGTATCAGATCATCAAACATTAGAAAAAAAAAAACCCTAGTGAACACAACATGCAGTTTTTAAATGAAGGTATTTATTATTGAGGAAAACAAAATCCAAAACTACATGGCCCTGTGTAAAAAAGTGTTTGCTCCCCTGTTAAAACTGGTTTATCACACCTGAGTTAAATTTCTCTAGCCACATCCAGGCCTGATTACTGCCACACCTGCACGACTCATCCAAGAGGTCACAAAAGACCCCACAACAACATCCAAAGAAATGCAGGCCTCACTTGCCTCAGTTAAGGTCAGTGTTCATGACTCCACCATAAGAAAGAGACTGGGCAAAAATGGTCTGCATGGCAGAGTTCCAAGTCAAAAACCTCTGATTGGCAAAAAGAACATAAAGGCTCGTCTCAGTTTTGAGAGAATTTATCTTGATGATCCCGAAGACTTTGGGGAAAATACTCTGTGGACTGACAGGACAAAAGTTTTTGGAAGGTGTATATCCCATTAAGTCTGGCGTAAAAGTAGCACCGCATTTCAGAAAAAGAACATCATACCAACAGTAAAATATAGTGGTGGTAGTGTGATGGTCTAGGGCTGTTTTACTGCTTCAGGATTTGGAAGACTTGCTGTGATAAATAGAACCATGAATGTTTACCAAAAAAAATCTTGAAGGAGAATATCCGGCCATCTGTTCATGACCTCAAGCTGATGCGAACTTGAGTTCTGCAGCTGGACAATGATCCAAAACACACCAAGTCCACCTCTGAATGGCTAAAGAAAAACAAAAGACTTTGGAGTGGCCTAGTCAAAGTCCTGACCTGAATCCTTTTGAGATGCTGTGGCATGACCTTAAAAAGGTGGTTGATGCTCGAAAACCCTACAATGTGGCTGAATTACAACAATTCTGCATAGATAAGTGGAGCAAAACACCTCCACAGCGCTGTAACAGACTCATAGCAAGTTATCGCAAAAGCTTGATTGCAGTTGTTGCTGCTAAGGGTGGCCCAACCACTTTTTCACACAGGGCCATGTAGTTTTGGATTTGTTTCCCTCAATAATAAAAACCTTCATTTAAAAACTGCATGTTGTGTTCACTTGTGTTATCTTTTACTAATATTTAAATTAGTTTGATGATCTGAAACATTAAAGTGTGACAAACATGCAATAAAATAAGAAATCAGGAAGGGGGCAAACACTTTTTCACACCACTGTAGGCAATAGATTCAATCTTTGTTTCTCATGGTCTAAGACTCCCTCAGGTGCTTTTTTGGCAAACTCCAGTTGGGCAGTCATGTGCTTTTTACTGAGGATTGGCTTGTATCTGGCCACTCTACCATACAGGTCTGATTCTTGGAGTGCTGCAGAGATGGTTGTTCTTCTGGAACGTTCTCTCTCCCCACAGAGAAACACTGGAGCTCTTTCAGAGTGACCATTGGGTTCTTGGTCTCCTCCCTGACTAAGGTCCTTTTCGCTGATCGCTCAGTTTGTCCAATCAACTGAATTTCCCACAGGTCCAAATTGTAGAAACTGTACAATACGTGGTTAATCTAATTTATAGTTGAGCAAACAATGCTATAGTCCAGGGGTGGCCAACCAGTCAAGAACCACCCATCCCTTCTCTCTCTCTCTCTCTCTCTCTCTCTCTCTCTCTCTCTCTCTCTCTCTTGACCTTTTTTGGTGATGTGAAGTCAGAGATAAAAGGCCAGAACACTATGGCATGTTGTTTCCCCAGAAAGGTTTTTTGCTCACCAGACAAAGAGCACTATTTTAATATACAACAGCTACAGTTACCTATTTTTGCCTGCACATGACGAGTTGATTAGATAATTGTATTGAACTGTAGATACACTGCTGAAGATACACTGTAGTAAACCTGAAACATCCTATAAACAGTAGTTGCTGTGTGCACAGGTGTCATGATAGGATAGGATATGAATTCTAATAGAAACTGGTAATAAAAATGAGACTACATCAGGTTTTTTTTTGTATAACATACTATATACATTAACAAATAAACAGGTGTGCTACAAGAAAGATGTTAATTATTGAAATAAAAAGTACCACTGTAGTGCATTAGGAACTAAATTTGCTAACATGATCACAGAAAATGAGTGTTAGAATTAAGACTGCATCACAGCTTTCATTTTCTCCTGATATTTAAGTTTATTACAGTTTCCACTTTTTTATGTCTGGTAATCGAAGCCACAATGACGACTTGTTCCCCCACAGACACATCTTCTATTTACAGTTTTTCAAGATTAAGCCAACGTCTACAGTAGTTATTGCCACCATGAGTATGTCGTTTTGTAAAAAAAAAGAAAAAAAAAGCGAAATTGCTTCCATAAATATCGCCGAAAACCACTTCTACACAAACATTTTCTAATTAACTAAACCACTGAACAAGGTATTTCTTTTTAATAAAAATAAATAAATTAATTAATAAAATAAAAAAAGCACAGTCAACCAAGCACACAGGAAACAGGAAACTCTGCTATTAATGAGATGTTACAAGAGTAATTCTGTAAAACTTTCAAACTCAGTATGTGAACACTTCAAACTGTACAACTACAGTTCCTCTAATGAAATGTAGCAACATAATTAGACAGTAATTGAAAGTTATATAAATATGGAAATTTTCTACATCAACCACATTCTTTTTTGCATGCTTTTTTTAATTATATTTTTTATGTAAATGTCAAGTCTGCATGCCCGCATAACTAAATAATTGGAATCTTCAGTATTCAAATATGTAGTCACTCGCAAAAAAAACAGTTAAGGTATAACATTATGGAATTATAAAATTATGAGCAGTGAAGTGAAAACACTGATTATATCTTCATCATGGCACCTGTTAGTGTGTGGGATATTATCAGGCAGCAAGTGAACATTTTGTCTTAAAATCTGATGTGTTAGAAGCAGGAATAATGGGCAAGCGTAAGGATTTGAGCAAGTATGACAAGGGACAAATTGTGTGTTCTAGACGACTGGGTAGGAGCGTCTCCAAAACTGCAGCTCTTGTGGGATGTTCATGGTCTGCAGTGGTCAGTATCTATCAAAAGTGGTCCAAGGAAGGAACAGTGGTGAACCAGCGACAGGGTGGCCAAGGCTCATTGATGCTCATGTGGTCCGATCCAACAGACGAGCTCCTGTAGCTCAAATTGTTGAAGAGTTTAATGCTGTTAATACTCGACAGGTCATGTCTGTTTGGGCAGGAAAAGGGGGACCGACATAATATTAGGCTGGTGGTCATAATGTTATGCCTGATCGGTGTATGTGCCCATTGTCTAGTTGGCATTTAAATGCCTTGCTCATGCGCTTGTCCATTGGATATTACAGTTGCATTGTATTTGTGTGTACTTGTGTGTCCTACTTCTTTCCTGCACAGTGCTTAAATGTCTTCAAGGTGAGTAAGATGAACAAAATTCATAATCAGCTTATATATTACTTGCCATGAAGACCTTGGGAAAAAGTAAACATAGCTTATAATGTCAAAGTCAATGATGTAATACCACATAAATCTTGAACAGCTCTTAATCCAAGGTAACAGTGGGCCTTGATTTCAGCATCAACTTTAACTACAGAAACCCTTCAAGACAAGAGTTGTGAATAGAACCATGAAGACATTTTTATTAAGCTTTAATGCTTTAATTTATTTAGCTTTTTTATCTCTAAAACCAGATATTTAGACAAGTATATAGTAAGCTTTTTTTTTTAAATCCTTGAGGTAAATGCCATCATTCGCAGAGATCCAGTAGCAGAAAATACACCACACTGAATCTCTCATTTTATATAATTCTGTTTTTATTCATTTCAAAATGCTAGTTTAACATGTTTGATTAACAGTGCAGCTCAATTAAAACATGGAAAAGGTTCACTCATTTGCAGTGTGCATTTTATTTTTATGTTGCCTTGATTACATGCCTCTACAATCACGACAAAGCTAGTAACATTAGGAGTCCAACATTAAAAGTGCTAAGATATTAACATTTCCTTTTGCCATATTAAAAAAACAAAATATATGCACATCTATGCTGGACTTAGTAAATTATAGAAACGGCATGGACGTGGCTCGTCCTTTTTTCTCAACTGTCTTTAGTTGAACCAATTGGGAGGTATAACCATACAAAAGGGTGAAAAGACGTTACTTCTGCAAGTCGCTGTGGTCACTTGATTCTCTGGGCTGAAGTCTTCGTCTTGGTGGTCGATGTAGGGGTGCCCAGTAGGTCTTGTTACAGTGAATAAGTTGGCTCGTGTCTTTATGCTGGGGACACAGAGCTGGATGAGACGGATGAAGCCTCGGTCTTGGAGGCAGTGGTTGAGGCACCCTCCTCTTCCTCGAAGGGGTTCTTGCCACAGCATAGGGTGGTAATCATGCAGTGGCGGAACTGCTTGTTCATGCAGACATAAATAATAGGGTTGAAGCATGAGGAGCTTTTGGCAAAGAAAGCTGGGATGGTCATGAAGATAGGCCCAAACTCGCTGCCCTGATGCGTGAAGATATACCAAGACACACTAGCATAGGGCAACCAGGCCACCAAGTAGCCAATGAACATGATGATGACCATGCGTGTGACCTCACGTTCAGCTCTCTGGGTGGTTTCAGACTCCTGCTGGGCAGCTGCCGCCTCCTTGACAGTGCAGACCAGACGGCCATAGCAGAAGGTGATGATGATTAGTGGGATAAAGAAGTGGACCGTGAACATGTAAATGACAAAGGACTCATTGTTGAACCCCTCAGCACGAGTGTAGTAGTCAATTCCGCATGAGCACTGCATGCCCTCGGGGATATAACGAGACCAGCCGACCAAGGGGGGTACAGTACAGGCCAGCGCCATGACCCAGGTGAATGCTACTCCCATGATGGCATGGTTCTCCCCAAATCTGAAGTTGCTCATGGGTTTGCAAACAACTACCCATCTCTCAATGGAGAGCACGACCAAGCACCAAAGTGAGTTGATACCGCCAAAAGTTGCAAAGAATCCTTCCAGGTTGCAGCCAAGGCGCCCGAAGACGAAGTAGCCATGCATAGATGTGTATATCGTGGTCGTGAAGCCTCCAAATACCATTAACAAGTCAGCAACAGCCAAGTTCAAGAGGATGTAGTTTAGGGGAGTGCGCAGCTTCTTGTGCTCAATGGTGACGTACAGCGTAAGGAAGTTGACTGGAAAGCCGATAATAATGAGGAAGAACATGTAGGCTCCCAGCATGGCGAATGCCCATGGTGCCACTAGGTAGTACTGAGGATATTCATATGGATTTCTCACAACACCAGTGGCATTGGACATGGGCACGTAGAAAAACGGCCCCTCTGTTCCATTCATGGCTGTAGTTGAGTGGTGTAGTTCCCCCTCTGCACTGGACTTTGGCTATGTCTGATGGATGGTGATGGAATGAGTCAGGTCTGTGCTACCCTGGGTGTATTCTGTTTGCTTTATATTGCACCTGGGATTACCAGTGATTTCCACAATGTCAGCATAACCCGATTTAGGCCATAGATAATTAAATAATCCACTGCTGCACTGCATTTCTGGTACCTCATCAAGTTATTAAGGTTACCTGTCCAACTTCAACAGATACCCACATCTGCTGACTGGTTAAGTCCAAGAATAATTATTACTAATAATTTTCCACAATATATCATTTGCTTTATTCTCTATGCCAAATAAACAAAATGAAAATTAGATAATATATCATATCATATCATATCATATCATATCATATCATATCATATCATATATCATATCCAAATTAAGATACCAAAAGTATCAGATTAACAACGGATTGTAAATAATAAAATCATAAAATTCCCTAGCAGGAAATACATTTATTTAAAAAAAAATACTTTTTATAAGTTACTTATTTTCTAACTTGGTTTTGTATCTAGCGTGATCATTAAGTTGGCAGTTCTATATCACAAACTACCAGATACATTCGGTCTGAGAGTCTGAGATCAGTAGTCCCTATAGTCCTCACAGATTAGAGGAAAGAGAGTCAAAATACTAATTCTCAAACAACTTACACATGATATTACATGATCTATTAACTCCCTGGCTAATTTTTTACCTTTTTTTTTTATTTTATAAATATATACATCTGGGCAATACACTGCAACGAGAAATGCTGGGTAGTATGTGGACTTTTGTTCAAATAAACACACCCACCTAAGCTCATTAAATTAAATCCCACTTGAAAGGTGAACTGTCGTCCTCCAACCAACAAAATATATTTGAAACACATTTCCTTTGCAGTTTGGATGCTATTTAAAGCATGAATGCTCTCAGACAACCCCTTAGATGTACAGAAAAAGGAGCTGAACTGTGGTTTTGGAAGAGAGTGCACTTGGCTTAGCACTCTTCCAGTGGTGCGTTGCATGGAGAGGATTTAAAGATTAGAAGAATTTTTGCACACTTAAGGGCATTAAGCAGCTTCCCAGGATGTCTCACATTCACCCTTCAGGATCTACACAGGCCTATAGTTCCAGAAGAGATATTTTGAAAAGAGTGATTTCTGCTTTGAACTGAACAAAGTTTAGCAGATAAATTAGATATTTTCCACTAATTATCATGCATTAAACCAACCAGTGTAAACCTCAATCTGATCTTAATAAAATGAGGGAGAAACAAAGAGAGTAGCACCATATGGTATAGGCAAGTCACACATTTTACTGTAATATTCCAGATATGTAAAGTTTTTAGTAACATTTTTGTAAGCTAAAGTATAAATGCCATTTAAAATTTTGTAAAATACATTGAAAGTAAAATGGTTACAAAAATTGCAAAATTATGCAACCTGAATTATCTCAGTTAATGAAGTACATACACTTAGTTTATCTTATTTATGTCGCATACTACCACTAGTGGCCACTAGTCAGCTCATTTGCAATAACTATTACAACAAAAGAAAAGATAATAATTGTGAAAAAATTAAAAATAGTGGCTCAAAACAAGTTGCAGAACTCAACATGTAGGTTCTATTAAAAATCATATTTACATGCATGTTCACGTAGTATTCATTATACCTTTGTATGTATACGGCGTGAAAAAGAAAGTATTCCCTCTATGTTTTTACTAATCAGGGGTAAATCAAAATTATCTGGTCCTTAGCAGTTCTTAAAATGAGGAAAATATAGCCTCAACAAAGCTTGACATATTACAATTTGTTCTTATTTATTTTAGAAAAATAATGGAAAGGCAATTTTTGAAAAGCTAAGTACACCTCTACTGCTTTCATGCAGTTAAGCAGGCTAAGTGCCAGCCAGGCGTCAGGACGTCAGGTGTTCTGCCATTTCTTTCTTGTTCTGTCTATCTGTGTCATTTCTTACCGTCTCCACTAGATGTCACCATCGTGTTCCAATGTCCCGTATTTGTTCCCAGTGCTTTCACCTGTATCCTATTAGCTCTGTGTGTTTTGATTTTGCCCTTCTCTGTCTGTTCCCTGCTTGGATTTTGTTTTTGTCTAGCCCACGGTGTGAATTCCTCTAGTGATTCTAATGGAAACATAAACTCAAGCTGCCCCTTGAGTCCTTCTCTTGTGCCACACAGTAACAGTTGACATCACCCACGCAGTCAACCCTGGCTCAAACCCCGGTCATGGCACCAGATACTGCTACTTAATTTCCCTTGATAAACTTATCATCAGCTGTGACTACCTTTTTAAAAGCACAAGTTTTAGCAGCTTGCTGGTCTGGAGCAGTTAGATGTGTGGCAAAAAACCCCAAAAGAAAGTAAAGACCTCAATTGCTAAACTTTTTCATTTTCAAACAATTCATGTCCATAATTTTACAGTGAGGAAAATTATTCACAAGTGGAAAACATTTAAAACAGTTCCCAGGAGGGGACTTTCCAGCAAATTCCCCTCAATGGTCAGTGCATGCAATAGTCAGAGCAATTGCAAAAAAGTCCAGAGTAACTTAGACTCTACACACCTCAGTTATACGTAAAATGTGAAAGTTCATGACAGTACAATTACAACAAGACTAAACAAGTAGGGTTTGTTGGAAGGGTTGACAGGAGAAAGCCTCCTTTCTCCTTTGAGCCTTTCTCAAAGTTGCATCTGAACAAACTACAAGACTTACGGAACAATGTCTTTCGGACAGATGAGAGCAAACAGCATCATGTTTAGCAACAACAACAAAAAAACCCACTGCATATAGACATAATCGTCTCATACTAACTGTCCTGGGCAACTTGCAATCATGTGAGTTGGACATGAGCTCCTCTGCAAACCAAAGTATTCTAGAGTCAAATGTGAGGCCGAAACTGGGTCATGAAACATGCACATCAGAAAATCTACACCAGAATTCTGATTCTGATACTGAATGGCTTAAAAAAGAACAAAATCAACCCAACTGAATTGCTGTGGCAGGCCCTTAATCGAACTTTGCATTAACAAATGCCCAAAAATATTAATAAACTGAAGCAACATTGTAAAGAAGAATAAAACGAAATTCCTGCATGCAAAAGTATAGACACCTGAGATGGCATTGAACATCCCTTTTCAAAATTATATGCAAATAATATTAAGTTAGGCTTCCTTTGCTGTTATAACTGTCTCCACTGCTATGAGAAGACCCTGTAATTGGCTTTGAAGGGCAGGTGTCCAGAAACTGTTGGGTTTATAATGCAAATTCAGTGTAAAAGTTTGTTTTTTTAAAGGTATTATTGTGATTAAATGACGTCTTTTAATTTGACCAAATTTTACTTTATAACCATCTTAAGCAAATTAGATAATGCTGAAATATAATAATAAAGTCGCATGTAGGACTCCAGAAAAATAAAACATTTGGAATGTTAACGAACATGAAGCACTAAAAAACTAGAGCCAGAACTTATTGCACCAACATTCATTACCTCAACGTGTGCATATACTGCAAAGATAACTGTAATAGGTACAATAATAATTGAAATAAGTCCTACTTTTTTTGCATTCTGAAAGGTAAAATGTTGCTTACATATATAAATTCTGTAATTTCTACTTTTTATGGCATTGCAATTTTATCTTTACTGTAGCAACTTTTATTCATTCTATTCAAATTTTATTCTTTTTCATCTTTGTTTCTACGCATAGAAACAAAGAAAGCTCCACTTTTTGCTTTATTTTATGCAATTTATTTGGCTAGTTTTAAAACATATTTTGGAATTTTATTTACATACCAAGACAAAGGCATGAAACAATTTAAATAAAAGATTTAAACCAGAATGAAGCCTTTACACTTAACATATTGTAATATTGTAAAAAAAAAAAAGAAAAAGAAAAGAAAAGAAAAAGAAAAAAATCAGCAAAAAATGTAAAATCTTTTAAAAAATGTATATATAATTGCATTTGCCAAATACAACAGAAATATATTTGTATTAATGTATTACAGTATTCTTCCTTGGCCCATAATGCTATCATCCTCACAATGTGAAACATTTACATGCTTCTCAGTAACCACAGTTGGGGAATTTGTGCTTATTATGCATGCTATCCTTTCTCAGTAATAGGCTTCTACACCAGCTAAATTTCCCAAAGGAATGAGACACCTCGCTGTCTGACTGTCCATAAGAATGGTGTGTGTCTGTTTCCCTGCATGCCACAGTAGCCTAATAATCATTGCGATACAGCGAAGACAAGCACCATTTCTGTGGTGTTCTGTTTACATCAGCAGATTTAATTTGGAGGTGCAGCTTTTCTACCTTTCCTTTTCACTTGCATTGCTTAATATTATTTTTGTTTTATATGTTTCTATTATTTAGTTATATATTAATAATAAATATAATGTCTTTTAATTTTGTTCTATAGACTGCTTATAAAGAGCAACATTAGCAAAAGCTCCTAAGATGCATAGATAGCTTTTAACTAACATCGTGTTAATAAAGCGGGGCAATTTATTCTGACACCAGCAGAGGGCACTGTTGACTGCATAGAGCTAAACTCCAATACGCGTCAGGTATACAAGCTCACATAGCCACTAGAAGGGTATACTGTTTAAACCTACTATTAAGAGCTACTACTATTCTATCCAAATAATATTGAGTTCTTGTTTAGTGCACTACATTCCCTGTCTGTCATCATAATTCTAATAATTGACGGGAGTTTACTGTGACAGCAGTGCCCAATCACGATATCTGGCACCTGCTGCTTTGCACAGCTTAATGTTTTCCTTCATTTAATACACCTGATTCACCTCTGGAAGTGGTTTGTAATTAGCTGATGAGCTGAATCAAATACATTTGTTCGACTTAGGAAAATATTAGACTGTACAACCCAGTGAGTGTCAGCAAGAGTTATTTTGTAAATGATTAAGTCTATGCCATCTGCACATTGTTAGAGCATGTGACTAGCTTGTTCATGCTAGAGATGTGAACAGGGACTTGGATCCCATGGAATCTGTTTTATTCAAGACTAAAACACTACTTCTTTGTACATGTTACCATTTTAGCACGTAAAAAAAGAATTCCTTTAAACATAAAAAATTTCCTCTTTTCCCACCCTCAGCTGTACAAATCTCTCATAAATATCACTCTGCGGAGAAAATGACGCTTCTAGAAAAGATTAAAATCACCTTTATCCCTCCATGCTGCCAGTGTTTATTTATATTCGTGTTCCAGTCTGTTACTGTAACCTGCAGTAGCCCACACATTTGCGCACATGCATTAGTTCATAAGACCATGTGATCTTGAATGTGAATGCTCAAGCTCACTCTTCCTGTGCCTTGATTTGCATTCGGTCGAATCATTTACATACTGCAGTATCAGTGCACCTGCGTGGTGACACTAATAACCCCTGTGTCTGGTTTCCATGGCTGTGAGGGGAGGACGAGCTTTGTTCTAAGCTGTACTAAGGCAGCTTTATCTTGTGCTGAGCCAGGGTTGGGGTTTAATCACTCCCTTCTTCCTTCCCTCAACACACACACACACACACACACACACACACACACACACACACACACAAACTATAAGAGAGAGAGAGAGAGAGAGAGAGAGAGAGAGAGAGAGAGAGAGAGAGAGAGAGAGAGAGAGTGAGTGACCCTCCAGTTCCTTCCCAATCAGCACCTTAAAGCCAAACAGCTGTGGAAGCAGACTATATCCTTCTAATAATGGACAAAGTAAGGCAGTGTTCTGTTAGGGCTCGGCATGCTGCAGGAAATTAATCACGCAGGCAGGGTTCATGAAGGGTCTGACTCAGTGCTGAAAAATTGTGTTATTTTGTTCCTGGAGGTTTGATTACGATATGTGTGTGTGTGTGTGTGTGTGTGTGTGTGTGTGTGTGTGTGTGTGTGAGAATGTGTGTATATATATATATATATATATATATATATATATATATATATATATAGGTATACAGGTATACATTGCTGCCCGTATATAGATATCTCAAAGTTTATATTGATTGTCTCCTCTCTCTTTCACTCTCTATATATTGGTTGGATGTAGAGCCAGTTATCCTACACTATATTGTCATAAGTTGGCAGACACCTGGTCATAAGCGTCACATTCCACATTTATTCCCTTTTTGCTCTTATAATTTCTTCCACTCTTATACGAAGATTTTGGAGTGTGTTTGTGGAGATTTGTGTTTATTTAGACACTTGGGTGTTGGTAAAGTCAGGTAATGATGAAGGTGAGGGAAGGAAGTCCTGGGCTGAAGCCAGAATTCCAATCCATTCTAAAGGTGTTCAGTAGAGTTGAGGTCAGGGTTCTATAGCAGGAGACCTTCCACTCCAACAGAGGCATTGTCATGCTTTGGGTCTCCTAGTTCAAGGGAAGAAAAAATGTCATGCTACTGCATCCAAAGACACCAAATAAAATTGTGTGCCTTCAGCATTGCAATAACAGTTTGGTAAAGGACTACATGTGGCTGGGAAAGTCAGGTGTCCCAATACTTTTGTGCATATAGTGTATGATTTGTTTAAAACAAGAAAAATGATGGCTAGGGAACTTGGCTAGAGCATCTTCAGAAGGTCTTCCTGTATGCAGTAGTTAGAACCTACCAGAAGTGGTCCAAGGAAAAAAACAAGGCTCACTGAAGTGTTTGGAGAGTGGCTGCTTGACCAATCCCAAGAGAACAGCTACTGAAGTGCAAATTGCTAAGTGATTACTAGCTATGATAGAAAGGTTTTAAAAACAGTGCAACACAGCTTGTTGAATATGGCGATGTGTGTCCACAGGCTGGCCTTGCTGGCCCATGCATCCGAACTGTACCATATGGATGGCAAAGTGCTTGTGTTTTGCTTTCTTGGGGTAGAGAGTGTACCAGGATGAAATATATAGGAAGGCAAGCCAACAGATGGGATGGGATGGGCAGTTTTCTGCTGTAAAGCCTTGGGTCCTGACAAAGTGCATCCATATGGCAATGGTTGAACAGTACCTAATGGCAGTGGCCTCTTTCAGCAGAATAATGGTATGATGACTGATGGTATCCTGTAATAATGTCATCCTGTTGTATCATCAAATGAACATTCCCTTTCTACTGGTGTATGCTAAAGACACCAGTGTCCTTGGAATTTGAAGATAAAATTCAGAAATGGTTTGAGGAACATGAATACAGGTTTCAGGTGTCACCTTGGCTTTGAAAATCCCAAAGATCTCAATTGAATCAAGTATCCATTGGATGTGCTGAACAAACAAGTCTAATCCATGGAGGCAGTTTGTTACTTACAGGACTTAAAGGATCTGCTGCTAGCATCTTGGTGTCGGATAACACAGCACACATTCAGAGGTCTTGTGGAGACCAATAGCTCAATGGGTGGATAGATTAAAAAAAATTTATGCGATCTCATTGTTGAATAGTAATAGGTGTGCCTTGGAAAACTGTGAAGGCCATTAACAAGATTGGGCACCACAGTGAAAATACCAAGCACAGAAGACCCTTTGAAAATTTACAAAAACACAAGATATATATATAAAATATGATTTGACACTTTCAAATTATTATATACAGTAAATTATGACCAAACTGTAAAAAACCTGCATTGAACTAAGTGTAAGTCAAAGCTCACTGGAAGACACCGAGAGCAACTTCTAAACTCAAAACTACAGCCTTACCAAAAACAAAGAATCTAATCAGTAAGGTTTAAAAAGAAAAAACTATGGGATGTTAAGGATTTATTTTTTGAAACCCCAAATGTAGTATTTATACTTCAAATAACTTTGAATCCACCCTTTAAAAGGCAATGTTTTATGGGCAAAGCTATAGAAAGGAAAGGTGCTAATGACTAGCTGGTAGAAACAGGTCAGTCCTATAAATCATTGTAGGTTGTTTATATCTCCAGGTGTTGACCATTCTGGGACAGATTATACCTTTGTATCAACTCAACGAGCACTTCCTTTTTTATTGATGTATGCTAAGAAGGACGTGTTCTGTGAAACACACATTTGGTTTATTGTTGGCTTGGAATATGTACAAGACGAGATGTTTTATCCTTTTATAGAGAAAATCGGAATATATCACTCTTATCTAGTTATATATTATACATTTGTCTAAAAGATTGCATTGTTTATAAAACACTGTAAAATCGGAGGGGGTACTGACTATCCCATATAGCATTCCCAAGTATTCATAGTGTCCAGAAATCATAATAAATGGGTCTAAATTAGTGTAGGTATTGTATGGATAGGTGTTTTGTGAAGGTCATACGATTAATAGTAGAATCTATGAAGTTGACTTTATAGTCCATTGAGTTTCTAATATTAAATGATGACCAATATACAAATAGTTTATCAGAGATTGTAGAGGGCATCCTTACTGCACCATCTTCCACTCTTCTGAATGAAGAGTTGTTCTGTGAACAGGTCAGATGATTCACTGAGCGATGTGATGTAATGCCTGTTCACAGCAGAAACATTATTTTCCAGTCTTTTCTGACGTTCTTGGCCAGTAAGCTTAGTGTGACTGATCTGCATGGGTGTGCAAGTGTGTGAAATTCCAGGGTGAATTTGGCTGCAATGCAAAATTCTTTTCTTAAAGGCTTCATCTTTTTCGACAGGCAGATGATCAAAGACTTTGCAGAACAGCTCAATGAAGCGATCATAGGACTGTATAATTTACCTATATTCAGTCAAACAGTGGTGGCCCAGTGTAGCACTTTAGAAGTCAGTGGTGAAATTAACTGCACTATCCTGTCATTTTCTGGCTTCAGATAAGCCGAAAACCTCATATTTCTTAGGCTAGCCTAAGATAGGTCTGGACTGAGAAGCTGGCATAGTTGTCAGGGTTTTATCACTTACTACACTGTCCTGGTTTGTGATGGCTTTGTGTAGATTATTGAAATCTGCTGCCTCCATATTTACTATAAAGCCTTTTGTCATGAACACAGAAAGGAGGATGAAGGTACATGTTTTGAGTTGAAAAAAAAAAAAAGAAACTCCAACAATAGGAATGCAATAGGAATGTAAATCAAAAAGAATTAATTGAATCAAGTGAAATTCAAACCAATGAAACCACAAGTGCTCTATAATGTCAAGGTAGGTAATGACACAAATTGATTGTTTGTAATGTTATTTTAAGGCAATGGTTAATAAATAACAGATATCTACAATCAGGAATTTGCTCATTAGAAACAGAACCTGTGAGTTGTAAGCATTGATGACATGGATATAGGGATAGGATTTTGGGAATTTTGTTTGTTAGTGCAGGAACTGACAAACTGGTTCATTTTCTTACAGGTTCTTTAATACTAAGTAAAATATCTATGGAGAAAATGCAGTCTGGAAAATGTACTGATATAATAGGTTTGGATGACACTAAAATCCCAGTGAAACATTGCTAATAATCACACTACTCCACCTGCCCATGTAAAACTAATTCCACTTGAATACAATTTTAGATAGAGAGGATTTGTTTTTCATCTTTCTGGCAAAGTGACTTACATTGGGGAAACCAAGCTGTGAATACTTTTGTCAAGCACCTTCATACAATAAGAATGAACGATTTCTCCTTTCCAAGAATGAGACACTTTAACAGCAGGTAGCATAACATTTGCACTGCTAGTTGTTGCCACAGCACCAATGAAGGTAAGAAGAAGGAGTGCATCTACACTCACTTTTCAATCTCACAGAATGAATGGTTTTACCATCACAAGGAATATTAATTGGTTTCACTACTACAGACGTGCACTGCAGTTACTCATTTATTTACATAGATAGATAGATAGATAGATAGATAGATAGATAGATAGATAGATAGATAGATAGATAGATAGATAGATAGATAGATAGATAGATAGTCCACATTTAAACCGTGGGCGCCAACAGCAAGCTGCTATGTGAAACAGCTACATGGAAACAAAAGATGTGCCAAATCAGGATAAGCGCCTCCATGCAATATTTCACTGCCAGATATCAGGGGAAGTGATAAGGGAACATCATACAAGTGGATGGGAAAGTCTATGGGTTAAAGCTTTAGAAACTATATTCATGCAAGAATTAGCAGTTAGCTCAAGGTCAACAAATGAATTAAAATATAATCCAACATGCAGACTGTGTAAAGATGACACTAAGAATCCATGAGTAACATTAAATGCATGTATGACAGCAAATACTGAGACAACTAAGCATTGTATAAGCACTGGGTTGTCCTCAATAGAGGGATCACTGAAAGACATTTAAATAATTTGTGGAACATCCACATCCTGACATATGATAAGTAATATTAAATCCAAACAATTTTATAATTATAGATTAGTGGCAGGGACAGCAGTGGTGACCTAAGTAGCATTCATAAGCAATGATAACATCCATAGGAAGGAAGAAGATCAGAAACTGCATCCGAAACTATGAAGAATGTGGAGGAATTAAATACTAATTTAGCCCACTGGTGATAAAAGTGGGGTAGCTCCCATCTTAAACTTGTAGATTTCTGAATGGAGGTTCAAGCATCAGGAAAAACATGAGCGCTGCATATCAGCAGAAATACACAATAGAAATTGAATCTTGTACATTTACCGAAACAAAATTTTCTCGTAATGTTAAATCCAACTCAAGCACAGAGCAGTGCCTAGCACAGAAATATTACTATAGCAGAGTTCCAATTATGTGCAAAAACCAATTGAAAGGAGCTATATCAATCACAGTCTGGTAATACTATATGGCTTTTTGAAGCAGCCATTAAAATCAGAAGAAGAAGTTTGGTCTATCCGGAAGCTTTTTAAATTGCAATCCATTCTTCTCATCCCGGCCTGCAGGTTTCCTAAAGTGAACTTTAACTGAGATTGATTCTTTTCATTAAATAATTTATGGATTTTAAATGATGGTGATGAATTTGCTATTTTTTATTTTTTTTTATCTTCAGCTTCAGGCTCTCCTCTGGCTCATTTAAAGAATCAGGTTCTAATTGTTGCTGTGGATAGCAAGAATCCGTTCTCATTCAACACCTTGTCCCTTTTTTTTTTTTTTTTTTTTTTTTTTTTTTTTTTTTTTTTTACAATTCTTCGAATGTTGTTCCCACCTGTATCTACAGTATATGTCCATATTCATGTGCATATTTGTATGTTGAGAATTTAAATAGTAAATTAACACCTACCGTGTACCGGAATTCCTTATTACCAGGAATATAAGCCAATCCATGCAGACAACAAAGTGTTTTAGCGAGTCAGAGAAAGTACAATCAACAGCTTATCAACCCAAAGTCCTAAACCTTTGGGAAAGTGGCATCATCATTCTCCAGCTACAAAAAAATGTGCTTGTACAAGACCTCACACACACAAACACACACACACATGCAGCAGAGGGACAGCTTTTGGGCACAGAAGGCAACACTGTTGTTGGATCACAAGGATTTAATGGATTTGCTGCAATTGTCACAACTCTGTTCAAACAAATCCATAATACTAAACAAGCTAAACTCATATCCCCTTCTGAAACTCTTACAAACACTGCTGACAAATGGACTGCATCACTGCCTTGCTAATTTGTAGTACAGGTTAGAATTGTCTTCCTATGCCAGAATTTAAATGGATGAATTTACAGCTGTATATAACACATCATTATGTTTAGTGTACTTTCACACTAATCAGGCATAACATTATGACATTATGACAGGTGAGGTAAATAACACTGATTATCTATTCATCATGGCACTGGTTAGTGGGTGGGATATTATTAGGCAGCAGGTGAACATTCTGTCATCAATGTGTTAAAAACAGAAAAAATGGGCAAGCGTAAGGATTTGATTGAGTTTGACAAAAGCCGAATTGTGATGTATAGACGACTAGGTCTCCCAAACTGCAGATTTTTCGGGATGTTCCCAGTCTGCAGTGGGCAGTTTCTATCAAAAGTTGTCAAAGGAAGGAACAGCGATGACAGGTGAACCAGTGACAGGGTCATGGGTGGCACGTGGGGAGCGAAGGCTGGTCCATAGTTTGGTCCCGTTTGGTCCCCAGACGTAGCTAAAATTGTGAAGAAGTTAATGTTATGTTATAATGTTCTGCCCGATTGGTGTAAGTCTATGACTCTATGTTACTTATAGAAAACAATATTGTGTCACAATTTTTAAAGAAGACATCAGTATCAGTAATATTATTAGGGAAGCTGTGATAAGAAGACCGCTTAATGTAGTATAGAAAGGTGTTTGTCTCAAATGATTATTAAATAGAATTTTTCAAATAATGCTAAACTATTTTTTTATTGTAGTAGAATAGTAATCAGGCATGCTCAACACCTGAAAGAGATTTGAGAAGATTCATTAAAATAACCTGGAGGCTGAGGACGGAAAAGGGAATGCAGAACTCAGAAGTATTTTGGCTCGGAGTTCTTGGTGCTGCAGCTTGATGCCTGAAACCCCTTGAGGCTTAAAAATAAACAGAAAACATGGAGGTGACAGAGAGATGGTGGAAAAGTGTAAACAACACAGAAACAGCGAGAGAGTCTGTGCATGCATACTGGTGAAGAGGGAGAAGTGTAGGCAATGTCCTTTCCCCCAACTTCAGCAGTTATGTAACTCTTCTAATTGCCAGCATGACAGTGTCTGCAGCTGTGTGTGGATATAGTGAGATAATAAAGTCACACATATCATTTAATTGAAGTGACTAAAATAAACGGGCAGACTAGGGGCAGTGATAGCTCAGTGGTGAATCTCTTAAAGCCTCATCATACTTAATGCCCAGACAACATTTGCAAGTGTTGACAAAACCATCTTCATGATCTTAGATGCTTGCATCTACTCTGTTTGTCCACAAAGTTCACCCTGCAGCCATGTGTGCAGCACAGCAAGCAGGAATCCAGGCGAATGCCTTAGCATAAAACATGCTGAGGTCGTTGAACCTGCCATACAGGTCGGTGGGTTCGGACTTATATGCGTTTCAATGTATTTATTGAAGGGATGTGCATCTCCACAACTGAGGCCGATGCAATTCGCATCTCAATGATACAGTACGATACAGTTAAGATACATCTGACCAGTCAGGGCCAACAAAGCCTTCTCTTCTGGTCTTAACACTTTCAGAAGCTGACCTACATTTACAACCTAATAATATTTGTTCCATGAAATTGTATTAATTTATTCCCAACAGTTTTTTCTCTTCATTTCGTACTGTTTCTCTTGGCTGCACTGCTTACAGTATGTGTATGTTTTTGTTATCATGCTATTAGACAAATATTGATTTTGAGCTGCTCCAGATGATGTAGGTGCACAGTTGCGGTTGTATTGTAGGGGTTTGGAGTCTTAACTGGGTTTCTTGCTTTAGTAAAATGGTATTCACACTCCATATGTGAAATTCCTCTCTCTCTCTCTCTCTCTCTGTAATGCCACGCGTTGTTATATTGGGTTTTTGTACAGCATCGATGGTTTCTATAATTGTGATGTGATAGTGGTGGTATTAAGAGGTGGATTAAGTCGGGTAAATCCTCACTGAAGGCCCAGGTACCAAATGCACGGCCTGACACTGCATCTGAAGCAGCTACCGATGCGATGCGATATGATTCACCCCTATTACGATGCAGTTTCAATTTGATCCAACACAGTGTGAGTCAGTGAAATACGATGTAATGAAAAAAAACAAATTATGCTATGCAATTCTATATAGTACAGATAGTTATGTTTATTTCTTTGGTTCTGACAGACAGCAAATCATCAATTTACTTAAGTGTTTTCTGACTTATAACCCAAAAACAGGCCTTAGTAGTGGAAAAAAAAAAAGAAAAAAGATGTTCTGTTCTAGCTCTAACTCTGCCATGTTAATCTATAATCTATGTGTCTCTTAGAACACACCTCAGTCAGTGTTGTGATACGTCATATTTACTTCGCAGCATTGACTGAGAGAATGCGATTGAGAAACAGTTTGGTGAGGAGAAATCTACATATTAAATATTGGTCACATATTAGCATAGCGCATCTACTAATAATTATATATAAATAAATAGTTTTTTTACAGGTGCAAATATGTTAAAAACTTATCAAATGCTTTAAGATAAAAAACTTAAGCAAAGGATTCTTTTCTTCTTACATTTCTCATTTAGAACATCAGAAGGGTATATCCATATCTATTTACACAGGTCAGTCAGATGTTTGTTCAGTTCCCTGTCCTTTTTGAGACAACTGTAACTGGCTCCTGGCAGGTGTCCTATGTTCTCCCACACCACCCTATTGCTATGCTCCCTCCACTGGCTTCTTGGAACTGCCTGCATCTAATTTACAGCACTGATGCTTGCCTACAAAGCCAGAAAAAAAGAAACGGACCTGCACCAACCTACCTAAAAGCACTTATCATACTCTGCACTGCACCACATTTCCTCTGATTCTCTATCTTTGCTTAATTGGTCTCATAGTACAAGGAAAGCATGTATCAAGAATTTTTTATTTGTTCTGCCACCTATGAGTGGAAGCATATGAACTTCCCCTGGATGTCCAAAGTCACTGGAAGACTGCAAGGACCTAGCTCATCCTGAAGTACTTAAATATTTTTTGGAAAATGTGTTGTCTGTATGCTTTTCTTACTGTATTACCTCAAAAAAAATTATTTTTTTTATTTGACAGGTGTCAGGTCTTTTAGTCTTCTAGGCACTTGTGTAGGTCACTCAATAAAACATCTGCCAAATACCATAAATTGAAATAAAGATATTCTGCTATTCCTATTTCGAAAAGCAAATGTTATGTTTAAAATTGTACACAATTGTATGCCATATTCGGGTGTATTATGATAACTCATTGATCAACAATTGACTACTAATATGATGCCATTAGCTATTTTTCTCCTTATGTAATAAGAACTGGGTAGCCATTAGCACATCAGTATGAAGGTTTATGTAATGTATAGACTGAGGATGACTAAGCAGATCTATGTAATACCAGGGATGGAACTTGAAAGCTTTTATTTTATTCATGAATATATCTTCTAAGCAAATTATCCAGGGAAGGCAGTGCTTTTAATGCAGACACAAGCCATCTCAGTGGAAATATTGTCTTAAACTCGCATGTGTGCATCTTTTTTGCATTTGGATGCATATTTTCTTTGATGCGGCAGCCAATCGGGCACCCATGCTTTCACCTTTTAACCTTCTTCTATGAAACTGAAAATTCCAAATTAACAACATTCATATAATTCCTGTATTATGTTTATGATGACAACTGAGTATAAAAATACACATAAAATCAGGATGTTTATGGCTAAAAGTGCAAAATATAGGGCAGTTTCATGGTTAACAGACTAGAAGTGTGATTGACCATCCATGCAATTCGGACTGGATTAATACAAATGAAGAGCAGGTATTAAAGTAAAAAAAAATCTATCTATCTATCTATCTATCTATCTATCTATCTATCTATCTATCTATCTATCTATCTATCTATCTATCTATCTATCTATCTATCTATCTATCTATCTATCTATCTATCTATCTATCTATCTATCTATCTATCTATCTATCTATCTATCTATCTATCTATCTATCTATCTATCTATCTATCTATCTATCTATCTATCTATCTAGCATTGCAGATTTGGCCTGGTAGAGCAAGATCTATGTAACATTGTTATTCTGAAGCATCTGAAAGATCCTAATGTTTCTATGTGCTAGCTTTTTTGCAGCCTTTAATGTAGAGGCAGACCTGACCATCTCTCCATGATTTCTGTCTGTGAACCTTTTGGTGAGCTGTGCCACAAGCTCCAGATGTTCATGGGGCTGTTCCCACAAGTTTAAATCTAACAAACCAGCTGTCCACTGTGGATGCTGTGTTTGATAAGAAGGTATGCAGGAAGCAGCCGATGTATTGATTCTCGCTTTCTACATGTGGCTTTTTGGACTGCCATGACGATTGTGTTGGAATGAAAAACAAGGGAGATGTGTTCTAGTAAATGGCTATGTGTGGCTATGGTCTTTAAGGCATGGGTAGAGGCGGAAGATTGTCTACCAGCAGGGTGCAGGGTAGCTTGTCCTGATCACATACTGAGCAGAATGATAGAAGCATGTGAATGTCCTGAGGTATGTTAGGCCACCAATACTTTCCTTAAAGTTGCTGATGTTTTGTGAGTGCCAGAGTGGCAAGAGGTATGTGCAAACATGGCAAACATTGCTCTCTGATGGCAGGTGGCACAAAGTTTCTGTAGTTTCCAACTGAGCACTCTCTATGGGTTCAAACCTTTGAAGCATTGTCAGTCTCCCTGTCTAGGTTCCAAATCAAGGCCCGTACAAAGCAGTACTCGAGCAGAATACATTCCCCAATGATTTTCCAAGAAGGACATGGATTTACTTGGGAGAGGAAATTGGCAGTTTCGGAGCCAGGATGGTAAGAAATAGTAAAATTTAAATGTGTGAAGAATAGTGATGCACATGCTTGATGGGAGTTCGGTCTTAATGTGATCTTAAAGTATTTTGTGATAAGGATAAACAGTGAACAGGTGTTGGGCACCCCTGCAGCCAGTGTCACAATTTCTCTAAGGCTAGCTTAACACAGTGAGGAGCTCTTACATACCTTTTACTGTACAAAAGTTGCAGAAAATGTTTGTGTATTAGAGAATCCCTTCTTGGCTTATGTTGCAAACTGCAACATAAATCCTTTGCAATCAGCTGTATTGGTGATAGTTCTTGGGTTGTGGATTGAGGATTGGCAGTGTGCTGGCATTGGAGCCTGCTGAACTTGCATTTTGGTGGTGAGTAGATCAATTTGGTGTTGCATTTCTTTGAAGATGTAGACCTGTGCTGCTGATGCTTGGTGCCAATCAAAGTTGCCTGCTGCCTTCATGGCGTGGCACAGTATTAAAAGGCTGGCAAGTGTGAATGCTAGTGGGGATGGTGTTCTCGGGGTGATGAGAGGTGTTGGGTTTGTGCCAGACATAGCGTTTTCCTTGATGGGCAAAAAGCTCAATTTTAGTCTCATCTGACCAGAGTACGTTCTTTCATATGTTTGGGGAGTCTCCCACATGCCTTTTGGCCAACACCAAACGTGTTTGCTTATTTTTTTCTTTAAGCAATGGCTTTTTTCTGGCCACTCTTCCGTAAAGCCCAGCTCTGTGGAGTGTACGGCTTAAAGTGGTTCTATGGACAGATACTCCAATCTCCGCTGTGGAGCTTTGCAGCTCCTTCAGGGTTATCTTTGGTCTCTTTGTTGCCTCTCTGATTAATGCCCTCCTTGCCTGGTCCATGAGTTTTGGTGGGCGGCCCTCTCTTGCCATGTTTGTTGTGGTGCCATATTCTTTCCATTTTTTAATAATTGCTTTAATGGTGCTCCGTGGGATGTTCAAAGTTTTGGATATTCTTTTATAACCCAACCCTGATCTGTACTTCTCCACACCTTTTTGTCCCTGACCTATTTGGTCTTCATGGTGCCGCTTGCTTGGTGGTGCCCCTTGCTTAGTGGTGTTGCAGACTCTGGGGCCTTTCAGAACTGGTGTATATATATATATATATATATATATATATATATATATATATATATATATATATATATATATATATATATATACTGAGATCATGTGACACTTAGATTGCACACAGGTGGACTTTATTTAAGTAATTACGTGACTTCTGAAGGTAATTGGTTGCACCAGATCTTATTTAGAGGTTTAATAGCAAAGGGGGTGAATACATATGCACGCACCACTTTTCCGTTTTTTTTTTTTTTTTATGTTTTGAAACAAGTTATTTTTTTCATTTCACTTCCCCAATTTGGACTATTTTGTGTATGTTTATTACATAAAATCCAAATAAAAATCAATTTTAATTCAAAGTTGTAAGGCAACAAAATAGGAAAAACGCCAAGGGGGGTCAATACTTTTGCAAGGCACTGTAAATATAGTAAATATTATGATAAAAATCTGACTCCCAGTAGTCTGATGAACATAAACACGAACATGAAAGTGTGCTGTGGCTGTGAGTTGAAAATGGTAGTTTGACCTATTCATAGCATATGCTAAAAGCATAAATAAATACTGACTGTAAGTCTGACCAGATTAAGAAATATGACATTGTTTCCTTCACTTTTTGCACAACATTCAGTAACTCAACACATTACATCAGGTACATCTCCAATTAATTTGTATAAAAAGTTACATTCCAATAAAACATAAACTATAACAACAATGTCAGGAAATGCATGCAACATTTTCACGGTCTAACTTTATTCAAGAGCAAATCGGTTTAGCTTTATTGCATTGTTTTTCTGATCTTATGTTTGATCTGTTGTGTTATTATTGAATCTTTGGTACAAGCCAAGAATGATAAAACATTAAGGCAGATAGTGAGATGTAAAATCTTTTGTTTCCTAATGTGGTACATTTTTTGCTCCTGTCATTGCAACAAGTGCAGGCTCATTAGAGAGCAAAGTAGCATGTGTTCATGCTCTGGGTACTTTAAAATAAAGTATAAAAGGCTATAAAATAGTGGGATTTTGATCAATTTGCCACAGATACTAAGAACTGGTGGAACATGAACCTTTATTTTCATTGCACAAATAAGTTTTACTTACACAGAAAAGGATAATCATGTATGTGGCTGTGTGTGTGTGTGTGTGTGTGTGTGTGTGTGTGTGTGTCCACCCTCTCTGCTAACGTGTATAGATTGTATGGCTTTTCTTTATAACCACACAGATCAAAATTCCTTCACGGCAAATTAACTGTGAAATTGTAAATAAGGTACTGAATATGATTGATTTTTTTTTTTTCAAGAAAAAAAATATTTATACTATACTTTATGGCTAAGAAAAAAAGAACTCAACCAATCACATAGAAACTACTATGACATTCCAAAATCCAAAGATGCCTTGAAATGACCTCTTAAAAGTCTATTTGCTGTTTCTTTAGCATTCCTCATTTTCTATCTATTTATTCATCAAATACTTTTATTATAAGAAGCTTGGGTCAAAAGGGATCTTTTAGATATTATATATATATATATATATATATATATATATATATATATATATATATATATATATATATATATATATATATATACTGTATATATAATATATATAAACTTTTAGTCTGTACTGTATGTGTCTATTGAAAAAAACAAAACAAGAAACGGATAGTAAAAATGTATAAGCACTTAAAATATAAAGCTATACTCAAAAAAAGATTACAATTCTCCTTAATGGATGAAAATGTGCTCAAGAATAACTTACTGGCAAATGTTTAACTGTTTTAACCATGTGAAAGTAGGAGAAAACAGCACAAAGATTGCAGAATTACACAACATAGTAGATTCTTGTGGTTGTCGAGTTTCCATATCAACTGCTAAACACCAGATTTATAAGAACAGGCTTTTTGGAAGCACTGCAAAAAAAGAGCTTATCCTCAGATCTTAGAATTTGCATTTTGACTTACGGTCAGATGAGATGGAAATATTTTTGATCATGCACATCATCAGAATGTTTCTGTGAATGTTCTGTTAAAAATCCGGTGGTTGATTAATGATGATTTGGTGCAGTATTGTAATTGCTTTGTCAGGGATTCGTGTGGATATTGATGGCAACTGTAATTCTTCAAAGAACCAGAATATTTCAGCCCATAGTCTGGTTGTCTTTGTCAGTAGGTACAGACTTTATATTTTATATATTTTATATAATGTTGTGTGTCTGTAGCCCAGCCATTAGGGTTGCACAAGCCAGTGCACTCTTAGTGCCAGTCCCAAGCCCGGATAAATGGGAAGGGTGTTAGAAAGAGCATCCAGCGGAAAACATGTGCTCAATCAAATATTGGGATCAGGAACCAAAAATTCATAACGGTCGAGGCCCAGGTTACCAACGACCGCCACAGGTATCGTTAGCCAACAGGGTACCGGTGGAAATTGGGCTACTGTTGGCCGAAGGAGGAAAAGAAGAGGAGGAAGACGTCTACAGAGACGGCAGGAAAAGAAATGTAGGAGAGTGGAGGTTCGGGTTGGTACTTTAAATGTTGTACTATGACTGGTAAAGGGAGAGAGTTAGCTGATATGATGGAGAGGAGAAAGGTAGATATGTTGTGTGTTCAGGAGACCAAGTGGAAAGGGAGTAAGGCCAGGAGCATCGGAGGTGGGTTTAAACTGTTCTATCATGGTATGGCTGAAAAGAAAAATAGTGTAGGGGTGATTCTGAAGGAAAAGTAGAGTAAGAGTGTAGAGGAGGTAAGGAGAGTTTCTGATAGGGTGATGAACGTGAAGCTGGAAGTTGAAGGGGTAATGATAAATGTTATCAGTGCCTATTCTCTACAAGTAGGTTGTGAGATGGAGGAGAAGGAAAGATTCTGGAGTGAGCTAGATGAAGTGGTAGATGGTGTACTTAGAAATGAAAGATTGTTGATTGGCGCAGATGTAGGTGAGGGGAACAGAGGTGATGAGGAGGTGATGGGTAGGTATGGCTTTAAGGAGAGGAATGTGGAAGGGCAGATAGTGGTCGATTTTGCTAAAAGGATGAAAATTGCAGTGGTGAACACTTATTTTAAGAAGAATGAGGATCATAGGGTGATGTATAAGAGTGGAAAAAGTGGATATTATTAGTAAAGGGGAAGTGAGAGCAGCGATTAAGTGGATGAAGACTGGAAAGTCAGTTGGACCAGACGACATACCGGTAAAAGCATGGAGATGTTTAGAAAAGATGGCAGTGGAGTTTTTAACAAGATTGTTTAACAGGATTTTGAAAGGTGAGAGGATGCCTGAGGAATGGAGAAGAAGTGTGCTGGTACCGATCTTTAAGAATAAGGGAGATTTCAGTGTCAGTTGTAGTTACTGCAGACCTGCAGTAACTACAGGGGAATTAAGTTGATCAGTCACACCATGAAGTTATGGGAAAGAGTAGTGGAAGCCAGGCTGAGAGAAGAGGTGACCATCTGTGAGCAACAGTATGGTTTCATGCCAAGGAAGAGCACCACAGAAACATATTTTGCAAGAGGAGAGAGGAGTTGTGTTACTGTATGAAGAAGTCAGGTGTGTCAGAGAAGTATGTGAGGGTGGTGCAGGACATGTATGAGGACAGTGTGACAGCAGTGAAGTGTGCAGTAGGAACACAGACTGGTTCAAAGTGGAGGTTGGACTGCATCAAGGATCAGCTCTGAGCCCTTTCCTGTTTGCAGTGGTGATGGACACGTTCACGGACGAGGTCAGACAGGAGTCTCCCTGGATTATGATGTTTGCGGATAATATTGTGATTTGTGGTGAGAGTAGGGAGCAGGTTGAGAAGAGATTGGAGAGGTGGAGGTATGCGCTGGAGAGAAGGGAAATTAAAGTCAGTAGGAGTAAGACATACATGTGTGTGAATGAGAGGGAGGGCAGTGGAGTGGTGCGGTTGCAGGGAAAAGAGTTGGAGAAGGTGGAGGAGTTCAGGTACCTGGGGTCAACAGTGCAAAGTAATGGAGAGTGTGTTAGAGAAGTAAAGAAAAGAGTGCAGGCAGGAGGTGGAGCTGGAGGTAGCAGAGCTAAAGATGCTGTGGTTTTCGTTGGAAGTGATGAGGATAGACAGAATTAGAAATGAGTTTATTAGAGGGACAGCGCATGTAGGATTTTTTGGAGACGCTTGGTGAGGGAGGCGAGATTGAGATGGTTTGGATATGTGCAGAGGAGGGACATGGGGTATATCGGTAGAAGAATGCTGAGGATTGAGCCGCCAGGTTGGAGGAAAAGATGAAGGCCAAGGAGGAGGTTTATGGATGTGGTGAGAGAAGACATGCAGGTAGTCAATATAAATGCTGTAGCAAACAGTTAGAAACTATCATAGAAATAGTGATTAAGGTGCTTCCTAGGAGCAAAGTTCTTATGTCTACTTTTCTCATTAGAGCAGTAAAGAAAATATTAAAGGTTAATCCAAAGAAATGCTGTAATCAACGTTGTATTTAATTCAATTCAATTTGATTTGTATAGCACTTTTAACAATAGGCATTGGCCCAAAGCAGCTTTACATAGTTAAATAGACTGTGAATATACATGTTAGCATCATAAATTAGTCCTTATATGTTTTTCCCTTTATGAGCGAGCCAGTGGCAACAGTGGTAAGCAAAAACTCTGAGATGGTATGAAGATGATACCTTGAGAGGAACAAGACTCAAAAGGGAAACCATTCTCATCTGAGTGTTATTCATCACTGTTTCATTATTTGTTGAGGTAATTAACTGTTCACTGATGGAGACTGTTTATACTAATTACAGTCAAAATCCATTTTCATGGTTTAGAAAACTCCACATGGATCTTTAGACTGTTCATGTGAAGCCATCCTCAGCTGCACCAAGGGATCTAAAGAGAACCCCATCCAAAGGCAGAACATCAGGATAAATCAGGCAGGTATGTAAAGAAGACCGTAATAGGATCACTGGTATTTGTCTGGCACTCTAAGTTTTGAATATATTGAAGTCTTTGCATTATTGTTTTGGCATTGATCCATTCGAAGTCTTAAACAGCCAAAAGCTTGAACACCATAAGCACTAGAATATGAACACACACTGATACAGTACGTGAAGTGTTTCTTGCTCTACAAAGGCCTGTTTTGAACTAGAAAGATCATGTTTCAGCCTGAAAACAAGCATGACAATATTTTATTAATCTCCACCATCTTTCACCCCAGCCGTCTTGTGTTTTCTCATATACCATTTGATTAGATTTCTGTAGAAGGCAGATAAACAAACAGAAGAGTATTAATATTAAAGCTCTCCAAGAGTTCAGATTAATCACAGCCACAGAGCTACAGATCAGACATAAGAAGACATGCAGATGTCACGTGCAATTGAGAGAGCAGAAATCCAGCACCTAGTACTGTAGAAAGAGATATCAGCTTGAGCTTGTTAACATATGACAGTAGAGATTTCTGCTGATGACAGCTGTGATAGCGTTACAAATCTGAATTCATGAACCTAAGGAGATTGTAAAAAGCAGGCCAAAATGGGAGTATGAATGCCAATTCCAGAAATGTTGAGACACTGTAAAATGTAAATAAAAACAGAATGCTATGATCAAATCTCATAAACCCACATTTTATACACAATATTGTAGAACAAAGAAAACATGTTCATTTTTTTAACTGAGGAACTTTAGCATTTGGAGGAAATAAATAAGGTAATTTAGAATTTTATAGCTGCAACACATCTGACACAGAAAGTTGGGACACAGAAACAAAAGTCTGGATAAAACAGTCAGTTCAAAAAGCAGCATCTCTGATAGTATGGGGTGCATTAGTGCCTATGGTATAGAACATTTACATTTATGCCATTTAGCAGACGCCAAGAGCGATGTACGAAAGTGCTTTGAGTCTTTATTGATGAATAAATCAACACTGGTTTTCTAAATTACAAACTTGAGATACCTTCAGCCTGCAAAAAGAGGATTTTCTTTTTTAAACAAATGCAAAGCAAACTGGGAAAAGTGCTAGATTAAGTGTTTCAGGAGGTAGGACTTCACCTGTCAAGTAAAGATAGCCAGTGACACCCTGTTCAAACATCTAGGGGTTCATTCCACCACCTTGGTGCCAGAACAGAGAAGAGCATTGAAGTATACTTACCTCTTACCCTGAGAGAAGGTGGAACCAGCCAAGCAGTTCTAGGGGATCTCAGGCAGCATGGTGCAGTGCAAGGAGTGATGAGATATCTGAGATTAGAAGGTGTTGATCCATTTTTGGTTTTGTAGGCAAGCATCAGTCTTTTGACCACCAAGACAGTGGATAGAACAGCTTGCACATCTGGAAAGGTTCCATCAATGCTTATTTATCCAGGTTTTAGAGCAACAAATGCTTCTATCCAGAAAATGTATATTTCGAGGAAGTCCTTGCATGTTTGAGCAAGACAATGCTAACTGCATACTGCATCTATTACACAAGCATGACTCTGTGGTAGAAGAGTCTGGGTGCTAAACTGGCCTGCCTGCAGTTTAGACATCAAGCAAATAAAAATTTTAAAAAGACACTCAGAACTGTTGAGCAGCTAGAATCCTGTATCGGACACATATGGGACAACATTTCTCTCCCAAAACTTCAGCAACTGATTTCCTCAATTCCCACATGTATACTGCCAAGAGATATGATACTACACATTGGTAAACGTGGCCCTGTAAACTCAGGTTATTATGTGTGGGGCACTCCTCTAGCTGAGATCTCCAAATTGACCCTAGGAGTTGAATTTGTTTTTGTATTTTGCCATGTGATGGACTGACATCCCATCGAGTGTGTGTTCTCCTTTACTGTGATCCTAAGGCTCTAGATATACTCTGACACTGACCAGCTAAAAGTACTACAGATAAATGAATGAATGAATGAATGAATATGTGAGGATGCATATTAAAGCTTGTGTGTGTAAAAATGACAAATGAGAAAAATATATAGAGAAAAAAGACACAAATGAATGGAACCATATTCATCCGCTTTGGATTTTTTATCCAAATTTTTTTTTAAATAGGAGCCAATTATAAATATTGAGCCATTTTTGTACAGTTAAGCAGTGTGTCAGAGAAGAATAAAAGAAACCATAGAAGTGCTCTATTTTTCAGTCCTGTACTCACGATGTGCTTTGTTTTTGAGGCATTTACTGTTCCTTGCAGCAACAGCCTTGAGACACTCTTTGTGACTAGTGTGTGTGCGATCGCATGTGTGTATACCCACGCTTGTGTGCTTTGAGTTGAGTTCCCAGTAGTACTTGTTGATAACAGGCAATATGTAGGATGACACTTTCTCTCATCTCATCCTGTTGTAGACAGGAGCCTGGCTGAAAACTCGACTCTAAAAATTTGCAGACAAATTTAAATTAGGATCAAATCAGGTTGATGATGTTAGAATAATTAAGGGTATGAAATAAAGTGTGATAACTTGGGATCCTGAAATGATTAAGATGATGATTAAGAAATGATGTAGAGTTTTCTCTCTGTAACTGACTAATAGTCTGGCCTGAACAGTGGTGAGCAAGATTGAAATCTAATCAAATTAGCACACTTGACTAATCCATCTGAAGACTGCTGTGACACTAGCAAATAATATGACCTCTCTATCTTGCATACAGACTTTCTAACTTGCCAATCATTTAAACACATTTCCTCCATGTAAACCTTACTTTTCAGTATTTATTCATTATTACATTTGTAAGCTAACATGCTACTACTGTTAAATATAGTACGTCTACAGTGATTTCTTTATTTTATTTCATCATAAATCCATGTCAATGTAAAATTATCTGACTCCTCAGTAGCTGGTAAAAACACAGCATGTCCATGCTGCTTCAGTCACATTGATGAGATTTTAGCAGACATCTTGAAACAGAATATTCAATGGGAGTGTTTTGTATCATTTAATAGCTTAAGAAGTCCCTTATAGTAGAAAATATGTGCCATATTCTAAAATAGCCATTTAGTTACCACTAAGAAGAAGCTAATTTTGGTGCAGATAGCAATATCATCTTGCAGATTCATTGTCCTAGGTTTGATTCTGTGCTGTCTCTCTTCCCTTGTTCATGTGGGTTTCCTTCTCCATCCAAAAGCATGTAGGTAGACAGACTAGCTACAATAATTTGCCCCCATTTATACTGTAAATGTGCATGCATAGTTCTTTACAATGGACTGGCATACCAATCAGAGTGATATGGCTGGTGTGGCCTTGTGCATAATGTTGCCAGGATAAGCTCTGGGTCCTCTGTGGGTTTTTTTTTTTTGTCTATATATGCTTATTGCTGATAAAGGTATAAATGAAGCAAGATTAGAAGTTAAACATCACAAAGAAGATTACTGTACTAACACATTGACCCTGTAAATCATACATTTACTGTACATAAGACTGAGGTATTGGGAATAGGTTTAGGTATATCAGATGTGGCAAAAGTACACATCCTTTGCTCAAGTAGAAGTACAGATACTCATGTTTTAAAAGTCTCTGGTAAAAGTTGAAGTACTGATTACACTTTTTTTTTTACTCAAATTAAAGTAAAGGAGTTTGGGCTCTGACATGTACTTAAGTAAAAAAAAGAGCCATTACTACTACCAGTTTAAGTGTCATGCTGGTAATTGGACCTTACGTCATATTAATATTAGGGCTGTCGATAAAATAATGAATCATGATTAATGGCCACTTAATCGCATATTTTGATTTAAATCCTAAATTAATACTTTTCACGTTTTTAATATTCTAATCAACATGGGCATGGAAAATTTTGCTGCTTTATGCAAATGTATGTTTATTATCAGTGAAACCATATTCATCATAGAGCATGAGGACAAAATATCCTTGTGCATGTTTCAATGTAATTATGGTGTTTTAAATGACGTTAATCATCAGGACACCAAACGGAACCTTTTCTGTTTTTACAAACGGTTAATGAGGTGATACCGGAGAAACTCTACCTCTTCTAAATTTCATATGGATAACGTAATCAGAGAATATTTGTTTTCGATGTGAACTGGTTTATTTAAAAATGGACATTCCGCGCTTTCTATTCATATATTTCAATTCAATTCAATTTCAATTCATTTTTATTTGTATAGCGCTTTTAACAATGAACATTGTCTCAAAGCAGCTTTACACAGATAATGTGGTGATTAAACGTAAATATGTTCTTTGTAAGTACAGTGCCTTGCGAAAGTATTCGGCCCCCTTGAACTTTGCGACCTTTTGCCACATTTCAGGCTTCAAACATAAAGATATAAAACTGTAATTTTTCGTGAAGAATCAACAACAAGTGGGACACAATCATGAAGTGGAACGAAATTTATTGGATATTTCAAACTTTTTTAACAAATAAAAAACTGAAGAATTGGGCGTGCAAAATTATTCAGCCCCTTTACTTTCAGTGCAGCAAACTCTCTCCAGAAGTTCAGTGAGAATCTTTGAATGATCCAATGTTGACCTAAATGACTAATGATGATAAATAGAATCCACCTGTGTGTAATCAAGTCTCTGTATAAATGCACCTGCACTGTGATAGTCTCAGAGGTCTGTTTAAAGCGCAGAGAGCATCATGAAGAACAAGGAACACACCAGGCAGGTCCGAGATACTGTTGTGGAGAAGTTTAAAGCCAGATTTGGATACAAAAAGATTTCCCAAGCTTTAAACATCCCAAGGAGCACTGTGCAAGCGATAATATTGAAATGGAAGGAGTATCAGACCACTGCAAATCTACCAAGACCTGGCCGTCCCTCTAAACTTTCAGCTCATACAAGGAGAAGACTGATCAGAGATGCAGCCAAGAGGCCCATGATCACTCTGGATGAACTGCAGAGATCTACAGCTGAGGTGGGAGACTCTGTCCATAGGACAACAATCAGTCGTATACTGCACAAATCTGGCCTTTATGGAAGAGTGGCAAGAAGAAAGCCATTTCTTAAAGATATCCATAAAAAGTGTCGTTAAAAGTTTGCCACCTGGGAGACACACCAAACATGTGGAAGAAGGTGCTCTGGTCAGAACGTTTTGGCAACAATGCAAAATGTTATGTTTGGCGTAAGAGCAACACAGCTCATCACCCTGAACACACCATCCCCACTGTCAAACATGGTGGTGGCAGTATCATGGTTTGGGCCTGCTTTTCTTCAGCAGGGACAGGGAAGATGGTTAAAATTGATGGGAAGATGGATGGAGCCAAATACAGGACCATTCTGGAAGAAAACCTGATTTAGTCTGCAAAAGACCTGAGACTGGGACGGAGATTTGTCTTCCAACAAGACAATGATCCAAAACATAAAGTCAAGTCAAGTCAAGTCAAGTTTATTTGTATAGCGCTTTTCACAACAGACATTGTCTCAAAGCAGCTTTACAGAAAACAACAGTGAAGGTGAATGGTGTGCGTTTGTCCCTGATGAGCAAGCCGTGGCATCAGTGGCAAGGAAAAACTCCCTTAGATGATATGAGGAAGAAACCTTGAGAGGAACCAGACTCAAAGGGGAACCCATCCTCATATGGGTGACATCAAGAGTTTGGTCATAAATCTTTCAACAATACAGAACAATTTGTGATCATCATAGATCCAGCATCAGCTTCTCCATGCCAGGGCCTTTAAACACTCGGCATCTACTTCTCCATGATCATCCATAGGTCCATAATCTTCACGAGGTGGGACGTGACTGGAGCTGGCCAAACCTCAGGATGCCTCGGGATGGGGAGAGAAAGAGAAGCAGTGGAGAGGAATTAGCGTAGCTGCTGTTCATGATATTAACAGCACAAGTTGATAATGTGCATGTAATCATATATTCCGGAGCACAAGGTTGTGATGTGATGTGTGTGATGTGTGTTATGTGTAGGCTTTGCTAAAAAGATATGTTTTTAATCTACACTTAAACTGGAAGAGTGTATCTGAACCCCGAACACTGTCAGGAAGACTATTCCAGAGTTTAGGAGCTAAATGTGAAAATGCTCTACCACCTTTAGTGGACTTTGCTATTCTCAGAACTACTAGAAGCCCAGAGTTTTGAGATCTCAGGGAGCGTGACGGATTGTAGCGTGTTAAAAGACTGGATAGATACATGGGAGCCAAACCATTTAGTGCTTTATAAGTGAGTAGCAGTAGTTTGTAGTCTATTCGAAACTTAACAGGAAGCCAATGTAGGGACGATAAGATTGGGGTTATATGATAGTATTTTCTTGACCTGATAAGAACTCTTGCTGCGGCATTCTGAACTAACTGAAGCTTGTTTATTAATGATGCAGGACATCCACCTAGTAATGCATTACAGTAGTCTATTCTAGAGGTCATAAACGCATGGACGAGCTTCTCTGCATCAGATATAGATAACATATTTCTTAGCTTAGAAATATTTCTAAGGTGAAAGAAGGCTGTTTTTGTAACTTGATTGATGTGATTATTAAAAGATAAGTTGCTGTCTAAAATAACTCCCAGGTCTTTTACCGTTGAACTAGTAGTTACAGAACAACCGTCTAAATGCAGGCTGAGATGCTGGAGCTTCTGTGTACTATTTTTTGGGCTGATGAGCAAAATCTCCGTTTTATCAGAATTTAATAGCAGAAAGTTATGGGTCATCCAATCTCTTATTTCTTCAACACACTCAGTTATGCGAGCTAATTGAGCTGTATCGCCTGGTTTGGATGAAATATATAGCTGGGTATCATCAGCATAACAATGGAAGCTAATTCCATGTCTTCTAATAATATTTCCTAATGGAAGCATGTATATTGTGAAAAGCAGGGGTCCTAGAACTGACCCTTGTGGCACGCCATAATTTACTAGCATTATCCTGGATAGCTCTCCATTTAAATCTAAGAAATGGTAACGATTGGACAGGTAGGATTTAAACCAGCTTAATGCCTGTCTCTGAATACCGATGTAATTCTGTAAGCGATCGAGGAGAAGATCATGATCTATAGTGTCGAACGCAGCACTAAGATCTAGTAAAACTAATAGGGAGATGTAGCCTTGGTCTGAAGCTAAAAACAGGTCGTTAGTGATTTTAACTAGAGCAGTTTCTGTGCTATGATGGGGCCTAAAACCTGACTGAAACTCTTCAAAGATATTGTTCTCCTGCAAGTGGTTACATAACTGGGCAGCGACAATCTTTTCTAAAATCTTAGACATAAATGGGAGATTTGAAATTGGTCTGTAATTCGATAGCGTGTTTGGATCCAGATTAGGTTTTTTAATGAGGGGCTTAATAACTGCTAACTTGAGGGATTTAGGGACATGACCTAATGATAGTGAGGAGTTAATAATATTGACAAGAGGCTCACCAGCTGTATATAACACTTCCTTCAGTAGTTTAGTGGGAATTGGATCTAACTGACATGTTGTTGATTTAGCTTTCATAATCGCATCATACAGCTCTTCCTGTCCTATACATGTAAAACAGTGTAGTTGTGGGGTTGTAAGTACGATTGTGTCAGGAGATGCTGTCAGAGGTTGAACTGCCACAATTGTTTTTCTAATGTTATCTATATTTTCAGTGAAGAAATTCATAAAGTCTTCACTACTAAACTGTGATGGAACACATTTTTCAGATCCCTGATTTGTTGTTAATTTAGCGACTGTACTGAAAAGGAACCTGGGATTGTTTTTGTTATTTTCTATGAGTTTGCTCAGGTGTTTAGCTCTAGCAGCTTTTAGTGCCTGTCTGTAGCTAAGCATACTGTATTTATACGCAATTCTAAATACCTCCAATTTAGTTTTCCTCCATTTTCTCTCCAGATTACGTGTTGTTCTCTTTAGGGCATGCGTATGACTATTATACCAAGGTGCAGGTGCTTGTTCTCGAACCTTTTTTAACCGGATGGGGGCAACAGTGTCTAAAGTGCTAGTGAGGATAAGGTCTATGTTGTTCGCCATCTCATCAAGATGATCAGCAGTTATGGGTTTAATGTGAAACTGAGATAAATCAGGCAGGTTATTTATGAATCTGTCCTTAGTGGTTGGAATAATAGTCCTACCAAGTCGATACCGTGGTGAAACACGGTTAATCTGCTCTACCGGTAGTGTGTACAGTATGAGATAATGGTCTGTGATGTCATCACTCTGGGGTAAAATATCTATATCAGTGACGTCTGCTCCGTAGGATATTATTAAGTCTAGTGTGTGGTTAAAACGGTGGGTTGGTCTGGTGACGTTTCGTTTAACTCCAAAAGAGTTTAGTAAATCGACAAATGATAATCCTAGGGCATCGTTTGCATCATCTACATGAATATTAAAATCTCCTACAAGCAGCACTTTATCAAAGCTGATCAAGAGGTCTGAGAGAAAACAAGCAAAATCTACAATGAAATGGTTCACAAATAAACATATCCAGGTGTTAGAATGGCCAAGTCAAAGTCCAGACCTGAATCCAATCGAGAATCTGTGGAAAGAACTGAAAACTGCTGTTCACAAATGCTCTCCATCCAACCTCACTGAGCTCGAGCTGTTTTGCAAGGAGGAATGGGCAAAGGTTTCAGTCTCTCGATGTGCAAAACTGATAGAGACATACCCCAAGCGACTTACAGCTGTAATCGCAGCAAAAGGTGGCGCTACAAAGTATTAACTTATGGGGGCTGAATAATTTTGCATGCCCAATTTTTCAGTTTTTTATTTGTTAAAAAAGTTTGAGATATCCAATAAATTTCGTTCCACTTCATGATTGTGTCCCACTTGTTTTTGATTCTTCACAAAAAATTACAGTTTTATATCTTTATGTTTGAAGCCTGAAATGTGGCAAAAGGTCGCAAAGTTCAAGGGGGCCGAATACTTTCGCAAGGCACTGTATGTTTGTCCCTGATGAGCAACTGTGGCAAGGAAAAACTCCCCGAGATGGCATAAGGAAGAAACCTTAAGAGGAACCAGACTCAAGAGGGAACCCATCCTCATCTGGGTTGCACTAAATGTCCATTTGAAGCAGATATACAATGTTGCGGGGTACAGTGATGATGATCAGAAGCAAACTGTATTCCTGAGTCAGTGTAGCAGACAGTTGACATTAACTACAGTTCAAGCCATCCTCAAAGCGCCCGTTCTTACTCCGGAATTACATGGAACCACCCAAGGTGTTGATGAGAGACCGTCCCAAGCTGCACAGAAGTGGGAAGATCCACGGAGGGGAGAGGGGCAGAAACAGTGGTCACTGGAGCCTCAGGAGCATGTTTAACTCGACCGAGAGAGAGAGAGAGAGAGAGAGAGAGAGAGAGAGAGAGAGAGAGAGAGAGAGAAGAGAGAGAGGGTGACAGGAAGAGAAGGATATGGATTATTAAGTGTCCTTATTGTTGTATGAAAGTTAATGTCACTGTGCAGTTTGGACTCCAGCAAGACTCGCTATGGCAGCATTACTAAAAGGGAGAACCAGAAGGTAACACAGACATGAGGGATCTCTGGGATAAGAGACGACCCACCACACCACCGTCAACAAACCCGAGTGAACGTGTGAATGTGAGGGGACGACAGCATACAAATATACCAGTTTACCAAACACTCTATATCCATGCTCCCTCCAGATCTGAGCCTTTACCTAAGAAAAATCTACTGATAAAAGGCTTGACTAAATAAATACATTTTCAACCGCGACTTGAACACTGAGACTGTGTCTGAGTCCCGAACACTGGTTGGAAGGCTGTTCCATAACTGTGGGGCTTTTTATAAGAGAAAGATCTGCCCCCTGCTGTAGTCTTCATTATTTGAGGAACCAATAGATAGCCAGCACCTTTTGATCTAAGTAGGCGTGGAGGATCAGACTGGTACAGAAGTTCACTCAGATACTGCGGTGCGAGACCGTTAAGTGCGTTATATGTCAGTAGGAGTATTTTATAATCAATGCGAGATTTAATTGGGAGCTGTAGACTGATTAAAACAGGGGTGATGTGGTCATATTTCCTAGATCTAGTGAGGACTCTTGCTGCTGCATTCTGAACTAACTAAAGCTTATTTGTTATGTCTGTGGGGAAAGTATTCACTGAGATTCAGCTTGTTTTATTTTTGTGTCTGTGAAGAGAGATGACTGAGACGGAAGGGAGCGCACCCTGTCTGTTTTCTTTATTTAATTAAAGCACAGTGTTTTATTGTTATGAGTGTATACAAATAAAAGTAAACCCTTTACAGATTCGAATGATGTACTGCTCTTATCTGTACGATAAAAAAGACAAAAAAATAAAAAAAGTAATTTAAGTTTGTTTCAGCATGATGAGGAAAAATGCCACTTGTTATATCAGGGTTCAGGAGTTGTGCAGTCGGGGTACAAGGTAGCAGTGGTGTGGTCTTGTACTGGTTTGTGAATTCAGGGTGGAATTGGTAGAGTGAGTGTTTAGGCTTTACCTGTGGGTGATTCTCCTAAAGAGTTTCCTCTGTTGCTATGAGTGGTCGCAAGGAGATAAAGGTGGAGAGAAAAGAGCAACAATGGAGAGATTTTGAGAACTGTATGTTATTTTTATTGTCATAATGACAATTTGCACACACATACAGTGTGTGCAAATTGTCATTATGACAATAAAAATAATAGTAATAATTGTAATAATAATAATCATAATAATAATAATACTGATTATATTTTGTGGAAATAATTTAAGTATGTGGATTGTATGACTATGACTAAACCTCTAACTAAAATGTTAGTACAAATTGCAATGCAGGGTTCAGTACCCTTGTGTCCATTAAATCACAGTATCAAATTAAAGTAGGGATTAAGGTTGGATCTAATAGCTAAGAATGATATGTCTATTACATTAAGTCCAGTCCTTTCATTAGATGCAGTGACTGCAGAGCGCCTGCGGTTGTTGGCTCTTTTACACAGTGACTCATTAAAGCATTGATAAATGTGCAAATATTAATGAACCTACATACTGCCTTTCTGTCTTTTACATGACAACAGCAATTTTCATGTGAAATATATTTTCTAAACTGATTTACATTTTAGATTTATATTTCAAAATTATAATATGTACTTTATATGCTTTTTCTTCTTTCAGCTTCTCCCATTAGGGGTCGCCACAGCGGATTATCAGTCTCCATACCCCCCCTGTCCTCTACATCTGCCTCTTTCAAACCAACTACCTGCACGTCTTCCCTCACCACATCCATGAACCTCCTCCTTGGTCTTCCTCTTTTCCTCCTTCCTGGTGGCTCCATCCTCAGCATTCTTCTACCTATATACCCTCCTCTGCACATGTCCAAACCATCTCTTCCCTTGTCTTCAAAACGTCCTACATCTGAACTGATCTGATCTCTCCATCTGATAAACTAATTTCTAATCCTGTAAATCGTCATTACTCCCAATGAAAATCTCAGCATCTTCGGCTCTGCCACCTCCAGATCCGCCTCCTGTCTTTTAGTCAATGCCTCTGTCTCTAAACCATACAACATCGCAGGTCTCACCACAGTCCTATAAACTTTCCCTTTCACTTTTGCAGATACCCTTCTATCACAAATCCCTCCTGCCACTCTTCTCTATCCACTCCACCCTGCCTGCACACTTTTCTTCACTTTTCTAACAAACTCTCCATTACTTTTCATTGTTGACCCCAGGTACCTGAACTCCTCCACCTTCTCCACCTCTTCTCCATGCAACTGCACCACTACACTGCGCTCCCTCTCATTTACACACATGTCTTCTGTCTTACTCCTACTGACTTTCATTCCCCTTTTCTCCAGCACATACCTCCAGGCTCAACCTGCTCCCTACTCTCACCACAAATCACAATATCATTCAATTTCTGTCTGCCCTCGTCCGTCAACCTGTCTATCACCACTGCAAACAGGAAAGGGCTCAGAGCTGATCCTTGATGCAACCCCACCTCCACCTTAAACCATTCTGTCGTTGCTACTGAACACTTCACTGCTGTCACACTGTCCTCATACATGTCCTGCACCACCCTCACATACTTCTTTGCATTCCCAATATTGCATCTGTAGTGCTTTTCCAGGGCATTTAACTATACTGTTGCTCACAGATGGTCACCTCTTCGCTTAGCCTGGATTCCACTACTCTTTTCCATAACTTCATGGTGTGACTGGTCAACTTTATTCCCCTGTAGTTACTGCAGGTCTGCACATCTTCTGCACACAATCTTGTAAAACAATTTAGTTAAAAACTCCACTGCCATCTTTCCTAAACATCTCCACGTTTCTACTGGTATGTCATCTGGTCTAACCGATTTTCCACTCTTCATGCTCTTAATCGCTGCTCTCACTTCCTCCTTACTAATCCTATACACTTCCTGCTTCACCATCTCTACACCATCCAACCTTCTCTCTCGCTCTCATTTCCCTCATTCATCAGCTGCTTAAAATATTCCCTCCACCTTCTAAACTCACTCTCCTCACTAGTCAACACATTTCAATCTCCATCCTTTATTGCTTTAACATGCAGCACACCCTTCCTAGCCCAGGCCCCTATCCTGGCCAATTGGTACAAATTACAAAAAAAATAAATTTTAGCTTTTTAATCTTTAAATATTAATGGTCCCCTGCATTCTTTACATTGTATACATATTTGCACTTTAATTAAATGCTATTCACATTTGCATCCACTTCCCTTGTATTATGTGACATGATGTTGCAGTTCAATTGTAGTGTCATTGCCAAATACTGTAAAATGCAGTGAAAAGGTGGGGAAAAATACTGTAATTGGCAAAGCAATAATGAAGCTGCATAAAATTTATATACAAATGTTTATATAAGTATGTGTACTTAAACCAATATTTAATTAAACCTTTTTCATGTGTGCATGTTTCTCCTAAGTACAGTGGGTACGGAAAGTATTCAGACCCCCTTAAATTTTTCACTCTTTGTTATATTGCAGCCATTTGCTAAAATCGTTTAGGTTCATTCTTCTTTCTCATGAATGTACACATAGCACCCCATACTGACAGAAAAACACAGAATTGTTGACATTGTTGCAGATTTATTAAAAAAGAAAAACTGAAATATCACATGGTCCTAAGTATTCAGACCCTTTGCTCAGTATTTAGTAGAAGCCCACTTTTGATCTAATACAGCCAGGAGTCTTTTTGGGAAAGATGCAACAAGTCTTTCACACCTGGATTTGGGGATCCTCTGCCATTCCTCCTTGCAGGTCCTCTCCAGTTCTGTCAGGTTGGATGGTAAACGTTGGTGGACAGCCATTTTTAGGTCTCTCTAGAGATGCTCAATTGGGTTTAAGTCAGGGCTCTGGCTGGGCCATTCAAGAACAGTCATGGAGTTGTTGTGAAGCCACTCCTTCGTTATTTTAGCTGTGTGCTTAGGGTCATTGTCTTGTTGGAAGGTAAACCTTCAGCCCAGTCTGAGGTTCAGAGCACTCTGGAGAAGGTTTTTGTCCAGGATATCCCTGTACTTGGCCGCATTCATCTTTCCCTCGATTGCAACCAGTCGTCCTGTCCCTGCAGCTGAAAAACACCCCCACAGCATGATGCTGCCACCACCATGCTTCACTGTTGGGACTGTATTGGACAGGTGATGAGCAGTGCCTGGTTTTCTCCACACATACCGCTTAGAATTAAGGCCAAAAAGTTCTATTTTGGTCTCATCAGACCAGAGAATCTTATTTCTCACCATCTTGGAGTCCTTCAGGTGTTTTTTAGCAAACTCCATGCGGGCTTTCATGTGTCTTACACTGAGGAGAGGCTTCCGTCGGGCCACTCTGCCATAAAGCCCTGACTGGTGGAGGGCTGCAGTGATGGTTGACTTTCTACAACTTTCTCCCATCTCCTGACTGCATCTTTGAAGCTCAGCCACAGTGATCTTTGGGTTCTTCTTTACCTCTCTCACCAAGGCTCTTCTCCCCCGATAGCTCAGTTTGGCCGGACGGCCAGCTCTAGGAAGGGTTCTGGTCGTTCCAAACGTCTTCCATTTGAGGATTATGGAGGCCACTGTGCTCTTAGGAACCTTAAGTGCAGCAGAAATCTTTTTGTAACCTTGGCCAGATCTGTGCCTTGCCACAATTCTGTCTCTGAGCTCTTCAGGCAGTTCCTTTGACCTCATGATTCTCATTTGCTCTGACATGCATTGTGATCTGGAAGGTCTTATATAGACAGGTGTGTGGCTTTCCTAATCAAGTCCAATCAGTATAATCAAACACAGCTGGACTCAAATGAAGGTGTAGAACCATCTCAAGGATAATCAGAAGAAATGGAAAGCACCTGAGTTAAATATATGAGTGTCACAGCAAAGGGTCTGAATATTTAGGACCATGTGATATTTCAGTTTTTCTTTTTTAATAAATCTGCAACAATGTCAACAATTCTGTGTTTTTCTGTCAATATGGAGAGGTGTGTGTACATTCATGAGGAAGAAGAATGAACTTAAATGATTTTAGAAAATGGCTGCAATATAACAAAGAGTGGAAAATTTAAGGGGGTCTGAATACTTTCCGTACCCACTGTATGTTAAAGTCTGTTCCTAAGTCTAAACAGGATGACTGCCTCTTCCTACTAGATTGCTACCAGTGTTAGCTTTCATATAGCATTTTAATATGCAAACACAATCAATCTATATTCACAAATTAGCCCAAAATATCTACAAAATAAAAGAGTACTGTAGACCACTGAAAGAGGGCTGTGTAGCACACACTGCTATTAATAGGAGAGACTCAGGGCCACAAGTATCTGCAGTGGGTGGATAAGACAGCTGAGACCACCACTGGAGGACATGTAGCACACCAGGGTCAACCTTGGTATTTATTTTTTTTAGAAACAAAAAGATATTGTCTAGAGTAGAATGTACCTGTGGAGCTTGCGCTAGAAGGTGTCAGTAACAGACACTGATAAAACATTGCCTATTCTTTAAGTCATTACCAGATATTTGTAGCAACCCTACACTTAGTAGAGAACAACTTAGTTTTGCATTTACATGCGGATCAGTTTAGTATAAAATTGGAATGTCCTCAGTTTCAAACTGCTGATTATTAAAAAGTTTGCAGTGACAGTCTGCTTGTCTGAACTCTTTAACCCATCCTTGATTGCAGGTGATCTTTAAACGCATGTGTCAGGAATAGCGGGAGGTGAAGTACTGGAAAAGCACTGCAGGGGCCAGATTTGTGACATTTATCATGCAAACGGAATTAAATCAAAGGTAGATTTTGTCTGCAAATTGGACAAATGTTAATACGATGGTAATGCTTTTTTTTCTAAGAATTCCATGGGTGCCTAAATATTCTGCAGAGTGCCACTTGGGGGATGGCATATGAAAATTGAAGCTCTTTTTAGTGCTGAGGGGCTCAGTGGGTAATATTAGGGGGTTACTGCAACATCAGCTTGACTTCTCAGAAGCAAGTCAGAATATAAGCATGGTTTTTGAAGAAGCCCCAGCATTACATTATTATTTGGCAGACATAAAAGAATGGAAGGAAGCACTCTTCTTGAAAACTTTGAATGAAGAAATGAAGAAAATCAGACAACTATCAATGATCAGATAAATGAATCTTAGGAATGAAGATTGGGAGGTTGCAGATTTTTGGAAAGTTTTCATTCAAGGTAAAACTGGAATGACTTCCATTATGGTCACAGTGTAAAAAACAAAACAAAACAACAGATTGAATTGAGACTGATTTTTGCTACTTCTTCTTGTATTAACCAAGATCAGACCTCTGATGGACGGATGGGAACTGAAGTGTGCTTGAATTTATGATTCAATGGCATGAAATTCTGGGAAATTTAAACCTTTTCAAGAACATGATGGAGTGCATTAGAAGTGACAAAAAAAGCTCTCCTGGGTGAAGAGTACATCATGACCATTAATCTCAACATTACTTCCTGCTTTATCATCATCATCATTGACTGATGGCTCTCTGGCAAGTGTATTTTAAACACACCCCTGACAGTGAAGAATGAGAGTTGCTGATGAGTACCCTTTGTATACTCTCCAAAGTGACAGGCTGATGGGGGAACAGCAAACGAATATGGATGCATCTAATATAGATTTCATGATTCAAGAATGGCATCTTCACAGTTCACAATTTGGGTGAAACCTGTGCAGAACGCCATCAAATACTCACAAGTAATGTCGTCCCTAATAAGAAGAAAAATAGACCTATTCCCATGTCCTTTTCGTCAAAACTAAAAGCCCTTCTACAGCACATAATAGTAGACAAGCAAGGGCCAAGAAAGATGAGCCCTGGATTTTTGCGTGGACTATGCCAAAGTAAATGCTCTAACCCACAAGGATACTTTTCCCATTTTTTTCCAGGGCTGCTGGTACACCACTTTAGACCTGTCCAATGAGTTTTGACAGATACAGGTTGACCTAAGAGACTATGAGAAGACGGCCCTTACAACACCTCTGGGGCTCTGTGAATTTGAGAGATTGCCATTTTGTTTGTGCAGTCTACCTGCAAATCCTGCTGCCTGATGCAATGCTGCTTTGGTAAAATAGTAAGTAATTCCCTACTGATTTACCTGTATGAGGTAAGAGTTTATCCCTTTGAATTGAACTATGGACTAAAAATGCTTCTATACAAATGTGGGTAGCAGAAGAAAACCAATTTACTTGACTATAGCGTACCACACGAGACTACCCGGTATAGGGTTTTTCGAGTTGCTTCCTTAAAGTCCATACATTGTCTAGACAGATAATTTTATTTTTTTAATTGCCCAGAATTCTGTTTACACAGGAGAATGCTGTGAATATCTTCCTTCAGCCAGGATTTACAGTAATTCATTTCTAGCTATTGGAATGTTGTGCGAATATTTATATTTGTTTTTAGACTTGTTTTAACTTTTCTTGTTTGTGCTTACTTTTGCTTTCTTGCTTTTCCCCCTTGGCATGAAAGTGATTATGATTTATTGAGCTTACTACTGTGTAAGTAGTGGCTTGCTGGAGCTGTGCATGCAGTAAGAGTTATTAAATTACTGTCTGGCTCTTTTGGACTACAAGCTTGGTGGACATTCATCTCATGATCAGATCGCAAACCTGAAATCATGTTAATAACACATTCAGTCCACCATTTGTACCATCCTAAGCTGTTCATCCATTGTTGCTTTCTGCTTCAGACTGTATCTGTGAGATGAATGCTGAATTTGAGGTTTTATGTATTGTTGCTGACATTGGAATTGGAATTCGGTATGAGTTTTTTTGCCATTTGGAAAAATTAAAATGATACTATTAATATGTCTGTGTTGCCATGCATGGTTGTGTTTGACAGGGAAAATAATGCTGTTACACACAGGGGGCATGTTGACATTAGAGTACCCATTAAATTACCTCAAGCTATCAAATTCACAAAGGCCACTTGTCATTTAGCTTGAGATGTGCAGAATGGTGTAAGAACTCCTGTTAAGGGATCTCTCTCTCTCTCTCTCTCTCTCTCTCTCTCTCTCTCTCTCTCTCTCTCTCTCTCTCTCTCTCTCTCTTCTCTCTCTCTCTCTCTCTTTTTGTGTGTGTGAAGGAGTGTGTCGGCAGTCCCCTGCTTACTCTTCTTCCCCTGTACCCTATGTCCATCTCCTTTATGTTCGTTTTTTTTTCCCTGTACTTGATTATACCCCATCAACTGCCACTCTCTCTTTTTTTCTCTCATTCTGAGCCCCCTTGTGATTCTAATTAAAGTCAGTCATCTCAGTTGTGATTGGCTGAGAGCAGATGACTCACACCTACAGGGGTTTTAGAGGTGGGGGGGTTTGCTCTAGCTCTCTTAGAGAAGAGAATGCATGCTTGCTTCCCATGCACCGTTCGTTCAAAAACACATGCAGAGAGACACATACACACATACACACACTGGTACACATGCACACACAAGCACACATGCTCTCGTTCTCTCCACAGTCAGACGCAAGCTGAGCTGAGCGAAGCATAACAGAAGAGAAAGACAGAACTAAAGAAAATCCTCTGCATCTCCCAGGAGGCTGAGAGAAGAGGAAGAGTTCAGCCATCTCTCTTTTTCCATCTCCTTCTCTCCAACTCCTCCCTGAATCCTCCCTGATCCTGAGAGTCAGAAAGACAGAGATAGAGCGGTAGGAAACAGCAAAAGAAAAAGAAGAGGTGAGTGATATTGCATGTCTTTTAGCTACTGAAACTGTCATTTATTAAATGTATGGACTCTCGAAGCTATCTGTATAGGTATGTAGTCTATATCAGTGGCTTGGGAGCTTCAAGTGATGCTGCTGCTGTTTCAAATTTGCTGTAACGTTTGAACTTTTTGTGGTTGATATTGGAGTGGCTAGAAATCTTCAGAAAGTTTTCTGGAGAGCAGTTGTGGCGCAGTTACAGTTCAGCCACTGTGTAATGCAGTGGATGTATTTGTGTGTGTGTGGGTGGGGGGGTATTGTACATGTATGTGAAAGTATGCTTATTGGGTACCACCAGGGGGTGGCAAGAAGGACAGAGAATGGTGTGAAGGAATGTTTTGGTGAAGGATTGTTTTTTGAAAGGTCTGAGTCTGTGGTTAGATGCATGCATATTATAATGGGGCTGATTGTGTGGTGTGTAATTTTTGGTCTGCGTATGTATCGTGAGAGTGTGTTCTTCTCAGTATGCTTGTGTAAGTGTGAAGCTTGTTTAAAGCCTTCCCTGCTCTGTCACAGTGTGGGTGGAAACTGAGATCTTTCTGCCTGTGATTTTGTGTTTGTGTGTGTGTGTGTGTGTGTGTGTGTGTGTGTGTGTGTGTGTGTGTGTGTGTGTGTGTGTGAGAGAGAGAGAGAGAGAGAGAGAGAGAGAGAGAGAGAGAGAGAGAGAGAGAGAGAGAGAGAGAGAGAAAGCAAGATAGTGTGTGAAAGAAAGAGGGAGTGATTGAGTGAGAAAAAAAACGGCAGTTGCAGAGGAGTGAGAGATCTCTGACGGAACAGTTGAGAGGGATGACTGTCAAACCAGCGTTCTCTTCTCCCCTTTACTTTGTTCATTTTCTTCACATTTTTCTCTCATTCAACACAAAGGATATTTCACCTCCTTAATGAGTTTCAGTATCATTACAAAAGTAAGAATAAAGAAGTATTGACATTGATGCCAGTTGATGTCATCTGATGCCATGCTCTGTGGAAATATGTCTCTTTAAACATATATACTGTGCATACACTTTGACTTAATATGCATCAAGTAAGATATCTCACACCTTTTAATGGCAATGTTTTCAACAGTTTAAAAATTAGTTTTTACTGGTATTTATATATGGTACATATTCCCATTCCCACATTCCATAAGCTTAAATAGTAAAATCTGTCTCTCTCTCTCTCTCTCTCTCTCTCTCTCTCTCTCTCTCTCTCTCTATATATATATATATATATATATATATATATATATATATATATATATATATATATATATATATATATATATATATATATATACAGTATATATAGTGATTGTATTTTGGACTAGGCCATACAATTTCATAATCAATGTTTTATCATTAATATTTACACTATCACACTGATTTCATAGGCCAGTAACATTTAAAGACAAGTCTGTTTCATTGGAATAAAACACACACACACACACACACACACACACACACACACACACACACACACACACACACACACACACACACTCCGCACACTATTATGAAACAAGCCATTTGATGTTAAAATTCCAGGTTTTCGTTTAGACGCAAATCAGTCCAGCTCCTCTCCATAATGGCAATAAATGAAATGCATTTCAATAACAAACACAATCCGTTATATACATATTTGTTTGTGCAGGAGCGCGTGGTTGCATAAGGACACATCAGCAACTAAGGCAGATTTCTATTATCTGGTGGCCAAAATCAAATAAATCTTAAATCGGTGCCATTTTTCTCATTAATTTTGCCTTTCTCCCCCCATGCCTAATCATTATGTGGCACATGGGCTATATCTAATCCCATGGCAGATTCACTTCTGCCATTCTTTCTCGTCATTTTGACCCGCTCTCTCCCTGCTGACAAACGAAGCCCTCAAAGCCTATCTGAGCTTGTTCAGCTTCTGCTTAGGTGGGGGGCTGGGGGGGTGGTTTATGGCGTTATTGCGACAAAAAATCAGACGCATTGTTCTATTTCTCTCCTTCTCGCCCCCTCATTCTGCCTTTTGAAATTTTGATGTTGGATGGTAACCCACTGTGAAATTGCGTCATGCTTGGGTGGGTTGTGCAGAGCCAGAAGTGGCAGCTATATCTGGCCATCACTAGATTCTGAATTCTAAGCTATGTATATGTTTAAGATATGTAGTGCATGCTATAGATGCTTCGGTATAGAACAAATCTGCTTTAGCCATGACTGAATTTCTGTATGGCATTAAAAGTGTATATCATAATAATATTAATAATAATAAAGAATGTAGCTTTGATTGTTTTGGAAGACAGACTCATTTTATACTGAGGAAAATTTACTGGCAAGTTTAGCATGTCAACTCTAAGTAATAAAGCAACACCTTTGCAATTATGCAACCCAACACAGAATGATATTCTTGTTGAGTTTGTGGTTTATTGATTTATGAGGTAATTTGTTCGAAGCATTTTTGTACTCAGTCTTGGATATCAACTGTTTAAATGCTGTATTGCACACTGCTGTAACAAAACCTTATTCCACATATACAAAATTATATCTGCACAAGTTTGTCTCAACAGTCAGCAGTTGTTTAGTTTTATTTTTTACCACAGCCAGTCTGCTGACAAAGAAAACAGGCAGCAGTATTGTGTATGCTTCAAATAACGTGTATGCATACATACTTACATATGTGTGTGTGGCAGTGCTGAGATGGAACTTGCAACTGATGTAACTTACATAATATGTATGGGAGGGAGTTTGCCTATTTTTGATTTCTTTATATGAAGCTTTGGCTTAGCAGAACTATTTCTGTATGTTTATAAACCATTTTTCTTTAGTGCACCTGTTGTATCTGGGGTAAAATGCTAAAAGATTAGAAATCAGAAATGTTTTAGTTATGATTGCAAGGAGTAAATCTTCCAAGCTTCCAAAGGACTCCTGGGTGCATTTCAAAATGGCTGGAAATTCCCCCAAGGGAACACAGGAAGAAAATATCAGCCACAGTTGACGAGCCAAATTAGTAGAGAGTAGAGGCACATGCACAAACACAAAAAAGAATGCTCAAAGGACGTGGAAAAGAAAATGTGAAAAATATTCGCCAGATGATGGCAGCTTTTTTCCATGCCAGCTTGGATGGCTAAGAGCTGCAAGGGCATTGGACAGAAAGATAAGAGGAAAGACAGAATAAGCACAGAGGGAGAAGTCTTGGCAAGGCACCCTGCTGCTGGTAAATTAGTGTATAATGAACGTTGTTCATCTCTCTTGTCTTCTCCCTCTTTCTTACATTTTCTTTTGTTAATACCAGTGCACACTACTGTAATTCCTGGGGTATACAAAATACTAACAAAATACTAACTAAATAACATCATATGTAAAACATCATATGTTATTAAACATCAAATACAATTATGTTTTAGATTTAGGAATTAAATACCTACCGTGTGTCACAACAGGCTATAGTCTGGCATTCAATCTGGTCGTAGTCTAAAGGTGTCAAGTCCACTGCCTAATTATATAAAATGGCCTTATGGCATGCCCGAGGTCACATGGAGCAATGTATAAATAAACACTGGCTATTTTATGAGATATGCCGCTGTGCAGGGGTTTGGGTGTATACATAAAGAAAATGTATACATTGTTTGCATGTGGTTTGTGCTCATAAATGCGCACTTGTGTTATTTTCCATTTGAGTTTGTTTTCCCTCATTTGCTGATTGATGCCTAGAACATAGTGAGCAGGTTTTTATTCTCTTACTGGATGACATTTACAGTGTAGTAATCATATAGGCCTGGCCTGACCTTTGGCGCTCACCGATAAAGCCCTGTCAGATTGGTTTTGATACATAATACATGACACAGATCAGTTGGCTCATCCTCAGTACCGCAACACTTGCTTCAGGTCAGCAACTGCAGACGGAACTTGGTGTGTGTTGAGTGTCCACTCTCCTGTCTCTCAGAGTTTCACATCCTGTGGCGCTAAGTGAGAGGTGTGACAGTAACACGCTAACCTTCCTGTTCTCGCCTACATTTCCCATCTGTCCCTCCTCTCCAGCCATCTGGCCCTTCCTGGACTAATTAGCCAATCAGCTGCTTCGGCGAGAAAGACGTGTAATAGGTTGTGTTATGCGTCAAATTTAAGTTTATAAAAGTCTGTTTTTTTTTTTTTTTTAGTTGTTGTTGGTTTTTATATATATTTATATATATATATATATATATATATATATATATATATATATATATATATATATATATATATATATATATATATATATATATATATATATATATATATATACAACATAAATGAATATTTCTCTGTGTCACTATACAGTGTCTTCTATTTTCCATGTGGCACATAGACATGATGTTCTTGAAATAATTATCAAGACACGATCACTTGTTCAGACTTTTGTAGGCAACAATAATAGGGAACTGTGTGTTCATGACTCCACACATGATGAGCGTAATGACATCTGAATCCATGATGAAAATATAAATGCGTTGTGGGCTTCTTTCCCAGCATGTAGTTTACTTTGATTGTGTTTTCGTGCTGATTGAGGCAAATGTCAATTTGTCCTGGAATTAGGTTTCAGCTGTTGCTAGAAAAAAAGTTTGAAGAATAATGATTGCAGTGCTTCACCAGGGATCAGTGTTGAAATTCCTAGCAGAGACAAGACATTTCATCTGGCATTTTAGATAAAAATATCAAATTAGACAGGACAAACAATAGAAAACCAGAAAGACAGAGGATTGGGTCAAGCTACACAAGCAAATATCACACTCTTGTAAATAGAATTTTTATTCTATATCTTAAAAAAAAATTATAAACTAGTACTGAAATTTACAATTAGAAACCATTATGTGCATAAAGCCATTGGAAGCCATTTTTTATGTAGTCCTTAAAACTGACCAGCTGTTTCTCACTGAAGCTTTACAAATTTCTGTGACCGAGTCTGCAATATGATGAATAATGCTTCAGTTCCAAAGTTCACGGTATGCTGTAGGTCAGCAAATAATAAAATGAGTAGTTAAGACTTGTGGGTCAAGACATCTGCTCAATAGTCTAAATTAAATCTGTTGAGATGGAGAGTACCACTGAAACACTGAATTCTCTCTCTGTTTCTGCTCTGTTCCCTTGTAAATGTCACCTTTTGAAACATAAAGAACTGAAAGGCCTCCTAACACATGGAATCTCTAATTGTCAACCCAAATAACCTAATGATCATGTTTCAGTCCTGTAATCGACGAATGTGACAGTTGTTATATTGATTTTGGCTAAGAACAGCATTAATATTTTTTGTGACTGCTTTTCTTTTTGTGGGAAAGACCCTAAGGGTCTGGCTGAGGAGTATGAGTTCACCTTTACTGTATTGTCTTTGCACATTCGGGTGAAGAGCAAATTAAATCAGTTTATATCTATGGTTTGCAAGTATTTTTAACCTGAATTTATCATTTTGATCATGTTTCGGTCAAATTTTGGTCATGTTCTTTATCTGAGGTACAGTTTTACTAAGCTTCTGACAAATGATTCTGTAATATAATTGGTTGCCCTTTTGTATGTAGGTTTTAGTGGGTGTAAATGGAATGAATGCTGTATCTGCTCTGCAGGAAAGTGGCAACAGATGCGACATAACCTGTATCAATCTGTCAGTAAGATCAATATTATTGTGCAAATATGTTTACGCAGTGTTCATAGAGTCTTTTTTTTTTTCGTTCCACATTTAGTCCTAGTGATATTCCTCATGCTGGGTTCAGTACCCACGATGCTCTGCATGTGGCCTACCCTGGATTCCCACAAACATGCCGTTAAAAAGGAGCAGATTTATTCGTTAATTAATCCCCTTCATCATCACAATCCAGGAGACCAAACCCTGACATTTAGGGTCATTAATAATTTGCAACGGTGAGACCACATCATGGAAAGCCACGCACTAAATATAGAACGCTTTCATTAAAAGAATAGAAATTTGATGTTAGGTTGAGGTTGCACTTTTTGTAAATTAATGTCTGCCATTGGTTTGCTTGTTTTCAGTGGGGATTTTATTAGTAAACTCCTTTCATTTGTGAGAGTCTGCAGTTTTACAGACCTGATTGCCTTTGTGAGCTTCAAGTCTCCAAAGGCTGCATTATACAGAAACTTAGACACTGATGTGTGTCATAACAGCCTCCAGTTGCCATGACAACTAGCGCAACCTGTCATCAGTCTTCTAAATGCATATTCAGCTGCTGTCTGAATAAATACTTTGGCATTTCAGTATATCATAGTGCTCAGTGGAGGTGCTGCTGGGGATCATGCATCTTAACAATAAATGCAGTGACTATTTAAGTTAGCCTAAATCCCCACCTGCATGGCTTTAGCATGCTGGGGTATGGTTTCATTTTGCGGCTGACTTTATATGAAGTGCCTGCCACTTTATGTAAAAAGAACAAGTGACACTTCGAGATGACAGGCTTTTGTGTCGCAGGAAGATGCCGCAGCTCATTATTTAAAGCCCTTTTGTTAATCAGGCGCTTGTTGAAAGCGTAAACGCATAGAAAATTAAAAGGCAGGAACGTGAGTCATGTTTGTTAAATCAAATTGCTCGTTTGTATCATGCATAAGTCTTTATCCATTGATGGATGGATGGATGGATGGATGGATGGATGGATGGATGGATGGATGGATGGATGGATGGATGGATAGTTTAATAAAACAACAGACACAGCAGCTGTTGTGGTGTAAAAAGTCTTGCATGCAGTTTCTGTTTAATAGCTTTTCATTGGTCAGGAACCAAACCATCTGTTTATAATATCATTCAAAATAAACAAAAAAAAAATGAAAACAAAACAACAAAAAAACCTCAAGACATATTCTATATCATTTCTACCAAAATAGGGCTGTTTCACTGAATATAACTAATATAGCTAAATGTTTTTATTCATATTAATGCTTCGCAAGCTTTCTATGTATGTACTTTAGGTCTTTACAATAGAAATGTGCAACTGCTTTTATTATAAATATAACTCTGCTTTCAACCCACAACAAGAATAATAGTGGGAGGTCTATCAGGATTTACATTGGCCCCTTTTTTTAATGGAATGCACACGCTAATAAATTGTTCACATATGGAGGGATAAACACACATTTGCTGATACTGGAGCTTGAAAATGCATGCTTACAGCCAAGAAGACATAGACTAGCTAAAAAAAATTGTTTTATTAATGGCATTGTGAAAGAACATGCATGCACACATTAGCCAAATGAGAGCATGCGTTATTTCAAGTGTACTTTAAATCTTTATGCAGGCCCTTTTTTTTTTCCAGTAGAGGTTGTTTTAGTATTGTTAACAAGGGTCCAATGATCAGTATGAAAGCTTACATATGACTTCTGGACATAGGTTAGGGGGAAAGTTTTGGAAAAGTGATACTAACAGAGTGCAGCGTTGCAGCTTGTTCCTGCTTGTAACTAACCTGCCCTGTTAAGTAGGCAGTAGGAGGGAGAGAGAAAGAGATGGAAGGAAAGCTTTAAAAAGCATAGCAACAAGAGTTTTTTTCTATCTCTCTCTCTGCGGTTGTGCAGGAATAACGAAGCCTCATTGCACAATGCCTTCAACCAGCAGGCATGTGTGTGCATCTGTGCAGGTTCCTAATGTCCCTTAGTGTCATTGACTGAATTGTCATGTGCCAAGTGGAAACATATCTCAATGTCAAGCATGTAGGAGTGACCTGGTTCTTCTAGATCAATCCAATGGCATCTCACATGACTCATGCATGCCACCTGTCATAGCAGCACTATGGGGAACAAGTTTGGCCTGAAGTATGCATTCGGCATCACACCTAGCATCAGAAGCGCAGGCAAACAAATGGAAACTATTCTGCTTTTTCCTGGTCCCTTCGTTTCTGCACCGCATGAGTGCAATTTGCCTGTTGAAATGCTGCGTTCCTATTTCAGGCCATCCCACACACTTACAGTGACACACGCATGCGTGCACGCACACACACACACACACACACGAACGCACACACACACACACACACACACACACACACACACACACACACACACACACACACACACACACACACACACGTAAAGTCATTGTGTGCCTTTCCCACACATGTGAAGAAAGAGAACTAAAATTTGTCACTGCCTAATTACAGTGTTCAGCTGCCCAAGGAGATGTTTCTTTTCTCCATTATTTATTTATATATTTTTTTTTTTTTACATGAGAGAGAGAGAGAGAGAGAGAGAGAGAGAGAGAGAGAGAGAGAGAGAGAGAGAGAGAGAGAGAGAGAGAGGGTTGATGGAAAACCTCCTGCTTTAGCTTTCAAGAATAGTCTCATGGCAATTAGCATATCAAGGACCAGGACAGTTCACAATCCAATGAACTGCAATCGTCTGTGTGTGTGTGTGTGTGTGTGTGTGTGTGTGTGTGTGTGTGTGTGTGTGTGTGTGTGTGTGTGTGTGTGTGTGTGTGTGTGTGTGTGAGTGCAAGCGAAAGGTGCCTGGCTGGTTGCATTGCACCTAATACACTTTAAAAAATAATATCTTATATATTCTTATATTTGGTTTAGCAGTCAGCAATAAACACATTTGCGACTCATCACAAGGCCCAAATAAACATCACAATATATCTATTAACACAATAATGTGGAACATTAACAGTAATCTACAGTCTCAGAAAAATCTCAGTATATTGGTAGAATGAACATGTTTTTTCAAAAATATTTGTACTTAGTTTATATTATATGCTTTTCATTCAGACAGCTTTTAAGAAAGCCTTACCCACAAGAAATCCATTGTGTCATTGTGTACCATTAAAACCTAGCGCCCAAAGATCGTCTAAAAGAACACATTCAAAGTGCAATTACAGTAAATGCCTAATACCAGATGAGTTAACACGAGTTCATGAGTGGGAGAGATGACCCTGTGTGTGTTTACAAAGAAATTGTGTAGAGAATCTTTTTTAAAATAATGCTAGTTTTAATTTCCCCTATGTATGGAGACTTTGGGGACAGCCTGTATAATGGCAAAGCTCATAAAACAAGTAATTTCCTTTATTGTGATGCTTCTTTTCTATTTACTGGTTAACCATTTATTTATTTAATCTCTATAAACAGAGAAACTTTGATTCTTAATTTGCTTTATAGCTCTGGTAAGTGCTGGTTTGGACTATTGAAATTTGTGAAATCTCTTTTCCATGTACTCTTTTTTTTTTTTTTAGTCAGTGGAAACCATGACAATGCAAAGGTGTATCAAAAGAGCTTTTAAAATGGCCTGGAGCAAAACAAATGATACACAATACACAGTAGCATTACCTGCTAAACATAGTATTTCCAAAAACCTATTCATTGTTTGTTAGATAAAAGATAAAAAATTAAAAAAATCCCCTTCTATTCACTATCCTGCTGATTGTGCCTTTATAAAACACATTTACTGCAAAGATAGGTGAAATGCGAGGAAAGCTCAGTGGTTTGTCTTTATGTTCATGTGGGCTGCTGTAAAAGAGGTCAAGAAAAAGAACGGATAAGTACGATTAAATAGAGAAAGCTCATAATGTTCCGCCTTTTTTATGACTATTTTTTTTTTTCAGCTCTAATAAAGGCTGCTCTTAAATGTCAGTCTTCTTATAGTATTGTAATACAGAGGGTTTAGGGTGGGGGGAGAAGAGTTACGAATTTGGCGCATTGCAATTTTTACTTTTTCCTGCGAGGAAAGTGTGTGTATGCGTGTTTGGGTCTGTGTTAAAGGGATTTCTAACCCTCAGCCCTTCATTCGCTGTTAGTATGGATGGAAGCACACGGCTTTCAATAACAAAAAGTGCTGAGCTTCTGTTCTACTGAAGGGAGCAACACGGCCGTATCTCTAATCAAATTCCATATTAATCATATTTCACTACACTACAGCACAGCAAAATTTAATACCTCGATCCCTCCTTTATGTTGTGTTCTGTAAACTAGGCTTGCTAAGTAAAAAGTCGAACTCAGCTGTGTGTGCTGTTATATGATTATTATTTTTATTTTCCAATATCTGCATGCTCTTATGTTCTTAAATGTTTTTATTCTTCTTATACTACAGCAATTCACACAGCAATTCTAATACTACAGCAATGACATATCATACTTTTTAATCTGATTGCAGTTATGTTACATGTGTGGACTGTTCATGTAACAATTTTTATCATTAATGTAATAGAAGCTACTGTATAAACAGTCAACCATTACCTTTTGGTCAAATTAAAACAATACTCTAACAGAAATGACGTTGTTTGAAAAAAAGTGTAGAAAACGATAGCATAATGTATTAGATCATGAAAGTTTGATGTTAGCTTTGCAAGTACTGTTTTAGAAAATGTGGTTTTTTTTTTTTTAGAAAATAGGTTCCCTTTTTAAATCTGCCACATTATGTACTATAGCAGGAAAATAAGTTTCATAATTGTCATAAAATAAAAAACTAAACTCAACCAAATGGCTGATATTGATGGACGATGTGTCCAAGGTGGAGTTAATGATCATCTGTCGGCCTTGATGGACAAAATGATTTTCCTCCAGATAGGGCCCAATATCAGTTTACCACCTGTGCCCTGACTGCACTGTTGCATGTTTGTTGTGTGTGTTGGATTTCTTGCTATTTATTTTATTTAGTAAAACATAATTGGTTGTTTAAAACTAAATGAATGTAGTGGCTTCACTGTGTGAGACAATTCATGATATAAAGTACATCACAGCCAAATACAATAAAAACAAAAAATACAAATACTTTCTACATACAAAAAAAATCACTTTGTCATATACAATGTAACTAACAGAGACAACATTAGACAATCATTGTTGTAATCATCACAATTTATTTCTATACACTGGCAAAAATAATTATGTGTTATGTAATGTTATATATACATGGAAATGTTCTGGAAAAAAAAAGTTGCAGAAGATTAATATATCAGTGAAACATCAGTTAAAGGGCTTTAAAACATTTTACTGTGTGCACTGACCTTATTCATTTTTTGTGATTTTTATGTGATTTTTGCCCCTCTCTGGAACAAATTAAACAGCGTTGCCTCTATTTCTATGTTCGAACAATTGTTGTGAGTCAGTGTAGTTCAATGAGAAGAATTAAAATGATTGCACCTTGCTAAGTGCTTTACTTGGTTTTAAAGTTAGCTATGTCAAGTTTGCAAATTGACTGTAACATAGCATTGATTGACATAGGTAGTGGTAGAGTGTTAATGAAAAGCAGTGTGGTCAACATTGCTGGTGCTAAAAGTGTGTGAAGATTATTGAAAATCTAAATTTTAGTTCAGACACTGATAAACCAAGTCAGGAAAATCAGGAAATTTAGGATAATTATTCCTATTCATTCAGTATAGCTTGTGATTATAATAGTTAACTAAAGGATCCTCTCTCTCTCTCTCTCTCTCTCTCTCTCTCTCTCTCTCTCTTACACACACACCCACACACACCCACACACACACACACACACACACACACACACACACACACACACACACACACACACACACACACACACACACACACACACACACAGTTGTTACAGGTCAAACGGCTTGTTTTGTGTGATTCTGATAAGCTGTGTTCAGAATGGAATGGATGTTATTGGATTGCACTGATAAAGACCCGTTCATTCTTTTTCTCCATGTAACGGAATTAACAACAACATAATCTACTCAATAACATCTCACCTACATGGACTCATATCAGTAATAAAGTAATGGCTTTTGGCACACATTGTTAGTCCCACAGCGTTTCTTAGAGGGCAGGGCAGGGCACAATGTTAGTCAGACTCCAATTAAAAGTTTCGATTATACTGAAAGATTGCACACATCAAGACATAAATGTGCAAAATGCTAATGCAGTATAATACACATTGCTTGAATACACTTTTGAAAAATCCAACATTACAGGGCATGTTGTTATAGTAAAATAATCAGGGAAGGGCTGCAGTGATGTCTAATGTTAACCATAGTTTAGTGAGTAAATGTATATTTAATACACAACAATGGAGAATACCATACACAACCACAATGTCAAATATGTACTAGACCTTTTGTTAATCCTCATTCTTAACTAATGTAACTCAAGTAAGTCTAGTTAATATTACTGAGGTGAATCTATTTATTTTGAGTTACTTCTCTCTTCTTCTTTGTGCATAGGCGTATGTGGCATCTATCTCTCGCTTCACAGAAATTCATTTACTAAAAATGCCATGGTATGTCATTTAAGATTTCTACAATCGTAATGTTACACTCAGTAGCTAACATTACAGTGACTAGGTAATGTTACAGTGATTGGATAATGTTACAGTGACTGGCTAATGTTACAGTGATTGGATAATGTTACAGTGACTGGCTAATGTTACAGTGATTGGATAATGTTACAGTGACTGGCTAATGTTACAGTGATTGGCTGACATTACACTGATTGGCTAATGTTACAGTAATTAGCCAACGTTGAAGTCATTGTCTAACATTACAGTGATAGGCAAATGTTACAGTGATTTTCTAACCTTACCTTACAGTGATTGACTAACATTACAGTGATTGGCAAATGTTACAGTGATTTTCTAACCTTACAGTGATTGACTAACATTACAGTAATTGGCAAATGTTACAGTGATTGGCTAACCTTACAGTGATTGGCTAATGTTACAGTGATAAGCTAACATTACAGTGACTGGTTAATGTTACAGTGATTAGCTAATATTCTATTGACTGGCTAACATAACAGTGAATAGTAAATGTTAAAGTGATTTATTATTTGTTGAAGTGATTTGTTAAAGTGATTTGTTAAAGTGATTTATATTACAGTGATTGTCTAACATTACAGAAATTATATATATACTGTGTATATATATATATATATATATATATATATATATATATATATATATATATATATATATATATATATATAAACAGAGCTCTAACCTCAGCCCCACTGTACACCTTTGGGATGAATTGGAACACTGACTGCACCCAGGTCTTTTCACCTGACATCACTTCCTGACCTCACTAATGCTCCTGTGGCTGAATAAGCAAATCCCCACAGCCATGCTCCAAAATCTAGTGGAAAGCCTTTCCAGATGAGTGGAGCTTATTATATCAGCACAGTGGAGACTAAACCTGGAATGGGATGTTTAAAACCAAACAAATGCTGACATTGGTAATACATTACAATAACTAAACACTATTTAAATTACAAATTGATAACATTTTTAGATATGAAAAATTATTACCTGCTCATTATTTGATAAATAACTAATGTCTAATAATGATTCATGTCAATGTTTAATGTATTTAACCACTGCTTATTTACAAATTATTAGTGGGAGTAATTCTGAAAAAAGACTAATTATATACATGTAATTGTCAGTTATATACTCTTTTCTACTATCCGTAATTTAAAACTATGAACAATAGTTTAATAGGTGTTTATATATTATTTGCTATCACTGTACTTATTACTATTTAATAGAAAAATTAAGTTCTTGCATTATGCATGGTACAATTTTGTATAATATATATATATATATATATATATATATATATATATATATATATATATATATATACAGTATATATATACATATTTTTAAAAATACGTGTTTTAATAGTAATTGACCATTTTGTCATTTGAAACCGATGTATTAGATAAATATCAAGCACACTAGGAAAAAAATTATTTAAAGGTTAAACACTTCTATGGGCCTAATAAAACAAACAAGCAAATAAAATATATTAATGCAGAATTTCCCAAAAGTTGGGGCCAACATGAACAAATGTGAACAGAAGAAAGCTGATAACTGTTCAGAGGCTCTCCAACCACAGTGTTAAAGCCTATAGGACTAGTTGAAAAAGTACTGCACATAGGCCACATATATTGATATTGATATTGATATGATTTTCTGTGAACAGTCATTTGAAATCAGTTTAGACCAGTATGACTCTACTGAAAGACACTTCTGGGCTTTTTTTTTTTAAACAGAAAATTCTCTGTAGTTTTTCAGAAAGAGAGGCGACCTTAAGAGTACCTAAGCGAAATGAGGTATCAAATTGCCATGTGCCATGAGAAGATGAGTCTGGGTGTCCAAATTCAATCTGAAGTTCGGTGGGAGATAGATTGAGAAAGGCAAGGAGGGCCTCCTTGGGTTGTGTTTGGTTTTATTTGGGGAGCTATTTGCCAGAGTGAGCTCCCTCTGTCTTCATTACTCTCCCACTGTGTGGCGGATTTAATGACACATCGGCTTCGGCAAGCTTGTTTCCTTGCGCGAGGCTCGCAGCTGCGCAACGTTTCCACGGAGATCTGAAAGCTCCATGGCGACCAGCATGAACGTCTGACAGCCTTTAAGGATAGATGATGCACCTGATTTTCTTTGGGATCTAGTGAAAGCAAAAAAAAAGGCTAATACTCTGATAAAAATACCTGTGTATACATTGCAAGATGTGGAGATTTCTAAAGCACAAATTGATAAATTGGTATCCTGACTCTTGTATCTTGAAGAAAATGCTGTGATTCCTACAATACAGTTTGGATGAACATTTGTGTTAATATAGTATGTATAGTATATTCTTTCAAATGGGGTTACATGTTCCTGTCTCATTTTATGTCACTCAATATAGCTGTGTGTTTGTATGTGAGATTATTATTATTTTTTTTATTTACTTATTTTTTTAGCACATCAGATGTACTTTCCAGTCAGGTGAATGCCTCACCATGGCACAACGCTACAGTAGGTAGTTTATGGTTCATTAAGCATTTTGCTCTTATAATGCCCCCAAGGATTTTAGGTTGTGTCTTGTCACCATGACAGGCTCTGGCCATCTGTGAAAGCCACTAATTCATGGATATGAAGAAAACTTTTATATAGATTGATGAGATATATGAGAATATAGAAATAGAATATAGAATATAGATATATTAGAAATGACTGCCCATAAAAACCTAGTAGAAATAGTCAATGTCTAAAATGCATAAACAGTTCTTAAATGCATTTATTTATGTATGTACATTTTTTTACCTATTGGCAGCATTTCAAATATAGGATAAACATTGGGATGACTTTGTATATGCAGCTCCCACAGTTTAAAGGGCATTTATATCTGCCAGAAATGGCAGGACTTCCTAGTTTTGCCAAAATGAAGGCCACAGTGTTACAGAGAAAAAAGGGGAAACGTGCCATCTTCTGCCTCTTACTTGTAGCAATGTTCTTTTATTGAATAAATCCTCTATGGTGTTCTTCTCAGTCCTCCTGATGACTTGTGGAGGCATATGAAATCTCATTTTCCAAATGCCTATTGCTCTCTCCTCTATGCAGTGTGACCTCTGGTGTGCACTGTCATAAATTCTCCTCGTCTACAGTCCGTGGATGAACACTTGATGAGAGCGAATAAGCATGGAATGGATCACCACTATCACCCACTAGTCAACCACTTCCTAAGTCCTCATTGCCTGCTCTGTAGCAGACTTCAGAAATGGCCCAGATTAAGGAATCATGATTTCTCAAAGTCAGTTTGGCCTATATGTCTGCTGTCCACTAGCTGGAGATTGGATTCAAGAGTATGAAACAGTTTGCTTAAAAATTGCACCTGGCATCTTTTTAATGAATCTGATTTTGGTATCTCAATTGTTTAAGATTGTATGATGTGCTCATGTTACAGTAGTCACTTAAGCAGCCTTCCTATGCTTTAGCCCACTGATTTAAATGTCAATAGAGAATTTAAAATACCTGAGATGAAAAAATCTGAATTAATCAAAAACAACTTGTTTACAGCAAAGCTCAGTACTATTCTGTTCAGCCACGTATCACTTTGAAAACCATTTAATGTTACCATTCGGCAAAAGTAATATTAGATGGAAAATATACTGCAGTGGTGATGTCAACCGATTTGCACAGTAACTGCCATACCACTGTGTGGGATAGGCTTAACGCCACTGTGCGTGAATCACTGACTCATTGACTAGCTCCCCTCAGGAGTTTTGAAAGACGTCACTAAAGTGTAGGCAATGGCATTTTCAAGACTAGCTATCAACAATGTCCTTAGCAATTATAGCAAACAAAAAAGCATCTTATATTTTCTTTCAGTACATTATTTACTGACATAAAAACATGACTACACATTATTTCTCATTCATTACTGAAGCTATTATTAAAGTTTTTATTTGATAAATCATGGTTTCTGTTTGCCAATGTTGATATTTGCTGTTTGGTTGTACACACCTTATTGTACATCACAGATCTTTGCCACAGACTGCCGATCTCTAGAAACTAGACCTCTCTAGTATTCTTTAATAATTAATTTCTATGGATAGAAATCCAGCAGCCGTTAAATAATTCTCTCTATTTAACATGCTGTTGTTGAATTGTAAACTAATTTTAAGTGTAAAAGGAACTACTTAAACAACTAAAATTTTTTTACTTGGCGTGAAAAACAACACAATTATCGGGTATCAATACAACTTTGTACATGCTAAGATAATATTATGAACTAAGAGCGATGTAGCATCAGTACATCAATTAAAATTAAATCAATTAATAATTAGAAAACGTTTACAGCATTTAGCATCTGCCCTTATAAAGAGCACCTTACAATTATCTCATTTATCACTAAGCAGTTGAGGATTAAGGGCCTTGTTCAAGGGCCCAGCAGTGGGTGGTGCTAAGATTTGAACTCATGACTTTCCAATCAGAAGTACATCTTAACCACTGAGCTACACTGATTTTAAAATAGGATTTAATTGATTATAATGTTGACTGGTGTTACATTTGTTAATTTCATATTATTTGCAGTATGTCTTCATAGTTGCAAATCATATATAAATACACAAATTATATGTATAGACAAAATATATTGTTCCAGCAAAAAAAATTCTGAACCTGAATCATTTCTGATTGTAATACTTTTAAGTTCTAATTGCCAATAGTTTATAAGATTTATTTAAATATTTCAGACATCTTCTTCTTTTGGCTTCTCCCATTAGGGGTCGCCACAGCGGATCATCCGTCTCCATACCCCTCTGTCATCTACATCTGCCTTTTTCAACTCAACTATCTGCATGTCTTCCCTCACCTCATCCATAAACCGTCTCCTTGGTCTTCCTTTTTTCCTTCTTCCTGGTGGCTCCATCCTCAGCATTCTCCTGCCAATATACCCCATGTCCCTCCTCTGCACATGTCCAAACCATCTCAATCTTGCCTCCCTCACCTTGTCTCCAAAACATCTCACATGCTCTGTCCCTCTTATAAACTCATTTCTAATTCTGTCCATCATTGTCACTCCCAATGAAAACCTCAGCATCTTCTGCTCTGCTACCTCCAGCTTGACCTCCTGTCTTTTACTCAATGCCACGGTCTCTAAACCATACAACATCTCAGGTCTCACCACAGTCCTATAAACTTTCCCTTTCATGCTTGCAGATACCCTTCTATCACAAATCACTCCTGTCACTCTTCTCCACCCACTCCACCCTGCCTACACTCTTTTCTTCACTTCTCTAACACACTCTCCATTACTTTGAACTGTTGACCCCAGGGACCTGAACTCCTCCACCTTCTCCACCTCTTCTCCTTGCAACCGCACCACTCCACTTCCCTCATTCACACACATAGACGTCTTCCTCCTCTCTTTCTCCTTCTTCGGCCAACAGTAGCACAATTTACACCGGTACCCTGTTGGCTAACGATACCTGTGGCAGTCGTTTGTAACCTGGGCCTCGACAGATCGGGTATGAATTTCTTTTTCATGCTCCGCATGTTTGATTTGGTTTGTTTTACACACTGTCTAACGCAACCCTCCCTATTTTTCCGGGCTTGGGACCTTGTGCGTGGCTTGTGCAAACCTAATGGCTGGGTTATTTAAATATTTCAGACATAATCAGCAAAACTTGTTTTCTTGAATTACAGAGTTTTTACAATGTGTATATCGGATTTTTTAAAGAATATGCTTAGTAAAAGTTATAATAACTGCTATTTTGCGGCATTTTTCATCTAGTCAATAAGTAGTTCTGTTCACTTGGAGATAATAGGCATTGTGCATGTTAGTGCTTATTGGCAGAAACTTCTCCAAATGGGAGAGAAAGACACTTTCGTAAACACGGCCCTCTTAAAACTACATTATGGTCATTAAACACTGGCTTTATCTCCTCTTTTTAATGACTGTTATTTCATATGAATATTTATGAGCTTTTCCTAATCCATGTGGTGCTTGCATCAGCAACTAGCTGCTGGTGTAATTGGAAAAGTATTTTTCCTGATTTCACTGCTTGTCTGTAAAGTCACATTAGGCCACTTTTACAAAAAGCCTTTGGCCAGGCCTAGGAAACCAAACACTGGCTTTTGTGGGGTGTCTAAGCATAAATGGCTAGTGGCATTAAAAACCAGACAATGTGATTCATTATGAAGATGTTTTATCTTACAGCTTGTCAAAAGTAGCTACATTCAACTTTGATGAAAGCTTGAAAATCTTATTGCATTCTCTCACCAGATTCACAATGTAGTCACCTGAAATGGTTTTCAATTCATAGATGTACCTTGTCAAAAGAGAATTTGTGACATATTTTTCTTAATGTGCTTTAGACCATCAGTTGACTTGTGTCAAGGAATTGTGAGTACAGAGTAAATATTACTGTACAAATCCATATTATGGCAACACCCTTTTAAATAAAGAGAAGAGACAGTCCATTAATTCTTCTCAAAAAATCAAGATATTCAAATGTATTCCCAAGTGCAGCCTTCCAAACAACCAAACACTACATTGAAACAGGCCCTCATTAGGACCATCCCAGAGAAGGAAGAAAGACCAAGAGCTACCTCTGCTGCAAAGGATATGTTTATTAGAGTTACCAGAAACATGAATTTACATAAATGCTTCTTGCAGTTTAAGTGATAGACATATTTCAACATCCACTCTTCAGACTGCATGAGTCAGGCCTCCATGGTCGAATTGCGGCAAAAAAAAAACATTACTTAAGAAGAACAACAAGCAAAAAAGACTTAGTTAGTTTGGAAAATGACAAGAATAAACATTAGATTGGTGGAAAACTGTTTTTTGGTTTAAATTGTTTCTAGAATTCTTTCTTAGATGAACAGAGAATGAATGGATAGTTCCTGAATGTGTTGTTCCCATTGTTTGTAAAGCATGGAGAAGGAGATGTGATGGTGTGGGTGTGTTTTGCTGGTGACACTGTTGGTGACTTAGTCAAGAGAGCACATTTAATCAGCCTGGCTACCACAGCATTTTGCAGCGACATGCCATCCCATTTAATTTGCACTTAGTGGGACCATCATTTGTTTTCCAGCAGGACAATGACCCCATACACCCCTCTAGATTATGCAAGAGCTATTTGCCCAAGAAACAGAGTGATTGAGTGCTGCATCAGGTGACCTGGACTCCACAGTCTAAATCCAGTTAAGATGGTTTGGGATGAGTTTGTCAAGAGAGTAAAGGAAAAGCAGCCAACAAGCACTCAACACCTCTGCGAACTCCTCAAAATTGTTGGAAAACCATTTCAGGAAACGACCTCATGAGGCTGACTGAGAGAATGCCATCTTATCCAAGCAAAAGGTGGCTACTTTGGTTGCCAGCTTTTTTGTTTGCCAAGGTTGGCATTAAATAGGATCAGTGATGTGCATTGATCTCTAACCTCAACCCCAATGAACACCACTGGGATTTACTCAAATGCCGGCTGCACCCTAAGCCTCCTCAACCAACCTCACCTATGCGCTTCAGGCTAAAGGAACAAATCCCAAAGGTCACGCTCCAAAATCTAGTGGAAAGTTCTCCTTGAACAGTGAAGGCAAGGGGTCTGAAATAGAATTTTCCAAAAAGCATGAATGTGATCAGGTATCCACCAAAATTTGACCATAGATTGTATTTATTTTTAACACCACCTTAGAGTAACATTTATTTAGAGTATTGTTATGCGGTAGGCTGATCTGATGTCATTCCCCATGACTCATATTTTCGTTTCAACCCAGCATAGATTAAATTGTTTTAGCAAAGGGGAGGGCATTTCACTATTTTATTACAATTGCACCTCACTTTTTAGGCAGCACCAGGATCTAATATTCAACAAGCTTATCCTTTAAAAAATAGTAATGCAAATACACCCATTAATATGTTCTGGGGGGGTATTTTTTCTGAAGGTAACTAAAACATTAATCAACACTGGTGTGTCAATTTTATGTGCTAAAATGTAAAATTCCCCAGCATATTGTGCAGTCTCGGAGTTGAACAGATGTTCGTCCATCAGCATTTACACTCATGCTTAATGTTCTTTTCAGATACTAATCAGCCTTGCAATCCTAGTTCTACAATGCCATTTGTTTACTTGTTGATTACAAATGCTGTTTTGCCACATTACCACATGTCTGTGTGATGTCTGTTGCTTTTTACACAATTAAAAAAAAAAATAATAATATAAATATATATATATATATATATATATATATATATATATATATATATATATATATATATATATATATATATATATATATATATATATATATATATATACATACACAGTGAGGAAAATAAGTATACAAGTATACACCCTGCTATTTTGCAAGTTCTCCCACTTAGAAATCATGGAGGGGTCTGAAATTGTCATCGTAGGTGCATGTCCACTGTGAGAGACATAATCTAAAAAAAAAAATCCAGAAAACACAATGTATGATTTTTTTAACTATTTATTTGTATGATACAGCTGCAAATAAGTATTTGAACACCTTAGAAAGTCAATGTTAATATTTGGTACAGTAGCCTTTGTTTGTAGTCCTGTAGTTCTGGGCTGATTTCTCACCTTTCTCAGGATCATTGAGACACCACGAGGTGAGATCTTGCATGGAGCCCCAGTCCGAGGGAGATTGACAGTCATGTTTAGCTTCTTCCATTTTCTAATGATTGCTCCAACAGTTGATTGCTCCAACAGTGGACCTTTTTTTACCAAGCTGCTTGGCAATTTCCCGGTAGCCCTTTCCAGCCTTGTGGAGGTGTACAATTTTGTCTCTAGTGTCTTTGGACATCTCTTTGGTCTTGGCCATGTTAGTAGTTGGATTCTTACTGATTGTATGGGGTGGACAGGTGTCTTTATGCAGCTAACGACCTCAAACAGGTGCATCTAATTTAGGATAATAAATGTAGTGGAGGTGGACATTTTAAAGGCAGACTAACAGGTCTTTGAGGGTCAGAATTCTAGCTGATAGACAGGTGTTCAAATACTTATTTGCAGCTGCATCATACAAATATATAGTTTAAAAATCATATATTGTGATTTTTTTATTATTTTTTTTAGATTATGTCTCTCACAGTGGACATGCACCTACGATGACAATTTCAGACCCCTCCATGATTTCTAAGTGGGAGAACTTGCAAAATAGCAGGGTGTTCAAATACTTATTTTCCCCACTGTATATATGTGTGTGTATTTTAGTATGCAAGAAACACAGTAAGAAATTAGCCATGCTTTTGGGATGAGGCCTCCTTGCAGAAATGATCAAACAATCCTCATGGGTGTCATTTTAGCATTGATAGTATTACATGGTCACACGCAGGCATTGCGAAGGGTTAATTATCACCACACATCCAGTAATTACAGCCGCATTATGCGACGTTGAGGGCCCACTTGTAGATGCTGCTTGACACTGGAGTGTGTGGAGCTCATCAACGTTTTCAAGTTGCCAACAATAATCATTTTACATTCTTGAAACAAAAACTATTTGTCTTGTCACTATTTTTTTTTTTTTTTTTTTTTTTTTTTTTTTTTTTTTACAATCAGACACAATTTCATCTTTCGTCTTATAAGCGACTGCATCAAAAGGTGTTGGGTAATAAGAAAGACTTCAATGTTTGTGCATTTTATCACTTATATATTAATGCCACCTTTGGTTAGTCCATTTAGATCCCATTTAGATTAAATGAAGCCGTTTTCTTTAAAGACTCGAACGTGCCTGAAAGAGTTAACCTATTAGCAAAACAGCATTCAGCATCAGTGCTTCAGCTGAGAGCCTCCTCTCACATTGCCTTTTACATAAATAAGAGTTCTTTTTTTTCCCTTCCTCGCTCCCCCTCTCCTCTCTCACTCGTCTCCCTCTCTCCTGTTCGCTCTCACACACACCCACACAGAAACAGTCAAATCCACTGGCAGAGGGATAGAGAGAAAGATGAGGCAGGACACGTGAGAGAGAAAATCATTTCTTTTAGCACAGCTTTTGCACCTCTCTCCTCCTCCCTCTCCTTTTCTCTCTCTCCTTTTCACTCTCTCTTTTCTCTCTCTTTTCTCTCTCTTTTCTCTCTCTCTCTCTCTCTCTCTCTCTCTCTCTCTCTCTCTCTCTCTCTCTCTCTCTCCATCTCTTTTTCTCACTCTCTCGACCCTCTGGGGTCTGTGGGATGCTGATGAGAAGATAAGATTTAAAGCGGATCTGTGTGAAGTCTTTTCTCTAGTTCTCATTCTATATCCTGTGTCACCGATCCTCTCTCATCGCTCCGCTTTAGTACGTGCATACATACAGATTCCTCTCGTGAAAAAGATCACACTATAGTAAATCATAAAGCCAGATTTTAGTGAGTTTGTGGTGGTTCAGTATGTTTATGCAGTATTGTTTCGTTTTTTTTCTTCTTTATCAAAAAGGTTGAAATGGTGCCTAAATGGCCTGGGGGGGGGCATGAATACATTTCCAAACCTAAGTGAATTTAAATCCATGTAATGTATTTCTTGTTGCAAATTAGAAATGCAGCCTGTGGCAACACCAGTAGCTGCATTGACTGGCTGTAAGAAACACATTTACAGGCACAGATGTGCACAGGCAAGTTCAGTTAAGCACTATGAAATGGCCTAAGAAAGAAAAAAGCATTAAAGAAACAATAAATCACATGCATAATAAATAATGCAACATTTTTTATTTTTTTTTTTGCTAAGCCTGGAATTCCTATATTTACTGCATATTGCTTTGATAGATTTATTGAAAGCCTAATGCTTTTGGATATGTTCTTGGCTGTGTGCTGTATCCCCCCCCCCCACACACACACCATTTCTTCTTTCCTGAGAATTTTCTCACTTCTGCTGTTCTATACCTTAGTGGCTATTCTCAGCTGACCTGACAGTTGTTTGCACTCTGCTACACTGTGTATCTAACCCGTGCTTGCTTCGTAGCAAGACTTTGTCACTTGGCAGGAGAATAAGAGATGGCAGTGGTGTGTACATCCACACATTATTTTCCAAGTGCATTCGTCTTGAATAAAGCGACTCAACCGCCATTCTTTGGTTTAGGAACACAATCTTGACTCAGCTATGACTCAGTGTGTATTCAAATGTTGTAGGCAGATAAGCAAGAAAAGTTTGTGAGCAAATGATTCGTTAACTTTGGACCTACAAATGCAGGGCCATCAGAGTCAGAAATAGCTTTTGCCACTGGTCACCAAAGGTGCAGTGTAAAAAGGAGACACAGGAATCAAAAATATTAAGCAGTGATTTGGTTTATTAGTTAATTGCTCTCCCTACAATCCATACCTAATTGCTGTTAGGTAGCTCCTCTAACTAAGCTAATTTATGTCAAAGGAGCTCACCAAGCAGAGGAACAGCTCTTAACTAGATCAGACCATGTCTACCTGATATGTCAATAAGAATTGACCACCAAATTGTCTCAGACTCCTAATTTGTTAAAATTATTCTCTACCTCTTTGGCACGCATAATCAAGTCTTTAGCACTTGCAAAGAGAGAGATATGGCGCATGTGTGTGTGTGTGTGTGTGTGTGTGTGTGTGTGTGTGTGTGTGTGTGTGTGTGTGTAATCCCTGTTGAGGTCACACAGCCAAAAAAAAGTGGCCAATCTCAAGCGCACAGCATGGCAGTGGCTTCACATAAGAGACCCCTCTGTAAGCTGCCAGACCCAATTCCGTCAGCACAGACAAACACCACATGACATCTATGAAATACCAAAATACACTACTACTATTAACAGCTGGTTTGTCCTAAATGCAATAAACAGCCCAAAACATAAAATAATCAGCCCAACGATCAAAACAACCATCAGATATCCATAGGGCAAAACAGCCGGGGAAATATCCTCTAACAATTCAATTCCATTTTAGATCATGTAAGACGACAGGAAGATTTTGACAAACCGTTGCATTGTTGCCAGGGGCATTTATAGTTAAAAATCGATGTCTCTCATATAAGTGTTTCAAAATAATACCATAACCTTAGTATATGGATTGTATAGTCTGAGCCTTACTAGCCCAAGAACCCCAAGGGTGGCAGCTTTCACCCTTGGGGCCCTTAAGTAAGGCCCTTAACCCCAGTGTCAAGGCTGACCCTGTACTCTGACCCTAGCTTCCTAAAATTGCTGGGATATGTAAAGAAAGAATTTCACTGTGCTGTAAAGTACATGTGATAATTATAAAGTACCTTTCTTTCTATCTAAAGAATACAAAATGTTTGTTGCTTTAATACTTTTATTAAAACTAGTAGTGCACTTAAAACCCTGATTAATACAAATAAAAAAAAAAGTCAAAATGTGCATTCAGGATGGAAGTTTTGTCAATTTAGTGTGCTAATGGTAATACGATGAGTAAAAGGGAGGCATTCCAGATTTAAGCAGGAAAGAGAATTCTCTTTACCTGTCTTTGATGAGATAACTAGGATGTGAATTTCAGCTACTTTAGTGGTAGTTAAATCTGAAAGTTTTTTTATCAGATATGTAAAAAAACAAAGCACTTTTGTTTGAGTAACAGCTGAAGACTGTTTTTAAAACTAGGCTGGATGTTAATTTTTATTTTCGTTTTATTTGGATTGCATTATTTACAATAGATATCGTCACAAAGCAGCTTTACAGAAATTCAGATGTCGATTTAAATCCCAAATGAGTGCTTGTGTGCTTGAACTTTTTTTTTTTTTGGCTAAAGTCATTTAAATGCAAATGCGTCTTTTCACTCTTCAGCCTATATTATTAGATTGCTAAGATCAGAGCATGTTTGAATAACTGTCAGGTTTATTTTAACCAAGGACTATTTACACTTTTCTATATAAAAGGGTACATTTTGGCTTATATTGTCCCTGGTGTGAAATTTTATCTGAAATCTTTACATGATGTGTATGTCTGCAGATCAGGTTGGACTGCTTGTCTAATCTAAATTCTGGTGCTTCGTGCACCAATAACTGTGTTAATTTGACATGAGCCAGAAGAAAAGGTGGCAAGGAAAGATTTCCTGACATAAGACAAAAGAAATAAACCTTTAGAGAAACCAGACTCAAAAGGAACATCAACCTCTTCTAGATGTCATTGAACAGTGAAATTATAAATGACTACTCTTCCACACCTTTATGCTTTACACTACTGAGTTTGTTGAAAGGATATTTATTATGAGAATATGGTGAATAAGAGTTTTAGAAACACTAACAACCTTTATGAGAAATGTAGCTTGCAGAAGTAAACAGTACAAGCCTACTGTACACAGTGTCGGGCTGTTCATTTGGTACCTGGGCCTTCAGTAGGGACTTACCCGATCAATTCACCTCTTAATACCACTACTATCACATCGCAATTTTAGAAACCATCGATACTATACAAAAACGCAATATAACAACACGTGGCATTACAGAGAGAGAAGCATTTTTACATATGGAGGGTGAATACTATTTTACTAAAGCAAGAGACCCAGTTAAGACTCCAAACCTCTACACTTCCACCACAACTGTGCACCTACATCATCTGGAGCAGTTCAGAATCAATATTTGTCTAATAACATGAGAAAAACATAAAAATGTAAATAAAATACAACGTTCTCACCAGAGATGCAGAATCATAATGTGTACCGCTCCTTAGAGGCTGTAAGTCAGTGGTACCTCTTGTATTCACTCGTCTGGAAATGGTGAACAAACCCTTTCCTGGGCTGAGACAAGCTAGCTAGCTTCTGGGTTGGCCGACCTCTCCTCACGATGTCTAGCTTTTCTTCAAAATGGATTCTAAAGTATATCCAAAACCAAATCAATTTCTGTTCCTCCGTATTCATGAAAAGGTCTATCTCAGATGTAAACACGTCAAACTTGACTGCAACAGTTTCCCTCTGATCAACCAAACAGAGGACGGAAAAATGCTGACGCTATTCTGGGCCAGCTGGCTTGCCCTGTGAGACGAATATGAAATCTGATTGGTTAAAGAAACAGACCTGATGCAAAAATTCTCTATGGTCAAAGAGCCAGCAGAACAGACTTTGCAGGCCCTGGGTAGATTAAATTGACATGATAGCACAAAGAGGCTGAAATCTGATTGGACAAATAATCTAACATCCACATACCGGTACTGGAAGTAGTGCAGCCAAGAGAAACGCTACGAAATGAAGAGAATAATCTGTTGGGAATAAATTAATCATGGAACAAATATTTTAATTTAAGTTGTAAATGTAGGTCAGTGCTTCTGATAGTGTTAAGGCCAGCAGAAAAGGCTTTGCTGGCTCTGACCGCCCACCACTGACAGTACAGTATCCAGGTATACAACGTTACTGAAGCAGGTTGGATCATTTGCATGTCATCTGACAGAATCAAAATTTGTCAATTTCAATAAAAGTCAAAATAATGTGCCAAAGTTCCAAGTCAATATAGGGTTAATGGTAACTATATATACAGTATAAATTTTGGTGATATTGCTAGCTGGATCATGATGATGAGGATGATAATGGTATTCATTATGGTACTGGTGATGATAGTTGGTAAAGAAATATTTGGATTTGATTATCACAGCTGTAATAAGCTGTGTCTGGCCTGTAGTAAGCCATATTTCCATTTCTGCAGTAGTGATGGTGCAACTCAATACTGTTATATAATTCACACTTTCAATTATTGACTTGACAATAGTATACATTTTATATATTGACATAATTTATAGGAAATTTGACAAAATGTGGAATTTCACAACAATTTTTTAGCCCTAAGCACCTGCTTATACTGCTTGTACCTAGAAACAGCCATGACCGTAATAATGCGATCCCTGTAAGTCATCACAGAAAACCTTAGGCCTCTTATGATTAGCTTTTAATTGGTACCAAACTTTCTCCCCAGCCTACTTGCTTAATTCTCCTGTTTTTAAAGAATCATGGAAGTACATAAACATATTCCTCAGGTAATCAGGGGCTATTATACTCTCTTTCTCTCTCTCTCTCTCTCTCTCTCTCTCTCTCTCTCTCTCTCTCTCTCTCTCTCTCTCTCCCTCTCTCTCTTGCGCTCTCTTTCTGTCTCTCTCTTGCTCTCTCTCTCCCTCTCTCTCACAAACTCTCTCTGTTCCTCTCCCTCTTTCTCTGTCATGTGCTTGATTATTTGTGGCTAAAGTAATTTAAATGCAAATGCATATTCATACATTTCAGCCTATGTTATGAAATTGCTTAGACCAGAGTGTGTTTGATTAACTGTCAGGTTCATTTTAACCCAGCACTGTTTATAGTCCTTTATATTAAAGAGTGAATTGGAGCTTTCATTGTCTCTGGTGTATATTTGATTCAGTAATCTGTATGTAATTTTAATCAGTACACAGCTCAGTCAAAAAGGCATGTCTAATCTGAATTTCGGAGTCTAACGCACCTGTCGTCATGTTAGTTTGATGTGCACATGCTACAAATCTACATAAAACATCTTTCACAGGATGAGCCCATCACTGGCCATCAAATATTTTTTAAAAAACAAAATCGACTGATCAAGTGCATTATATTCTCAAGCTTGTAGCGTAGTCTGAACATAAGGATGTTTTCCAAAATGAAATATCAGTGACGCACTATTACACATTCCTTAACTTCGCTGAACATGTATCTAGTGAATATTTCTCAGGCACTAATCCAGTTCCATTGGTCACATCTGTACATGTATTGGGAGACATTTACTAGGATATATGGTCATTGTTAAGGCTTATTCTCTCTGTGTGCGCAGTAGGGATTGGTATGAGGCGGTGATGATGGCTTTGGACATGGAGAGGACGGTGTCTAAGCTCATGTTTGACTTCCAGAGGAACTCCACCTCCGACGACGACTCCGGCTGCGCTCTGGAGGAATACGCTTGGGTGCCCCCGGGCCTTAAACCTGAACAGGTAAATTTCCCCTGCATAAGGCACATGTACGGTTAAGTGATTTTTCTAAAGACACACCTTTAGATGTAAAGGAAATAGTCAATATTGATCATATTATGGGAATACACACAAACGACACAGCCCAATCTAACCATAGGTATAGGACATTTCAGGGGACATTTGGCTGGTCCCTATAATGAAAGTGGTCTATCCAAATTATAATATTGAAAATGTTCTTGAAGTGATGGAAGTGTGTAAATATTATAGTAGCGTACTGACAAACGAAAATGAAACCATATACCACGAAACAGAGATAAATAACACATACACATTATGAAACACAGGTGTGCTACAACAAACAAAACCAAAAAGTGCTGTGAGATGTGAGTGTGTGTATATATATATATATATATATATATATATATATATATATATATATATATATATATATATATATATATATATATATATATATATACAGTATATGTTCATAGAATTTAGCACATGTATACACATGAACACGCATGCGTGTGCGCACACACACACACACATATATACTGTTTATATGTGTGTGTGTGTGTGTGTGTGTGTGTGTGTGTGTGTGTGTGTGTGTGTGTGTGTGTGTGCGCGTGTGTGTATATACATGTGCTAATTACTATGAAAGGTGCACAAACACATGACATGGTGTGTATAGGTGCAATGGTAGTCTCTGTCCATAATTCTAACAAAAAAGGGAAAAAGTTTAGGTGTAGCAAAGCATTTAGTATTTCATGAACAAATATTCTAATTGAAGAATAATCTGTGTGTGTGTGTGTGTGTGTGTGTGTGTGTGTGTGTGTGTGTGTGTGTGTGTGTGTGTGTGTGTGATTCAGAGAGCTCCATTCTCCCCATAACCAACTGTAATGTAAATTATACTTGTGTAAATATATATTGCTGGAGCTTAATTTGTGAGCTACATAAATGTTAGGACAAACCATCTCTGAAGCATTAATACCAGATATTTTTCTACCAAAAAATAATCTGCTCTTGTGTCTACATATACATTGTAGTGTAATAAGAGGTATAAATAATAGAGGTATTGCATTGTATTTCAATTGTATTGTATATAGCCAGAGGCACAGGTCATGGGTGAAGAACATGAGTTTTCTCATTTCTGGAAACTCCAGCTCAGATGGAGTGATTTTCTTCCTGACTGTGACCTGTGTTTTGAAAATAAATGACACTGCTGATAAGAAGTTGTGATTGTGTGTGACATAGTATGAGGCAAACAAATGTGGGTCGGTGTATGGGTGTGAGTAGAAGAGACCTTGCGTTCAGAGAATCACTGACCAGGGCCAATAAGCTGGGGAACATTTCATGGTCAGACACATGGTGAATAAAAATGACTCCTATTAAATAATGACCCTGTATGAGTCCATACCTCATATATAATCTCTCTCAAAAGGATATGCGTACCTTTCACATGTCAAACACATCATGTAATGCTGGGAGTGCAAATCCAACACAAACCAGCATTTAAACCGCAACTGTTATCCTCGCATAGATTTTTTGTAGGTAATACAGAGAGGAGATTTTGACATGTTTCATGTTTTTAAAAAGGGAAGGTTAAGTTTTGTTTTGTTTTTACAAGGACACCGTTTTTTTTAAATGTAATAATCAATCACGTTAAATAATTAATAAAAAATAAGATGCTTGTTACAGGTCGCATTAAAATGTTTCGTAAGAGAATAAATCACCAGGTAGGAGGATTTTTCAAAAATAATGTTACAAAAAGGGGAAAAAAATGAAAAACAAAACAAAGCAAAAAACAAAGAATGAGTGACTCAATGATACTGAATCACTGAGTCATAGCCTTCAGCATGTATGTGTTCGTCAGACACAGAACAATGATAAAATATTACTTCAGGCAAACAAAAGTTAATTTTTTAATTAAATCAAAGGTAGATTATACAACTTTTGTAAAGTTTTGCATGTATGTTGCCATTTAGATTTTTTTTTAAATGCTCGATATGTGCATTTTATAATTTTACGGTCTTGTGAAAATGCATACATTTGTCTTACAAATAATTAAAATGTTGTGAAGTTAATTTTATTAGCATATTTTGTTTTTAATGATCATTCAGTGGGTTCAGCATCATCATTATGGATTTCCAGACTATACAGTAATATCAGTGTTGTATATTATTTAGACAAGATTGAACAAACACATAAACTGCCACCCTGAACACAAACCATAGTTCTCTAGAATGAAATGTTCACCTTTAATCGTGACTGGCATTTCTTTTTAATGACACATTGTATAAAACTGACTTAGATTTTGCCATTTTGTGTCATTTTGTGTTATAGCATTGTCACCTCACAGCTTCAGTGTCCTGGGCTCATTCTTGAGCTCATGTTACTGTTTGTGTGGAGTGGAGCGTTCTTCATGTCTCTGAACTGGTTGCCCTTCAAGTTCTCTTGAGGTTTCTGCCCACATGTTTTGGTGTGACATTATGTGGCTTGGCTATGATAAACTGGGTGTGAATGATGTTCCATGATGCAGAGTGTATTCCATTTTGTGCCCAGAGTTCATTGGAAAGATTTTAGAGCCATCGCAACCTTGAACAGAATAAACTGATTACAGTAATAGATAGATATACAATATAGACATATATTCATGGAGCTGGCTTTGTGCACAGTGGCATTGTTATGCTGGGACAGGTTTGGGTCTGCTAGTTCTAGTTGCTAGTGAAAGCAAAATTTACATTGTAAATTTTATACATTATATAAAATCATATAAAATTGACATCCTATAAAATGGTGTGCATCCAACTTTGTGGTAACAGTTTGGGGAAGACCCTATACATACAGAATGGCTGGAAAAGTCAAGTATGCACACACACACACACACACACACACACACACACACACACACACACACACACACACACACACACACACTTACCTACATACATATTTTCCCTCCTTCTCTCATATATCTTATATCTTTGAATATAATACAGACAGAAGACTGATCCACAGAGTCACATAGTCATAAGCTAACACTTGTCTGTCCAAACCAATTACCTCACTCAACCACTAAATAAATCAGTTCTGGTTGCCTAGATACCGCTCTCTTTCGACAACCCACAAGCAAAGAGCAGAGTTGTGAGCTTACCTTGAAACAAAGCTCAAGACCATGTCCTGATTGAGTTTGCAAATACACAGGCGCACACACACACACACACACACACACACACACACACACACACACACACACACACACACACACACACACACACACACAAATAGGGGGCCTAATGAGACCTATCAACAAATTACCATTCTGCCACTTATTAAAGGCAGCCACACCATTACAGGTCTTACAGGTTTTTCATTAACTAGTGTCCATTCAATGGCATGAATCTGAAATGAGAGAAATGATGAGTGCTAAATGCTTTTGTACTCGTTTCTTCTTTTTTTGTGTGTGTGCAGTTGCACCGTCCAACAGATCTAATCATCTTACTGAATGTACTCGACCATGAATATGTTACACATAAGTTATAATCATTTTAAATCAGAAATAATCGCCTTTTTAGTTAACAAGAGAGGCAATATGGTTCTGACTGAGGAATCTGTGTGTGTGTGTGTGTGTGTGTGTGTGTGTGTGTGTGTGTGTGTGTGTGTGTGTGTGTGTGTGTGTGTGAGAGCATGTAGCATTTGAATCTTGCTTCATCCTTTTTTCATGGGCTGCAGCTTTAATCTGCAATCAGTTCCTGCAGTGATTTTTTGTTTATTTTTTTTTTTCCCTCTTCTGCCTCTAATAACCAAAGAAATCACTCTGGTCTTTTCATAGAGCAAACAGCGAGGTGCATGCCTACACTCTCTAACTCGTGTGTACACTACCATTTTTACTCTCAATGCATGCCAACAGAATTTCTCTGGCTTTCATTTACCCGTTTTTCTATAAGACCCTTTTTTATTTGCACTCACTCATGTGACATTAAAGGACCCCGATTTTCTTTAGACTCAGCGAATATTTTTAGACTCTTTTTATGATCATTCTATTTCAGTTTTCAGGCTTAGAAATGTGTTTATTCTACTAAATGTAAGGCCTAATTAACTCTAAAAAAAAATGCACTTCATTCTGTAAGTGCAGACACTTGATTCCAGTGACAACTTGATTGCACGTCTCTGCCATAATGACACTGGAACAAGAGTGACTGCAAAAAGGGAAAATGGAGGGAACAAGTAAATTAAATGGGTTCCTGCTTTCCTTGTTTCCTGGTGCTCTTTTTGCATTTTATGAACTGTCTTACTATGTGGAATGCAATGTGTGTCATGGGTATGTGCTTTTAAAGTATTAACCTGAACATGTATTGTCTAATTTATTTTGCTGGGACAGAAACATGATGCTGTAGGCATGTAAGGAAATAATATACTATTAGAACCTAAGGCAGAAAGATGCTGCCAGGCTGTATATTAATTTTTATGTTAACATTTCAACCCTCTTAGAAAGCTATATGAAAATTATGAGCTGTATAATTTGGGTCGATATACAAAAGCTGTAAACAAAAAGAAACATTGTATGCATTAAAAGTATTCCGCACCAATGCACAGAATTGAAGTAGATGGATTTTATTGCAGCTGAAATCATTGTAATGCTCTTAGTGTTTATGGTATATCTTGTGCAGTGGCATATTTATCTGGTAGACATTTACTGAATTTAATAAATCCTTGAAAATGTATATTAACTTTTATGGGTGCTTCAATGCATCGCTCACTCAATGAATTCATGTGTGTGTGTGTGCAGGTTCACCAGTATTACAGTTTCCTGCCTGAAGATAAGGTCCCTTACGTGAACAGCATTGGCGAGAAGCATCGCATTAAACAGCTCCTACACCAGCTTCCCCCTCATGACAACGAGGTCAGTGCTCAAAGTACTGATGCATTTGCATTACATTCCAGGAATCTGCTTTTCAACCGACTATTAGCACCGAGATGAGAGATGGTAAAATACATTTTAGCATGCCTTTAATAGTTTTCTAGACTGTATGTTTTGTTCAGGTTTAGTTTTTGCTTAAAAACTCAGTTTCAGTGGAATGCGACCATGTAAATAGATTAGAAATTCCCTAATGTGTTCATTTTTTATGTGTTGAGAAAAACCAACATATTTATGCTATGATTTGGTAGTGTATAGAGCAATAACTAGTTCTAATATAAAACACATATTTTGTTATATACTGTATAGGAGTCCCTCAAGGATTTGGGGTTCTCTATTTGTAATTGAGTAACAGGGGTGTGAGTTTGTCTATTTGCAGGTTCAAATTGAAGGAAAGAGGGCTTTGTAAAGTCTGCTAATATGTTGCCTGTTCTTGAGGGAAACATCCACTCTTGTTGTGTGGTAGAAATTGAAAAGACTGATCCACAACAGCTATGTGGACAACATAATAGGGTTTTGATCATGAAAATTATGATGATAATGGTTATGATGTTGACAAAGATGATAAAGAAATGTGCTAATGATGTCTTCAGGTGCGATATTGTAACTCTCTGGATGAAGAAGAGAAGAGAGAGCTGATGATCTTTAGCAACCAGAGAAAGAGAGACAACCTGGGCCGAGGCACCGTCCGCCCTCTCCCCCTCACCATAACTGGCGCTGTTTGTGAACAAGTATGGCAGTTTAGTATCACTTACTTTTAACTTAATACTTTGACTTGCATTAAACCTAGTTGATCTGATCTGACTGATAATAATAATAATAATAATAATAATAATAATAATAATAATAATAATAATAATAATAAAGATCTGTGTTCCTTGTTAAGCATATTTGAATTGAGTCTTTGTATTGTTGCATGCATTGTACTTTTTTTTATCTCAGTGTGGAGGTCAAATAAACGGAGGTGATATTGCTGTATTTGCCTCACGAGTGGGTCACGGATTATGCTGGCATCCTCACTGCTTTGTGTGCTGCATGTGTGCCGAGTTGCTGGTGGATCTAATCTATTTCCATCAGGATGGAAAGATCTATTGTGGCCGCCACCATGCTGAGCGACTCAAACCACGCTGTTCAGCTTGTGATGAGGTCAGTCCAACAACTTCAGCTTTCAAGCCGTGTTAATCGAGCAGTTTTAGAACAGTTCTAATCCTCTCAACTGACCCCAAGCTTAATTAAACTCCAAACTCCACTACTCAACCACCTTGATCTCCTTTAAACTCAAAACTATAATCATTAACAAAATCTGTAAATCTGTATAATCCACCAGGCCCTACATCTTTGAATATCCTCTAACTCATGACACAAAAAAAACGCTTTGGACAATTAATATTAAGGTAGGAAATTAAAGTAAAACTAAATGCTAAAGTTTTTGTTAAACAACTAAATAAATCACTGTAACATTATATATTAATGTTGTCCATTAGTGAACAGTTATGTTATCCACTGCAACAATTTAGTAAGCTAGCTACATTCATGTATCTGTTAGATTTATTTTTCAGATAAATTTTTTCTTTCCACAGTCACCACTTACTAGCTCATTTAGGATGAACTCACAATTATAAGGAACAAACTTAAAGCACTAAACTTAAACACTCTTTTATACTTTTATAAACTCTTTATATCTGCAAAGCTGCTTCGAGGCAATGTCCATAGTTAAAAATGCAATACAAAACAAATTAATGTGTCCATCAGTACAGTTTGCATACCCCTAGAACCATTTTTCTGAATAAAAAAAAAAAAAAAAAAAAAAAAACGTGTAAGTGTAAAATATAGGTATAGGTCTGAAGTTATATATGGGGTCTAAATACCAAAGTGTGCATTCTCAGCATTAACTCCTCACATTGCGTGTGTGACTCAATTCTAAATACAGTCCTTTCAGCATACAGTACATACATTATATAAATCCTTAAAACGACTTTTCCAACATATGTTCTAAATTAATTGCTCTTCTGGCAACTTTAAGTCTTTATAGCTACTTAACATTCAATCTGATTTGCCGAGATTTTGATTGTTATTGATCTTACAGGCTTCTCTTTCTATTTTCCAAATTTTTTTCTACCATAGATCATCTTTGCAGATGAGTGTACGGAGGCAGAAGGAAGGCATTGGCACATGAGGCATTTCTGCTGTTATGAATGTGAAGCTCCACTAGGTGGCCAGCGCTATATTATGCGTGAGGGACGGCCTCACTGCTGCAACTGTTTTGAGTCACTCTATGCTGAGTACTGTGATGCATGTGGAAAACATATAGGTATACTGCACAGCACTCTTTCTTTTTAAACTAAGTAAAAAAATGTCACACCTTTCTTTTAATAAAACTATACATTACCAAAAGACCAAAAGATGTACAGTACTGATTATACTTATTTTTAAACATTAAATGAGTAATATTATTATAAATGAGATATTTAGTTATACAGTGGGCTGTTTTTAACATGTTCTAGTCTCTTTATGTTCTGCTCAGTCTTAAACATTTTATTGTTGTATTATTTGACATTTTAACCATCAGCTGTCTGGAACGCATAACCATACCATTGTCAAAACAATGAAAAAAGTTACTGCAAGCATGTTTTTTTTTTTGTCCTTCACACACACTTTTCTTTTATATGCCCCTTTACATATAAAAGACCATATACATTTTCATGCCATATATGCTTTGGCTCTGGAATTCATATTCATCTGTCCCCCCTAGGCATAGACCAAGGACAAATGGCATATGAGGGTCAACACTGGCATGCCACTGAAGAATGTTTCTGCTGTGCTCGCTGCCATCAGTCTCTGCTGGGCCGGCCCTTTCTGCCAAAGCAAGGGCTCATCTACTGCTCTCGCCTCTGCAGCCAGGGAGATGAGCCTGATCTGTCAGACTCCTCGGATTCTGCTTTTCAGAGTGCTCGTTCACGCCAGTCACGCCGCAGTGCACGAATTGGCAAGCAGGGAGCAAAAAATAACAAGGCAGAAAACAGCAGGCAGCCATCATCTGGCTCAGCATCTGCAACAGGTGAGCGGCATTCAGTGGATGCAGACTCTCTGGCTGTGCAAATGGACTTGCTTAGTGTGTCCACTCCAGCTCCCAGTCGCACTCCAAATCGCACACCAACAAGAACTCCAAGTCGGACCCCAAGTCGTTCACCAAGCCTGAACCGCAAGCAGTCTGTCTGGATGAGCAGGGATGAGCCATACTCCTATGAGTCAAATCAAAGAGAGCCTTCCCCTTCCCCAAATCCCCATCAGCTACGGAGCCAATGTAGCATCCGGAGCCCATATCCTCCCTCTCCTAGCCAACCACCGAAAGTGGTGAGCCCGCCAGACTCCTGGCACAAAGAGCAACAAGGAAGTAATCCCAAGAAGCCCCCTGTTATGGCAGCCCTGAGAGGCCAATCTTTTAATGAAAATTGGATGCACCACGGGCAGGAATCTGAATTCCATCCACCCAAACTGAAGACACAGATGAGTTTCAATGAGGTATCTAGTCATGGTGCTGGGTTCCTAGACAAACGCAGTGTCAGTGTGCAAGGCTTTCCCAGAGAGATGAGGCCTCCACTTGTAAGGAGTAGACATCACATTGGCCCCAGTTTTGGTGAACTGACACCCCTTGAGCAGACACCACGAGGGTCTGCAGATTCACTGGCCCTTTCTTATGCCACAGGTACACTAAATCACCCTTTTCTTAATAACATACATTGCCATTCATTTTGATAATATCTATGAGTGTTAAAAAATACTGAAGAATAACTGCATTTAATTTTGTCCTTCTTCAGGAAACTCTTTGGATGGGACTACAAGGCGCCAGGAGCACCTTTCCCGCTTTTCAATGCCTGACTTAAGCAAGGACTCTGGTGTGAATGTGTCCGAGAAAAGTGGAATGGGTACATTAAACTCATCCATGCAGTTCCGCAGCACTGAATCTTTGACATCAGTCCCTAGACCTCTTGCTGACCTGGGAATGCCAGTCAGACTGAGGTATCCACCACAACTCTACTGGAACTCTTCTAGAGGCCTTAGCTTTGATGAGCAAGCCAAAGGTCGCATGAGTCTGGCTGGGAGCATGGGAAATGTTCATTCAGTGACACCACGACCACGGCGAGCTAACACACAAGATTCCCCACGACAACAACGGCCAAGGCAACAACACCATCGCAAAAGTAATAAAAGACACAAAGGCCACCATCGATCCCGCCGTTCACGTTCAGATAATGCCCTCCATCTGACTGCTGAAAACCAGGGTTACCCTAGTGACCCAGTTCAGAGATTTCATGATGATTTTCAGAGGTTGCCCTCAAGGATGTCACGTGACCCTTTTGGAGGAAATTACGCATGTAGGCAGCAGTTTTTCAGGCCATGTCCTCGAACCACATCGGATCTGACCTTGCAGGACCCTGGAGGTCCAAGGCTAGGCCAATACCTGGGCAGGTACGGAGAGCTGGCAGAAGGTGATGATCATTTTTGCTCCACTTGCTCCTCTTCATCAGAAGGATCCGACGATGAAGGCTACTTTATGGGAGAACCGATTCCTCGACCAGTGCAAGTGCGTTATCTTGACAACGAGGAGTTGAGGCAGCGTTATAGTCCCACTATGATGGGTGGTCACTCCCAGCTACACACACGTAGACGCAGAAAGAGTAAGAATTGCATCATCTCTTAAGGAACAGTTTATACCTTTTGTGGGTGTGGTGTGTGTCTCTTTGTGTCTAGGTTGTAACCTTATTGAAGCATGATCAGTCAAACAAGAAAAACTCGATGATGTCCTCTGGACCTTTTGTCCGCTGTTTACTGTGACAGAAGAAGGCACAAAGAAATGCATCATCTCATAATGCAGGTTGTGTGTCTGTCGGTATGTCTGCGTATGTAACTTTATTCAAATAACTTACTTACTAGATTGTAATCTTACTTAAGCATGATCAAATTATAGCCAACAAAACTTGATCATGTCTTCTGGACATTATATTCTCTGTTTACTGTTACACAAGATGACTTCATGTGTGAACAATTTGAATATTACATTAAACATTGTATATTCAAGAACACTTAAGTTCACTTGTAGAAACGTGCAATAAGGATGTGCTATGTACGGGTGGTTCGATCAAAAACAAAATAGGATTGTGGCTTAGTGTGCACTGAAAGAACTGTTTAGAGTCAAGAATTGGTATTGGTGAGTTACAATGATAACTGGCTTTCATTACAACTGTATTCTGAACTTGTTTATTCAGAAATGTCTTAAACTTGTGTTCCTGTATGTGTAAGGAGTGAAAGATTGCTAGCTCAGTCATGTGGCTTGATCTGTCAATACTGAATATGATGTCTGATAACAAAGACTGAGGGGGACTTGGTTTCAAATGCAAATCTTATCAGCCCTAGCTTCAAAGTAAAATTTCTCTCTTCTTTTTTTTTTTTTTTTGCTTTTCAAATCAGTCTCTCTATCTTTTATTGTCTATTTGAGAGCCAGTTCATCTACAACCATATACTAGTTATTGTTTCCATTGTTCTAATTGCTTGCACCCTGTTCTATTAATGACATATTACAAAAACTTACCTTTGCTTTTAAAAATAGCAATGTTTGGTATAGTCCTGTTTTAAATGCAATATACTTTTTTTTCTCCAAAGTCCACATTTTAATAATGTTATCTATAAATTACTTGTATGTACAGTGATTTTCAAAAGTAATATAAGTCATGGCTGTAGTATTGTAAATGTTCTGTAAATATAGTCTTAAATATTTCTATATTTTGTATCCTCAGAAGCATTATTTGTATCATATTGTAGAGCGTTAACTGCATGTATCCCCAGTTCATGTCTTGTATCTGAATTAAATAATATTTCAATTATCAATAACCTTAGGTCTTTATTTCTTTCCATATGAATTTGCTGGATTATGAAATTGGGCATAGCTTTTTGGTTGTTTCATGATCAGTGTGGTGTTAATGTGACTGAATTTTATAAAAGTCCTCAATATAAATGAAAAGACAGTAAAGGTTTTTTTGTAATATAATACATTTGTATAATATATATTACACAAATACTAATTACATATTATAGAGTGGATATAATAAAGTCTACACACTATTTTTGCAGGTTTTTAAAATATAAAGACAGAAATAACAACATAAATGTCAGATTTGTTATATCTTAATTGTGATCTTTGAATAAAATACATTTCCAAAGAAAGCGGTTTAATAATTGGGAACTTTTAAAAATTAAAACACCCTGATTGCATAAGTCTGCAATCCTTTTCATAATAGGGGCTCTAACTGTCTTCAGACTTTAACAGTCACATTCAAAGTTAGGGCTGTAGGTAAATTGCATTCATCTGCCATAAATTTTAGTGGTTCTGATTAAAACCAGATAAAGGTCAGCAGTTGCTGTAGTATTTACTTGAATGGGGTTGCATTCTATTAAAGGCCATGGGCCATAAAGAGCTGCCAAAGAAACTGTGAGACTTTCCAATTCTTGAAAGGTTTCAATCAGGAATGACTGTACTGAATGTACAGTGGAACATTGTCACAACCATCACCAATTAGTAAAGAAAATTGGGCACCACAGAGACTTTGCAAAGAGCAGGATGACCCTTTAAAGTTGATCAGAGAACAAGAAAAATCTTACCAGTGATGCTACCAAGAGGGCAACAGTAACACTGAAGAAACTACAAGAATTTCCTGCAGGTATCCCCTGTAAATTCTGCACAAGTCTGGGCTGTGTGGTATTCTTACAAAGAAGAATATGCAAGCCCATCTGAATTATTCCAAAAGATTTTATTCAGTCACCCGAAACCATGTGAGAAAATGTGTTATGGTCTGACTAGACAAAGGTTGAACTTTTTGACCATAATTCTGAAAGGTATGATGGCACAAAGTCGATCAGAGCATACTGACAGTAAAGAATGGTGGGGGAAGCATTATGCTTTGGGGCTGCGTTTCAGCTGGGCCAGGGGCACTTGTCAAGATAGATAGGAATTTTTTATTTCAACATGACAAAGACCCAGAGAAATTCCCTAATTCCAATTTTTTTTTATGTTCTAAATTATTAAATATTTATTTTTTTCATCTTGATTTTTAAACATTTAATCTTTCTGACATTTATGTTGCTATTTCTGTCTTTATATTTCAAAAACCTGCAATTTCATATCAGGATGTATCGAAATGTAAATAAACTGTATGTAATATTTTATGACAGAACACAGTTTTTCACAATTCTCAATTCTGACTGGTCAGTAGGAGTGGCTTATTTTTATATAACAGTACAACTAGGGCAGTAATAGGCAGCAGGCCCCAAATCTTTTTTCATCACGTACCTGTTTGGCGCAAGACAATTTTTTCACAGAATGGTGGGGAGGGGATTGTCACACTCCCCCGAACTCACCATAATGCACAATCCGTGGGAGTTTAACAAGTGTGGGAAAGTGTGGTGCCAAATAATTTACAGCATGTACCAGTCTGTGGCTCAGTGGTTGGAGACTCCGGGTGATAGATGTAAAGAAATGCACTCATTCATATACATTATTGCACAGGGGACATACTGGTATGGATTAGTCTTGTATGACTGCATAGTGGACTGTAACGTGTTATTCCATACATAACAGTTTAAAAATGTTTTAAATTTACTTAAATGTTGTTGACGATTATCTGTATTGAGCCATAAAATATTTCATATAATTATTATTAATTTATTTTAATATTAGATCAGATAGAAACACTCTTAAGCATTTAACAATTTAACATCATTAAACTTAGACAAAGTAGTAAATATATTCTTTTTTTTTTTTTGCCAGCAGCTACCACAAACATTTTCGCAAACTATATTGCAAGCTGTGTGGCTATTGAGTTATATATACCCATATATTGACTATAAATCTTTTATCGTATTAAGCTATCAAGTGATGGAAAACTTCTATATTAAGATAAGTTCAATTTAATCACATTTGCTTTAATTATGATACAATAACTATGAATCTTTTACCTAGTAAAAACATGATAAAAGATATGCAAAGGTAAAAGTTCATAGTTCTTTTTAATGCACCTTTGAATGTTCTGGGCCTTTTTTTAGGAAAGGGAAAATAAATTGCAGAACTGCAGTTCAATTAAATAAATGTACATATTAAGCAAGCCAGCAAGCCCAAATCTCAACCCACCCATAAAACCTACACTTACCGACACAAAAAGCCCAATGTTGAACAAGGAAGAAGAAAGGGAAGACATGATATAACAAAATAAAAATAAAAAAAATGCAATTAAGTAATTTAACATTTAAATAATATATTTAAAAAAACAAGACAAAAAAGATAATTAAATAAATTGGCATAAGGTATATGCAAAAAGAGGAAGAAAAAAATGTCAAGGGAAGTGATTTTATAAAAACTGTGATCAAATCTCTTAATCTATTTCCCAATAACTACCCGAAAATGTGGCAAAAAAAACTGCAGGAGCGTGATGACAAATGCAAATATGGACTAATTTGCCTTTTTTTTTTTTTTTTTTTTTTTTTTACAAATTATTTTTTATGATCTTCCTATTGCATTAAAGTCCATGTTTGTTTCAAGCATCCCTTGAGAAAACCTCATGATCACGATTAATAATATTCTTTTGCATGATTGTAGGTTTTACAAAACAAAACATTGCTGCATAGTGAACACAATGACCACACTAAGTTTTGCCAAAGTCTGGATAATCAGAAATAATTTCATTTTTAAATCAAATCATTGTGGACTGTGAAAATATAACTGTGGACTGTTCATTATAGGCAGTTTGTACACATATCACGAATAACAGTATTTTGCTTCATAGTAAAAATCCGTCAGACATACAGAAAGAACTGAATTATACATATACAAACTTTGTGAGATTTATTTCAACAGAAATGGGTTAACTGTAAATGGGCAGTAAAATGACAATATTAACTGTGCAATCTCACCTACTTTTCAAGTCATCTTCATTTATTTTTAACAAGTGCATTAAATGGCAATAATTGGTCCCTATTATCAAAAGCAAGTGTGCAAAGTCATGTGACCAATGCCTATATCCTGTACAAAATCTGATAGATTAAAAGAGAGACAGCAAAACAAAACAAAAAATTATTACTACAGGTCACACGCATTTCATGTGGAGCCCCAAAAATATTTACTTCCCAGAACAAGACTTCTTTCAGCAGAGAACTTCATACCACCAACTTCAGTATAAAACCTTATTTTATATATATACTCGAATGGCCTGGTTACAAGGAGATGTGGCAGCAGGTAAAGAGGAATGTGACGAAAGCCAAGGAAAAAGCATATGAGGAGCTGTATGAGAATTTGGACACTAAGGAAGGACAAAAGGATTTGTACCGATTGGCCAGGCAGAGGGACCGAGCTGGGAAGGATGTACTGCAAGTTAGAGCAGTAAAGGATGGAGATGGAAATGTGTTGACTAGTGAGGAGAGTGTGTTGAGAAGGTGGAGGGAGTATTTGAGCAGCTGATGAATGAGAAAAATGAGAGAGAGAGAAGGTTGGATGATATGGAGTTGGTGAAGCAGGAAGTGGATAGGATTAGTAAAAAGGAAGTGAGAGGAGCAATTAGGAGGATAAAGAGTGGAAAGTTGGTTGGACCAGATGACATACCAAGAGAAGCATGGAAATGTTTAGGAGAGATGGAGGTGGAGTTTTTAACAAGATTGTTTAACAGGATTTTGGAAGGTGAATGGATGCCTGAGAAATGGAGAAGAAGTGTGCTGGTACCAATCTTTAAGCATAAGGGTACAGACCTGCAGTAACTACAGTAAATTTGATCAGTCACACCATGAAGTTATGGGAAAGAGTAGTGGAAGCCAGGCTGAGAGAAGAGGTGACCATCTGTGAACAACAGTATGAGAGCATGCGAGATGGTTTGGACATGTGCAGAGGAGGGACAAAGGATATATCGGTAGAATGCTGAGGATGGAGCCACCAGGAAGAAGAAAAAGAGGAAGACCATGGAGGAGGTTTATGGATGTGGTAAGGGGAAGACATGCAGGTAGTTGGGTTAAAAGAGGCAGATGTAGAGGACAAGGGGGATGAAGACGGATGATCCGCTGTGGGGACCTCTAATGGGAGAAGCCGAAAAAAGAATAAGAAGAAATGGCCTGGTATATTTTTGCTCAAATTACAGAAATTTACTGAAGCATTTTATTAAATGCCACATCACACATTTTTTTTAATTAAGTGTGCACATGAGCATGTTATATTATATATATTTTATATGGACATGTTATACGTGTGTATATTATATGAACATATGTTAAACATAGTCAAGATCAGATCATCTTTAAAAAAGATTTGACTCTAAATCACTAACAAATACTAGCTTTGATAAAATGTTGCTGCAGTATGTAGCACATTTAGCACCGGTGATCCTTACACAACATGTTGGTACAGATTTTCTCCCATCATATAGATGTGGCTGAAGAATGCATTATTCCTAGTGGCACAACATTACAAAGTCCTGTGTTGTACCACCTAAAGTCTCATTCACTCATGCATGCATTTCCAGAGAAATTATATTGTGTATGTAGATGATCATTTTACTTGTCTGGTTACTGTGGTTACAGCATTGCCCCAAAATTTTACAACAGTAGATTCACCACCTTTAGGTCAGTGTATGTGTGTGTGTCAGTGATGCTGGGACTGGGATGGAATGGTAAGCTCTTTCGAGTCATACTCATTGATAAACCGTTCCATGGCATCTACACAGCGCAAGCCAATCTCACGCAGGTTCTCCCTCAGAGAAGACTGGATGGATCTCTCCAGCGACGGATCTTTTGCCACAAGCATTTTGACCACCACACCAAATGTGTCGCAGTCTTGTCGGTACACCTGCAGCACACACACCATAACTTTAGTATTACAAGTTTATATTTAGGTAATAAGCGTTTTTTATATAGTGGCGCATAAATTTGTTGACATCCTATTACATCCTAAAGTCAGAAGGTGTGGATTAATTTTCTCTAACAACACAGCTGTGACATTAAATCTAGCTTTAACCTAAATAAATGATTTACAGTGGGAAATCCCAGTCTATTACCATTTTTTGAGACGCATACATGCTCCCATGTTAAAGTCAAAAACACACAAGAATTGAACAGTAAATGACTGAAAGAAAGTTCTTTAAAGAGATGAGTCCAAATTTGACATTTTTGACTCAAACTTATGTAAAATGAACAACAACAGAAAAGATGTAAGCAGACTGCCTCACATCCACAGTCACACATGAGGGTGGGAGCTTAATGGTTTAAGGTTGTTTTGGACCAGGAATTGTTAAGGACTAATTCTGGCCATGAAAAACATGAGTACCAATTTATACATTAATGTCATGCAATTCTGCCTAATTGGAACCAACTTCACCATACAACAAGATAATGAGATAGCAAATATTCAGATGGAGTGTTACTGTTCCTGTGAAGTGTTACTGTATAGTGTCTATCTATCTTAGAATTGCCTGCCCAGTCACTGCACTTAAATTCTTTTGAACTGCTTTGGGATGAACTGGATCACAAAGTTATAAAGACATATCTTCTGAAGAACACCTTTGGCAAGTTTTACAAGAGGCCTAATGTAAAATGCAATATATTTCAATATCTAAACATATATGGATATGTACTATAGTATTGGGACCTGACTTCCCAGCCATATGTGGTTCTTTCCCAAACTTTAACTAAAAAAGTTGGAGACACAATTCTATAGGATCTTTGGAGGCAGTGGCATTAAATCTTCCTCACTTGAAATAGGAGACCCAACCCTGTTCCACCATGGCAATGCCCATGTGCACAAAGCAAGTTTCATGAAGATATTCTTTACATGGAATAGAGCGATAGAAAGCTATTGAGGTCTCAACAGTACTGTACACCTTATAATGTAGTGTATAGTGTGTGTTTATGCATATCATATACAGTATCTCACAAAACACCCCTCACATTTCAGCAACCATTAGTATATCTTCTCAAGGGACAATACTATAGAAATGAAATGTGGATATAGTATTTTAGAAGAGTCAATGTGCAGCTTATAAAGCAGTACAGATTTACTGTTCTCTGAAAATAACTAAACATACAGTTGTTATTGTGTAAATTACTAGCAACAAAAGTGAGTACACACAAAGTGATAACAGCTGTATGTCATGTAACCATGCAAACCACATGTCTTATTCATCATGTTCATGTATTTGTTAGGACAAATGACTTGACTTGACAGGAACATACACATTTGTTGGAATTAAAGTAGTTAGATTACTGGCTGTTCAACATGGCAAAGAACTCTTTGGGAAGCCTCTTCTGACACTGGCTCACAAGAAAGCCTGCAAACATTTTTCTGAAACAACCTGTCTAAGAGCATGAATTTCTGATGAGACTAATGTAAACTTGTTTGACTCAGAATGTGTGGTGGCACCCTGATGAGGAGTACCAAGAAAACTGTGCCTACACTCAAGCATTGTGGTGGCAGCATCATGGTCTGGGGCTGCATGAGTGCTCCTGGTACTAGCGAGCTGCAATTTATTGAGGGAAACATGGATTTCAAAATGTACTGTGACATTCTGTTTTTCAACATAATAATGGCCCCAAACACACTGACAATATGTTATCTGAAGGTGAAAGTGATGGAATAGCAAAGTATGTCTCCAGACCTAAAACCTATTGAGCACCTGTGGTGCACCCTCAAGTGGAAGGTGAAGAAGCGTCATGTGTCTGACATCCAGCAGCTCCGTGATTTAGTTATGGAGGAGTGGCGGAGGATCCCAGCAACAACAGCTCTGGTGAATTCCATGCCCAGGAAGATTAAGGCAGTGCTGAATAACAATTGTGCTCACACAAAATATTAACCCAGTTTTGACATGTTCATGTAGGGTGTACTCACTTTTGTTGCCAGACATAATGTCTGTATGTAGAGTTATTTTCAGAGGACAATAAATCTGTACTGCTACACAAGCTGCACACTGACTACTCTAATATATATCCAAGTTACATTTCTATAGTGTTGTCCCTGGAAAAGATGGTTAAAATGGTTGCTGAAATGTGAGTGGTGTTCTCACTTTTGTGAGATACTCTATAAACTGTATATGATATATACACACTCTTCACCCAATTATCAGTGAGAAGGAACTTTGGAAATCATCAAGCCTGAGATGATGACAAGTAAATTAGGAGTGTAAAAATGTCCAGAAGACAGAGAGAAGCTCAGTGTCCAGTCATAGGGGATTGCGTACATATTTTCACACACATTTTCACACACATTCTCACATACACACACACCTCTACTCACAGTCATACATATCCACGCAAATTACTGATTCATAAGAATTACTGAGTGACCTTTCGTACACTTTCGCACAACTGAATGCCAGCACACACTCTGTCCCACAACCCACGCTATATCAAAAAAATTTGATGTCATACTTGCCTACTTTACTCAATTTATTTTTTATTAAATAAGACGAGACCCTTAAGAAGGATTTTATTCTTCATGGCAAATATTTAACAAGGTGTTGGAAGAATTCCTTTAAGATTCTGGTCTATGTTGACATGATTGCAGATTTGTCAACTGCACAATCATGCTGCGAATCTTCTGTTCTATGTGAAATTTGCTCAGTGGGGAAGCTGATGAAGTGCACTGAACTTACTGTCATGTTCATGAAACCAGTAAACCACTTGTGTTTTGTGACCCAGTACATTATGATGCTGGAAGTAACCACTGGTAGATTGTATGTGGATGTCTGTGAATGCTGTTGACATGAAATATAGCCATATAGCTTCAGATTCCTGCTTTGTTTAACAAAATTTGTTTTTCTGCTCTTGTAACCCAAACACGTCAAGCCCCTGCATTTTAAATTGCTTTTTTGCTCACCACACCTGTTGAACAGTGATTATTGGAGTTGCTTAGCCTTGCTAATCAACAGGGCATTTATGCCTGCAGAACTGCTGCTCCTCACTAGATGTTTTTTCCTCTCCACATTTCACCTGTATACACTGTAGATCAGGGGTGCACACACTTTTTCAGCATGCGAGCTACTTATAAAATGACCAAGTCATAATGATCTACCTACTATAAAAATGCATAAATAAATAAATATAAATTTTTTTAATGTCATGCGATCTACGCACACTATCTTTGCGATCGACCGGTAGATTGCGATCTACGTATTGTGCGCCCCTGCTCTAGATACTGTTGTGTGTGAAAATCCCAGCACATCAGCGGTGTCTGAAAAACTCCAACCCGAAAACATCTTGCACAAGTCAAAGTCAAATTTTTTAATTGGACAAATGCATGAAAGAGCAAGGTAACAGTAATAAAATGGCTAGTAAGTGTATATTAAAATGCATTGCAGATCTAAGACTCACAGTGAGTCCGATAAATAAAATTAATGCAACGATTATGATCTATGATTCTATTTATGCTTCCTAGTGTGACGTTCGTAAGGATCAGTGTTATGTAAAAGCATTACACAGCAAGTTACATAAAATAGCACTGAATGATGCAATCTGCACTCAGTGTAGAGATATTCGATTGTACACTGTTTGTGTGTGGGTGTGGTTTTGTGTACACTGTTTGGGTGTGGGTGGTTGTGTGTGTGTGGGTGTGTCCTTTGTGAATCCCAGGTGCGTCTACCAGCTACCAGATAACCTAAGAAGCACCTCGGCTTGACCTGTGCAATCCAGTATGACCAGAAGAACTGTGTGTGTGTGTGTGTGTGTGTGTGTGTGTGTGTGTGTGTGTGTGTGTGTGTGTGTGTGTGTGTGTGTGTGTGTGTGTGTGTGTGTGAAGAAAGAGAGAGAAAGAAAGAGAGAAACCCCTTTTTATCAAAAACATTTCAACTACTAAATGTATTAATTAGCTAATTCCTTAATTTGTCAGTTAAATAATTCATTCATTAATTCATTGAAATGTTTTCTTTTGGTCATTGAGGTTAAGGTTACAGTTAGACTTAGGTGTTGCATTAATTAGCTGAATTAATAACTAAGTCAGTGGAAGGTCCTCACAAGTAAAGAAAGGCAAATGTATGTGTTTGTTTGTGTGTTTGTGTGTACGTCTGTGGGTGGATGGGTGCGTGTGTTTGTGTGAAGCGGCTGCATCTACCTGCTACGACACCAATTCAAAACAGCACCTACTGTCGGCCTTGTGGTAACCATAGAGATTGGAAGACAGAGGGAGAAAGAGAGGCAGTGTGTGTGTGTGTGTGTGTGTGTGTGTGTGTGTGTGTGTGTGTAGTGTAATTTTCATTCTGCTGTCTGAGTCATAGCCCTGTGTGCTCTGCTTGCTGTTCACCAGAGCAAAATAAAAAAAAAGTGTCTTGGTGCAGGATTGACTAGCAGGAGTGAAATGCTTTCAATCATCAAGGCAGTTCTTTGGCTCGCCTGCTACTGTTACATGTTAATAAAGAGAAATTTCTTCGTGCATGTGCATTTTTATGATGAGGCTGGTTGGTTTTCATAGGCCAGTTTTTTGTCTCAACCTCATAAACACAGAAACAAAATTTACCTCCTCTATCTCCTCTCTCTTTTTCTGGATGGCTCGACTTCTGGCAGCTGCACGTGTTACAGAGGACAGGGACTCCCTTCCACTATTGGTCTGCTCTTCCTGATTGACCTGAGGAAAGAAAAGGAAAAAAAGCACAAACTAGCTCAAATGTTTGCTGATAATTTGTGAAAAAAAAACAAATGACAGCATGAATAACATAACATGTGGAGACACAATTGATTTAACATTTCATGCAACACAAGATAAAATGAATCTCCTTTATAGCCACTCCAGATCTCTGGAGCAAGGTGATATAAGAGATGACTACATTCTTTTACGAAGTGCGTGTCTGAGTGATGCATGCAGTCAATACTCGAAACAATGAAGCCAAACTCTCCAGATGTCTTTCTGTGTAAAAAGAAAAGGAAAAAAAACATGCAGTGACCTCGATAGCACCCTAAAATGAGCCGAGGACTGTGGATTGGGCAGTGATTACTTTCTCGTTATGGCAGAGTGCTCCACTGTTTATATTAAAACGAAACGCGATTAGAATAATGTAATAACATTTAGAGAAAAGCAATGACCGACTTGACATTTAGTTTTGGCTCATTTTAGGCAGAACACAGCTGAATATCTGAGTGGGTTATATTGCAAGGTGGGCTGCATTATATGCTGATGTGTTTTACATAGGTCAAGAAGGTAAACAATCCTCTGAACATAGTGAAATTCACATTGTTGAGAAACAATGATTGTATTTTATTCCCCTGGTATGGATTCCTCTGTACAGTCAAGACCCCTGACCCAGCACTGACACTGTGTTACTGTTAGAGCTATTATTGTGGCCCATCACAATAATCCCTGTGAAAAGATAATGCTACAGTTAGGATTATGAAATGTATGATATGTGGTGTGATGATGCAAGCACACTGATTCCTGTGCATAGCACTGTGCAACCAGAAAGGGACTATTATACACTATAATATGTTCAGGGGACATTCAAGTCAGTTTTAGCACAATGTCTTTACAACAATATAATTTTCATGTTTGCTTTTGAACATCTCAATCCACATTTGGTCCACATTTGCTGTTATAATTGGCACCACTATTTTGGGATTATGTTCCAATAGATTTTGGTGTGTGGTTGTAGAGATTTGTGCTCATCTAGTCACAAGGGTATAAAGTCAGGTCCTGATGTAGGTGAGGAGGCCTCCAATTCCAATTCAGCATTCCAAGGTGTTCTATAGGGTTGAGGTCAGAGCTATATAGCTAGTCACATTAACTCTTTCACTCCAATCTATGTAAACCATATTTTCATGAAGCTGACTTTGTACACAGGAGTATTGTCATGCTGGAACAGGATTGGGTCTCCTAGTTCAAGTGAAGAAAAAATGTCATGCTACTGCATCCAAAGACAATCGTGTGCTTATAACTTTTTAAATTATAATTAAATCAAATTAACAGTTTAGAGAAGAACCACATATTGCTGAAAAACGTCAGGTATTCCAATACTTTCGTCAATACAGAGTATAAATACTATATATACTGTAGTTACAAGTATTTTTTAGTGTGAATTAAGATGATTAACTGGGTGTTCTTCTTTCCATGTTATTTTTGAACACACAATCTATACACATTGCACAACAACTAGATATCATTTATTATTTCAGTCAGATGCATGTAGTAGTAATTACATTTTCCCATGTAATACACCATGTGACTATTTCATCAGATCTGAAGCTCATTAAGGTGAATGTTAATCTCTGAAAGCAGTGTCTGTTGGAAGAAAGTGAACCTTTTGCTTCAGGTTTTTTCAAATGAAAGAAGACATTTTGTGGTCACTTACTGTAAATGATAGGCCATGCCTCTCAGAAGCCACTAAAGATGACCGGGAGCGTTCTGTAAAAAAAAGAAAGAAAGAAAGAAAGAAAGCTTTATTTTCATTAGTGGAACCACAGTCATATCTGATCTTTGAGGTTTCTATTACATTCGTGTTTACTGCATTTTGCAGACACACTTATCCAGCGTTATGTCAATAAAAAACTTATCCATATGCAATAAACTAATCCAGGATCTATGTGTACCATTAACTGATAGTACACTGTCAGGGAGGATTTTGTGAAGAAAGAAAAAAAGCAAGGGATCTTTGTAATTAAATGTGTGCTCAAGTTAGTAGGTAAAAGAAAACAATTTGCTCTACAATTTTTGTTTTAAGACAGCCAGTTCAGAGAGCCATGCAAAGTTCATTGCACCACCTGAGTCCCAACACAGTGGAGAATCTTTTTTGCTACATCTTTGGCTCAAGTTCAAATAAGCTTCCTAAATTTATACTGTATTATGCGGTCTTTCCTTTGATCAGGGCCTCAATTAAAATGGTGTGAAAGGAATAACTAAGGCTTCTTTAAGAGGATCTGCAGGGTGCGATTTAGAGAATTTGCCTCGCAACGTTTGAACGCTTGGACTGCTTGATATATACTGGCTCTCTGCCTAGATGCTTAAATTTTCACTCTTTTTTTTTTCTTTCGCTCTCGCTCTCACCCTCACACACACAAAAAAACACCTTCATTTCTCTCCCACTCACATACACAAAACATTTGAGCTCATCCTCTCTCTCACTGTCACTCTTTAATACGCACATGAATATATATATATATATATATATATATATATATATATATATATATATATATATATATATATATATATATATATATATATATACTGTACATACAAAAATAGGACAAAGACAATGACTCATGCTCATCGCTGCATATCTACCAGGCACAATGAGCAAACAAGTGAAAGATAGCAGAATCTATATGAAAAGATCAGATCTAATAATCAATCTATGCCATTTTCACACTTTCTATATTTTACAGAAATGGCAAGAATGCACACTACAACCTCATTTCAAACTACTATCACTACTAGGGAATAGGGTTATAATTGTACTCTGTTAAACCAAAAGACTGCAGTAGGATTATTCTTTGGATACGTTTTTCACCGAAGAGCTGTTTACCAGTCCAACAATTCAATTCAAGCTGTTTACTTCTCCACTGTGTGATGCAGCTGTGGTTGATGTGTGCATAATGATGAGCACTGAGAAAAACAGCAAGGCAAGAAGCAGGTGGTTGCTTGTGGTTGCAATAATGTGCGAACACTACCACCTAGTGTGTATGATGAGTTGCAGGACAGTTGCACGGTTTCAATATTTATTATGCACTCATTACATTAGGTTGAATTGTAATTCGGCACATTTTTGTTAATTGGTATATAGATATGCTTATATGTTGTTCCTCATATATTCTTCACATGATCTTAATTATGCTATACTTATTTTACAGTGACGATGCAGGAGTATAAGCTGCTATATTAGTCATGAATTATATATATATATATATATATATATATATATATATATATATATATATATATATATATATATATATATATATATATATATACATATATATACAATTTACTTTTGACATTTTGTGCACTACAACAGTTGACACATCGGGTTCCAGCCTAAGCACTCGAGAACAGGAATCAGAGACTAGACACAGGTGTACCGAAACTTAAAACATTTAAAATTAAACTATCAATTGGTTTTGTGTCCTTTTTCACCTCTCATAATAAAAATGCATTATCGGCTAATTAAAAAAAATTGCATTAATGAGCAGGTGTAAAGATAAAACAGTGGTGGACGAGTTACACAAAGCATGTACTTGAGTAAAAGTATAGCTACAGTAGGTAAATATTACTCCAGCAAAAGTAAAAGTGCATGTAAACCTTTACTTAAGTATCCAAGTACTATGGTTTATTATGACAATAATGTTTCTATTGTCATTTTTCTCACAAGACTCCTTGCTTAATCAACTCAGTTTATGTGAAATTCTAATGTTACTCTTAGCACATAAATCTTAATAGAATTATATCCATTAGTCAAACAGTGATTGATATAAAATTTATTATCATGAGCCCATGACTTTCTTTTTAACAACTTAAGAAAAATCAAGTTAGAGTAATCCGTTTCTTCCATCATTTATTACTCTCAAAATGTTCTGCTTGATGATTAACTGACCCTGAACTGTATGTTCGTGCTAAATAGGTACCAACAATCTGCAGTGGCGGTTCTATCTCAAATGAGGTCCAGGGTGAACCACGCTATGACCCAACGTCTCCCCCATTGATTAGTTTCAGCTTTGAAAAGCTCCTCTCTGTTTTAGCTACTGTTACTGAATAAGTCAATCATATTCTCAGAGCAGTCCACAAATTTGGACACATTTCTGAGTGCTCAGTTTCATGTTTAAATATAACCCTAAATGCACAATTATATACATGTCATTTGTGCACAATTTATCAAGCTCTGAGAACCTAGATACAACTTGGAGAGTTGGAGCCACAAAATACATACAACATCTATATCCTTATAATATATGTATTTGAAATAAGTCTTTAAAGCTGCACTGGAGATTCCCCTTACTATACTCAGTTCAGGACAATCACAGAAAACCTTTATGGCATCACATCAATGAAAAGTAACTAAATGAATAAGTGCAAGTTTACCTACAATCCATCAAGACTAGGTAGGTGGTAAATGTGTGTTATTGCTACACACATAATGATAAACTACATACTATAATTTATATTGTTATGAAAGCTAAAAGACATATTGTTGCTGTATGCCTAAAAGCATATCAAGCAACACAGCATAACCTAAGTGCAATACAGTTATTAGCCTATTAGCCTATATGCATTAGCCTTTAGCATGCCTTTTTTTGTCATCCATAAGTTTAATTTGGATTCAACTCTTCTTGCTGAAGTGACATGACAGTTTTCCCACTGGAAACCCTGAAGGCTGAGGTGACGTAACCCAACCCCCTGCCTCCCCTTTCTGCAGTGGCAGGCAGTGCATTTGGTACCTGGGCCTTCAGTCAGGACTTACCGGACTTAATCCACCTCTTAATACCACCACTATCACGTCACAATTATAGAAACCATCAATACTGTACAAAAACGCAATATAACAACACGTGGGATTACAGAAAGAGAGACATCTCGCATATGGAGGGTAAATACCATATTACTAAAGCAAGAAACCCAGTTAAGAAAACTCCAAACCTCTACACTTCAACTGCAACTGTGCCACCTACATCATCTGAAGCAGCTCAGAATCAATATTTGTCTAATAACATGACAAAAACATAAAAAATTTAAATAAAATACAACTTTCTCACCAGAGATGCATACTTATTATTTGCACCGCTCCTCAGAGGCTGTAAGCCAGTGCTACCGCTTATATTCACTCGTCTGGAAGTGGTGAACAAACACTTTCCCGGGCTGAGACAAACTAACTAGCTTCGGGGTTGGCCGACCTCTCCTCACGATGTCTAGCTTTTCTTGAGTATTTTTTTTGTCTGAGACCAAATCAATTTCTCTTCCTCCGTGGGCATAAAAAAAAAAAAAAAATCTAATTTAGCTGTATTTACACTGTATTTAGCTGTAACATCCACATACACGTACTGGAAGCAGTGCAGCCAAGAGAAACGCTACGAAATGAAGAGAATAAACTGTTGGGAATAAATGTATACAATTTCATGGAACAAATATTAGAATTTGGGTTGTAAATGTAGGTCAGTGCTTCTGATAGTGTTTAGGCCAGCAGAGAAGGCTTTGCTTGCCCTGATCGCCCGTCACTGCTTTACTGAGTGTATGAACTTCCCCGGACAGTGGTTGCACAATCCGAGTCCCGACTAGATTTATTCACCGCGACATAATATAATGATTGATGCAAATTAGTGGTATTAAAACTGACCGATTTTGTGAAATGTAGTTGAGTAAAAAGTAACATATTTGACTTTGAAATGTAGTGAAGTAAAAGTCTCCCCAAACGACTTAGTTACAGTAACAAATTACATTAACTTCGTTACTGTCCACCACATGGCTTTGAGGGTATACAAGGTAAAGAATATAATATATAAGGTGTATGTGAGGTTAAGAGTATGTTTATTGTAGATTTGGTATGTATGTAACTACCTATATACATTTTCAAAACAACATAAAAGCACTTGACATTTTCCGAGCCACTGCTAGACTGTGTATTTATGATTTTATTTTCCTGGTTATCCTACATAGTTCACAAATCCACACACACTTACACACACTGGGATATACCTGGTGTGTTTTTATCCTGCACTGTTGTAGAAGTGCTCTTCTTATCAGTCTTCTTTTCCAAGTGCTGGCTTGAAGAATGTACATTTTTGTGACTCGGCACCAAACTCGGGCTCTGAGATCTAGGCGGAAAGCGAAGACTGGAGGCTCTCCGGAACCTCTGGAACCTCATGCTAAAACCAGGCCGCCGAGAAAAGTAGTCCTCTCTGGGCCTGTAATAGAAGCTGCAGGAGGGGAGAAGTTATATGCTTATGAAACCCGGCATTACTAAATAATAAGCTGGAAATTAAACTGGAATAATGAATTGATTTTGGCCTCTTATCCTCTGCCAATAGCAAAAATCATAATAAAACATTAAATATTTATAAGGATTTTTATATAAATTATATCATCATTTAACACCCTATTCCACATTTAGTCCCCCTTTAATGTTCTAATAACCTCCAGAACTCTATACTAGGTCACTATTGCTTTGTGCACAGGGGCATTGACATGCTGAAACAGGGTTGGGTCTTGTTTAAGTGAGTGCAAAATTATATTTTTCCACATCCAAGGACATACTGTACAATTAGGGCGAGGTTTTGGGAAAAAACACATACTGTATGACTGGAACAGTCAGGTATAATAATACTTTTGTCTAGAAAGTGTGTGTGTGTGTGTGTGTGTGTGTGTGTGTGTGTGTGTGTGTGTGTGTGTGTGTGTGAGTTTGTGAGTTTGTGTGTGTGTGTGTGTGTGTGTGTGTGTGTGTGTGTGTGTGTGTGTGTGTGTGTGTGTGTGTGTGTGTGTGTGTGTGTGTGTGTCTCTCTGTTGGGTCATCATTACAATATTATTTGCCATTTCCTACTTTCATAAACTTCTTATTTTGAACAACCCATGGGCACTACAAGGTAATCAGCATTCTTGGGCATGCGTATTAATATAAAAATGTGTGTTATGACATGAAAGAAAACAGGAAATTGGTTCATTTTCAACAACATTTTCAAACAATATCAGGAGAGAAAAACATGTGATTATATGTTGTGGGTATATACAAAATAAAATGAAATTGTTTTTTGAGATTATTTTCACTCTTTAACTAAAAACGCTATATGTAAAACTTAAAACAAGATTTGTATGTATCTGGCAAAAAGCTATTAGTTTTCTTACATAGAGTCACCTCCAAACGGCAAGGTCATTTCATTTGTTTTTGATGTGGAGTTTGACATCAAGTAATAAATATGAACATGAAATATATGAACATATATGATTATATGTAAGTCTGTTAAATGACATAGCACATGGCAAAACAACAGCCGCTGAAATCACCAGCAACCTCCACAGGGCATGGGTGAAGACATCACAAACCACTGTTTGAAAAAGTCCCAGAAAGTAGAAATAAAGAGACCAAATCAACAGTAACAATCAGAAGGTCAAAAATACATGGATGAACTCGTTCTGAAAGCAAGATCAAACTCTACCGTTGAAAAAGTATCTGGGACTGAAGGTCAGCTAGTGTAATGCTTGTTTGTGTGGATGTAGGAAGACATATAGTGTGTACTCTAATACATTTAATGTATTTAGATGCTTTGCAATTAAATGTCTTTGTAGAAAAATCTTGTTTGTAAAAAATTTATTAAAACAGCTTCAGTTTTTAAACAGTAAAATATTTTGCATATCAGATCTTCAAACAAATTGAAAACCATAAATAAACATTATGTTCTAATGGGCTTAGTGTCTTCTTCTACTGAGTTTAGTACTATTTATTAGCTATTTAATGAAACCAAGATATTGCTTAATAAGGAAAAGTCAATATGAACCCACACACCCCTCGTACACACTCTGGCCCTCACATCCAGACTGTGTATTTTTGTACTTTATAACACATTATACAGTAGGTTTACTGGCAGCGCTATTTTATGTTTTGTGTATCTGTCTTACACTGTCTTGTGTTGTCTGTTTGCATTGTCTTTTGTCTTGCACTGTTTGCACTCGGTTGCACATGATGGCTAGAACAATATTGTTTATAAAATATTTATGGACAGTTTTCATGGCATGTATGTTCAGACCTGTCAGAATTATGGACCATATTGCTTAGTAAGGATAAAGCCAATATAAACTTTCAGCATAATAATGTTCTATTTTGTGATTGGCCATGGTTTACAAATGTACCTTCAAACTGAAATGTGAATTTCATTCACATTCCTTTGTGCGTATGTCTTGTCGACCTGTACTGTAAATGCAAGTTACTGCATTTTGCTAGTATTTGATGTTCCGTATCCAAAGGTTTTCTACATAGAATTAATCTTGAGGTCAAGGCTTCTTCTTGTGCGGCAGTTGTTGCCTTATTTGCCTTTATACAAAGCAATGTACAGGTGCTGAATGTATAGATTTAAGTGTTTAGGACAAGCACATGTCAATGTTTAGCTTATATGCTGTTTCTAATAAAAATAAAAAAATAAAAATAAAAAAAAAAGACAAAAGAAGAATTTGGGGGGAAGCAGTATCTTTAGCACTTTCTAGTAATTAAATCTGACTACAGGTGCATGTCTGATACAGTTTTTTGTTAGTGGTGGTGGTATCTTTGTTGCTTTTTTTTTATTTATTTTTTTTATTTCAACCATTCCATTTTTCTATATCACCCATTACCCCCTGACATTTCATGCCCCACATTCTAAATACCTCTGGTCTAGACTTCTTCAACACACACTAATTCACTAGCACAAACCCACAACTTACAAAACCCACAATCCTACAAAAGTGTATATTTCCAAAAGCAGGAATGTACAGGAATTCTACTTATTCATTTATACTTCTGACTTCTTAATTCTACTGACAATTTAGTTTTCTTTCCTCATTTTACTTTTTTGCATGAAATGCAAAGAAACTGGCTTCCTTTTAAAGGTGCCCTTTTACATCTCTTTTTTTGTGCCAGGTGTGTGATTCCCCTAATGTGTACTACAAGACAGGTCTTAAGAAAAAGATGTAAAGACCATTTCTAATCAAGCTCATATAAGTAGAATATAGATATAAATAAATACCAGGTTATTATGAAGGTTTCGTAAGGCACCCTGTGTTTACATTTATTTAAGGTGTGTTGTCTGTTGTCACAGGCATGAGATATGAAACTCCTCTGTATTGATGTCACAACTGGTTAAATAACATATTCCTTATTTTGCTTGCAAATTCAGAAGCTTACAAATTATTTATTGCCTCTCATTATCAGAAGCTTTACTTTATTGGCTTATACTTCACTAATCTGTCCTGGTATAAATAATACCAAATCTAAAGGTTTGGCCTTCACCCACCTGGACAATAAAGACAGATATTTACGAATGTTCATAGACTTTAGTTCAGCTTCCAGACAATCATCCCTAAGCATCTGATTAAGAATCTAAACCTACTGGGACACCTGAACATCTTCCTCTGCAACTGGATCCTAGACTTTCTGACTGGGAGACCTCAGTCAGTCCGGATTAGAAACAATATCTTCAGCACCACAACACTGTGCACTGGGGCCCCTCAAGGCTGTGTGCTTAGCCCACTGTTGTTCACTCTGCTGAATGTTGACTGTGTAGCAATGCACAGCTCAAACCATATCATCAAGTTTGCAGATGACACGACCGTGATGGGTCTCATCAGCAAGAAGGACAAGTCAGCTTGCAGAGAGGAGGTGCAACAGTTAATAGCCTGGTGCAGAGACAAGAACCATCTCTGAACGTTGAAAAAATTAAAGATATGGTTATTGACTTTAGAATATCACAGAGTGAGCATTCTCCACTGACCATCAATGGCTCCTCTGTAGAGATCGTCAAAAGCACCAAATTCCATGGTGTTCATCTGGCAGAGAACTTCACCTGGTCACTCAACACCAACTCTATCACCAATAAAGCCCAGCAGTGTCTCTACTTCCTAAGAAGACTAAAGAAAGACTGAACACATTCTACAGAGGGACCATAGAGAGCATCCTGAGCAGCTGCATCACTGCCTGGTTTGAGAACTGCACCATAGGGAGGACAGCCTCATTGGAGTCTTTCTCCCTTCTATCATGGGCATTTACACCACAAGCCGCATAAAGCTAAATGCATTGTGGACAAACCCACACACCCCTCGTACACACTCTGGAGCTCAAATATAGACTGTGTATTTTTGTACTTAATAACACATTATACAGTAGATTAACTGGCAGTTCTATTTTATGTTTTGTGTATCTGTCTTACACTGTCTTGTGCTGTCTTTTTTCTTGCCCTGTTTGCACTCGGTTGCACACGATGCACTTTATATGGCTAAAACAAATTACTTTGATCTTAACTCTGTGTTCTGTTATGTAGCTCTATGTTGTGTGATGTAGCTCTATTTTATTTTATGTAGCACCAGGGTCCTGGAGAAACATTGTCTCATTTCACTGTAAAAGATTCTTGATTTGACACCAAAAAGCTTCTTGACTTGATAAGAGGCAATCTTGGTTTGAATGAAGTGTAATTTGTACTTGAATAAATCTGAACGGACCAAAAGTCTAGATATTGTTTATAAAATATTTATTGACAGTTTTCATGACATGTATGTTCAGACCTGCCAGAATTATGGACAATGTGTATTTTTTAGCAGCCACTGCACATCTAAGTCTTTAACACTTAGATTTGCAGTGGCTGCTGTCTTTAACACATGAGTCATATTTGTCTTTCCATAGTTGTTGCTATTTATGTTGAGGGTTTTTTGTGTCAAGTCATTTTTGTTTTGATGTCTTCCTGTTTATGAATCTGCACTAAACAAAAATATCTGCAATTATACCCACTATTGCCCTATTACATGACAAGAAATTCATTTGGGTTCAGCCTAATTTGGAAATGTTTTTGTGGGAGCACATGCCTTCAGACTGCACTGCTATGCTAAAAGTTCACATTCTACCAGACAGAAAAGGATTTTGTTTTGGTATTTACCTAAATATTATTATTCAAAATTAACCTAAGCATTTAAACATGATTGTGCCCTTCTATGTATAACTTACCGAGCACACTGGTATCTCCCTCGAGAAAATGGCCGAGTGGATCGTGTGGGACTCCTCCATACCCTCTTAATGGACCTTTTCTTATCCTAAAGAAAAACATATGCAAACAGATGATGCAGTATAATTGGGCTGGTAAACAATGTAATATAATTGAACCATTATGCAAACATTAGGGTGTTGAAACTGAACTGGTTGGTGTGACGCATTCGAATGCCCAATCTTCCTGAAGTGTTTTCTTACCCTTATGCTTCAGCAACTTCACGGCAATGTTATTTTAAAATACACATACCGTATTTTTCGGGGTATAAGCCGCTAATTTTTTCCCACGTTTTGAACCCCGTGACTTAAACAACGAAGCGGCTTATTTATTTTTTAATTAATTTTTCCTGGGTTTTTCCCAGTTTCACAAACTTCAAGCCAAAAAACTGAACCCCATATCATTAGACCAATGAAATTTCCGAACGGAAACGAAAAAATGCACCTTACCTGTGTTCTGAGCTGCACAGCATCGGGAGAAAAAAACATTTATTTTAAACGCACGACGATGCCAAAAGATAAACTCCCAAGAGAAATTGTTGTGAAAGGACAGAGGAAGACAGTGAACAATGAATTTCTTGGTAGGCTACTGTTTAGATACAAGCCGTTGTAACGCGTTGAGTCAGGGTCATGGGAGAGCTCGTGCTTTTTTATTTTTCTTGGCAACAGCGTTACGGGTTAGTCAAAGAAACTTAGAAATGAGCATCAGAAATAATCCTCAGCCTTGCACACATGCAGTAATAGCGGAAAAATGCGGCGGCAGGCTATTCCCAAAATACCGCTATGCTCCTAAAGGAAGCGCAACATATTTCACCCGTTACACCGTGTAACAGACACTGTCTTTCGTTAAAGCCTGTGTAAAGTTCTTTAGTTTCAATCTAGACATTTTTTATTGTATAAGGCTTATAGACAGGTGCGGCTTATTTATGTTTAAAATAAAAATCCTTGTCAAATTCAGTGGGTGCGGCTTGTATATGGGTGCGCTTTATAGTCCGGAAATTACGGAAGTTTTTATTTAATACATCTATTTAATTATGCAGCTATATCAATTATATTATAGCAGTTATGTACACATATCCCTTCTTAAAAAAATTTAGATTTTCCACTGACTGATACAAAGTGCTGACACAAAAAAAACCTCCATCCAATAATGTTCAATAAACACCTTGCCATCCAACGTTTTAAATTCCTGTGTCAGAAACAGAAATGACAGCCTATAGAGCAAATGCATAAATATAAGCTTGTGGTTTGCCTTGTACAAGGTACAAGGTACTTTCTGGCCACTACCGGTAGAAGCATGGAGAAGCATGTTTAGGAGAGATGGCAGTGGAGTTTTAAACCAGATTGTTCAACAAGATTTTGAAAGGTGAAAGGATGCCTGAGGAATGGAGAAGAAGTGTCCTGGTACCAATCTTTAAGAATAAGGGAGATGTGCAGCCCTGCAGTAACTACAGGGGAATTAAGTTGATCAGTCACACCATGAAGTTATGGGAAAGAGTAGTAAAATCCAGGCTGAGAGAAGAGGTGACCATCTGTGAGCAACAGTATGGTGTCATGCCAAGGAAGAGCACCACAGACGGGTTATTCGCTTTGAGAATGTTGATGGAGAAGTATAGAGAAGGTCAGAAGGAGTTGCATTGTGTGTTTGTGTATTTAGAGAAAGCATACAACAAGGTGCAGAGAGAGGAGTTGTGGTATTGTATGAGGATTCAGGTGTGGCAGAGAAGTATGTGAGGGTGGTGCAGGAAATGTATGAGGACAGTGTGACAGCAGTGAAGTGTGCAGTAGGAATGACAGACTGGTTCAAGGTGGAGGTTGGACTGCATCAAGGATTGGCTCTGAGCACTTTTCTGTTTGCTGTGGTGATGGACAGGTTGACGGACGAGGTCAGACAGGAGTCTCCCTGAACTATTATGTTTGCAGATGATATTGTGATTTGTGGTGAGAGTAGGGTGCAGGTTGAGAAGAGCCTGGAGAGGTGGAAGTATGCGCTGGAGAAAAGGGGAATGAAAGTCAGTAGTAGTAAGACAGAGTACATGTGTGTGAATGAGAGAGAGGGCAGTGGAGTGGTGTGGTTGCAGGAAGAAAAGGTAGAGAAGATAGACGAGTTCAGCTACCTGGGTTTAACAGTGCAAATAGAAGGGTATCTGCAAGACAGAAATGGAAAGTTTATAGGACTGTGGTGGGACCTGTTGTATGTTGTATGGTTCAGAGACATTGGCATTAAGTAAGGTGGCAGAGCTGGAAGTAGCAGAGCTGAGGATGTTAAAGTTTTCGTTGGGAGTGACGAGCATGGACAGGATTATAAATGAGTTTATTAGAGGGACAGCGCATGTAGGACGTTTTGGAGACAAGGCGAGATTAAGATGGTTTGGATATGTGCAGAGGAGAGACATCGATTATATCGGTAAAATGCTGAGGATGGAGCTGCCAGGAAGGAGGAAAAGAGAAAGATCAAGCAGGAGGATTATAGATGTGGTGAGGGAAGACATGCAAGTAGTTGGTTTGAAAGAGGCAGATGTAGAGGACAGGGGGGTTTGAAGATGAATGATTCGCTGTGGCAACCCCTAATAAGAGAAGCCAAAAGAAAAAGATTACTTTCTGGCCACTCAAATTCAAGCATTGTATTATATTACAGCCAACTGCTACTGTACCCTATTTTATAATAGGCCTACAGTCAGTCTCCATAGCACATGGTTGAATCAGGCATTGTTTTGACCAAAATTATTTAACTTATAGCTGCCAGATTGTGTAGGTCATGTGATTCACTAAAAAACATCTAAAGAATGGCTTATTTGCAAAGACTAAGATTCATCATAATGGGGTGCTGCTGAGATTTAACCCATCTGAAGTAGAATGTGATTGTGTGCATATTGAATCATAATCCAATTCATTCATTATTCAGTAATTACTTACTTTATAGTGAGTATTTATTTCAGTGAGTATTTTAAATATGATATATATATAAGTTTTTTTCTATAGCGCTTTTCACAACGGATATTGTCTCAAAGCAGCTTTACAGAATTCAAGAGTTAAGGTGAACGGTGTGCATTTATCCCTGATGAGCAGCCTGGGGATTTTTTAGATACTCCTTCAGCTATAGGCTTTATTGACTTCTGACCTTGACCTTTGAATTTAACATAATGGGGAAGTCTGACCATCACACTTAGATGTGGGCCTTCTACAAACAGTTGCTACAAAAATAGAAGCACACAGTTAGCTAAATTATTAAACAATGTTGGTGTGGAAGAACTTGAGTGCCTGCAGAGGCACAATGAAAACCTTGGATGAATCTAAATGCCTCACTCGAGACTCGTTCCAGCAGTAGTGGGCCAGCAAGCACTGACCTACATTTACAACCTAAATTCTAATATTTGTTCCATGAAATTGTATTAATTTATTTCCAACAGTCCCATCTATTCTCTTCATTTAGTAGCGTTTCTCTTGGCTGCACTGCTCCAATATGTGGATGTGGATGTTAGATTTTTTGTCCAATCATATTTCAGCCTCTTTGTGCTGCCATGTCAATCTTAGCTGCACAGGGCCTTCACAATCAGTAGTGCTGGCCGATATACCTTAAACTATATTAGCAATAGGACTGTTTCTTTACCCAATCAGATTTCAAATTTGCCTTACAGGGCCAACGAGCGGTTTGTTTGCCACTTTCAGACCAGTGCCTACAAGAGGTACCACTAGCCTACAGCCTCTGAGGAGTGTTGCAAATTATGATTATGCATCTCTGGGGAATAAGTTGTATTTTATTCAAATGTTTAATGTTTTTTTCATGTTATTAGACAAATATTGATTCGGAACTGCTCCAGATGATGTAGGTGGAACATTTGCAGTTGTAGTGTAGAAGTTTGGAGTTTTCTTAACTGGGTTTCTTGTTTTAGTAAAATTGTTTTCACCCTTCATATGCAAAATGCCTCTCTCTCTCTGTTATGCCACGGGTTGTTTGCCATATCTTTTTTGCATTGTATTGATGGTTTCTATAATCGTGACGTGATAGTGGTGTTATTAAGAGGTGGATTACGTCGGGTAAGTCCCCACTGAAGGCCCAGGTACCAAATGCACGGGCCACCACTGCATTCCAGACATCAATAATGTTGCTGCACTTCCCCAGAGAGATATACTACACAATCTTCCCAGAGGTGTGGAAGTAATATCACCAGCAAAGGGGGTTTAAATATTGAGTTGCATGTTATGACTGTTCAAATATTTTTGGTTAAGATGGTCTCAAACTGCATGGCATGGAGGTGCAGTAGGTAGCATCAACCTGGTCTACCAGGTTAAACCTGCTTAAACCTGCAAAGATGTTCACGTTTAACCCTAGGTTAGCAAGGGTTTGCTCTGAGAAACAAATGCCTGTAGGTGGATTGGCTACTCTGTCTAAATGCATGCACAGTGCCTTGTGATAAACTGGTGTCTAATTCAACCTCAGACCCTCTGCTCTCTATTTAGACTCTGGATCCACCACAACCCTCACCAGGATAAAGCAGTTGCTGAAGATATAAATCAATGTCTTAACATTTGACTTAAAGAGATCAATCAAACTAAAATCTTATGTTAAGCTAAATATAAGTTTAATACAGGAAATCCCCTGATGTATATCAGAAATACCACCTGCTTCTGAGTGGAAAAAACAGTAAGCTGTGTGTGCCGGAAAAAAGGAAGGGGGGGGGGGCGTTTGCAAAGAGTTTCACATAGTACTTGACTCAAATAAGTAAGTAGATAAATAAGTGAATGCACATACATAACAAATCAAAGGGGGATTATTAAGTACATAAGTACAGCAGTATAATTTTAACACAGGATAATTGGACTGTTACTGATGTGGACTTTGTTGTCTCTGATCAGTGATTACTGTGTTACTGATTAGTGACACAAAACTTATCAAAACAATTGAAAAGTTTAAAATGATTTTGGATTTTATTTTGGGTTTTATAAGTGCAGTAAGTCAGTTTTAAAGAATTGCAGCTGTGCTGCTGGTTGATCTGGGCTTTGAAATGTATTTTATTTTTATTTATTTATTTTTGCTCTTACTTTTTATAATTTTTTTAGCTGTCTATATTTCATTATAACCTCAGATACTAAGACTGGCAAAAATATGATTCGGGATGATATGTGCAGCAAGACCATTTTAAAGTTCTAGTTGTGCTGCTGGCAGATGTGGGCTTTATTTCGTGGGATCATTTTTATATAAATTTTTTATGCTGCCTCCATTTCGTTATAGTCTCTGACTGAATAAGGCAGTGATTAGCAGTGGTGTAAAGTATTGCATTAAATGTACTTTGTTACTGTACTTAAGTATTTTTTGGCTACTTTCTAGTTTTACTGAGTATCTAAGATATAAGCAACTTTTACTCTCTACTCAACTACATTTATGATTCAAGATGTTTACTTTTTATTATATTAAAATATTTTATATAAAAAACTATATTTTAATTGACAGTGACCATTACCAATTACATTTTGTACCTCTGCTAAAGATGTCATTAGGGTTCAACACTCCCATACCATCATCTGCTGCCTGTGAGTGACTTTTTAGAACTGCTGGCCTCATTTTCAGTCCAAAAATAAAAAATTCTAAAATATGTTGAAGCAGAATTATTTTGAGGTGCATCAAATCACAGTCATCTCTAAATGTTTGATTTTACTTTATCTAATATTATTGTATTTTTTTTTTCTGTCAATTGAGTACTAATGGTCTCCTTTGTAACATGATACTGTCATTTTACTTGTTAATTAAAGATACCTTTTTGAAAGATTGCTTTACTACTTTGTCTTTTTTTTTTTGACCAACTTGTTTGTTTCATTCTTGCATATTGAAGAGGCTGTTGTGTATTAATGCAATGTTGAGGTGTACAATTTGATTTGTATTTTAGGAACTCAAATGAACTGTTTTTGGCTTTTTACTACCATGTGTCTTGGTGTTGATGACTAGTGCATCTGTAAACTTTAATATGAGTGAAATACTCCAATACTGTTCAAATTAGATACTCGAACTCGAATTTTACTCAAGTTATAATGGAATTCGTGACTTTTGACTTATAATGAACCAGGTTTGAAAGTAAGATATCTACAGTAAACTTTTGCTCAAGTATGATTTTCAGGTACTCTTTACACCTGTGTTGATTTATGACATTTTCACTCAAAACACCTAGCAAATTAGATGGAAATACTTTAGCAGCCTGACTAGACAAAAGTGGGAAAAATATCCATTGGAATCATTTCATAAGTACAGCAAGACAGTTTTAAAGGTACAGTTGCCCTGTTGATTGAATTTTCAAAATAAAGCAAAAAATAGTCTCACTTTCACTCACTAAACCTAGCAAATCAGATGGTAAGGCTGCAGCAGCATAACCAGTGTGATGGAAATAAAGCACTGGAGACATTACCGCATTGTAGCGCATTTATTTTGTTTTGCTGAAGTGCCAATCATACTTTCACTTTCACTTTGCCCAGCCCCTTTCATATATATTGAAATCCGCCAAATAAGACATGTTTACCGCCATTCGATAAATATCAATGCCTCTTTTATAAACATTAAAACAGTCTCTAAAAGAATGAGAGAGATGTTCTTGGTTTGCGTGTGTTAGAATGATGAGCTTCCGCTTGGAAGTCTTGCATGACGAGATCAGCACATCTACTGCTTATAGACCTTCCAATATATATATATACCATCAAGAAGGAAAATCGATGCAATAAAACTAAAGTCTGATAGAATAAATAACTTAATCAATTGAATGAACAGATATGGCAGAACACACTTACCTGGCGTGTATTTATTAGTATGAAAGGTGTTGCATTTGAGCTCTGCATATGTTTGTATAAAGTCTGCAGCATCAAAAAGAAAGAACCAAGAAAGACCCAGGAAAGGATGCAGTGTTTAGAATGCATACCATTTTATGAATAAATGAGGATCTCGCAGTATCCATCCTGTCTGCTCTGTCTACTTGTCAAACTGCAGTCGTTCACTGTTCCGAGATGATCAGGAAGTGTGAGGAGCTCCTCTGAGCTCGGAGTGAGACTGATTATAATTTCGATGGGTGGACTTTTACATGACCGAGCCACTTCTACTTTCTCTTTCGGTTCTGAGGTTGTTGTTTTTTTCTCCCAGGACCAGACTGCATCACTTGTTCTAAAGTTCAGCGTACAGCAAATATCCAATGCGGAAGATCTCAGGATGCGCGCGCGTGCATTCGTGTGTGTAACGTATAGCATAAAACACCTACACGTGTAAACACATAAATACTCGCACGCACACACACACACACACACACACACACACACACACACACACACACACACACACACACACACACAAGTGTATTTTACGTACATTCGTTATTACGTCGCATAACCTGATAACTTGACATATGAATTTAAATGCAATTTAAACCTTTGCCGCTAGATGCCACTATCGCGTCATTTTCAATAAAATAAGCTCCAACAGACAAAAAAAATCGTTTGTTGGCTTTTCAATTTTACACAACTTTTATTCTTTTTTTTATTATTATTATTATTTATTTTGGGTATTTAGGTTGCAAACGTGTCTAAATAAACAGTTAAAAGTGTTGAAAGTGCAAGTCTGGGAGAACTCATAATGGATTACCCTATGGTGCGCCTAAATCTGTGTTATTCTGGCTCTTTTGTTTAGCTATGCTGTGTAAGCTAGCACACACAAACAAACCCACTGTACTTTTTCAAGGTTATATAATAACCATTCTCTCCAATAGACTATACTCGTAGCCTTAATGCCAGCATGGTGCTCTAATTTGCTATCTGAAGGCAGGGGATGCAAAACAGGAGACAACACCTGTTCCACGTCCTGACAAATTTGAACTACAGAGACCTCTTGCCCTACAGACCTGCCTGATTTCCCTTGGTGAAATTACCTGCACTGACCGGCATGTGCCCTTTGTTTTTTTCAACCAGAATTGTATTTGAATTTGTGCTGTTCATCATAAAGACTGATGGTCACACTGAACATAATTTAGTATTGTGGAGTACTCTGTTGTGCAAACTGACCACTTTTTGAAAATTGCAATCTGTTCAGATATGTACATTTACAGTACAGTTGTTTACACACTAACACTGGAACTTGGGATACAATGACCAAAACCTGAAACTCATGTCGCTTATGTACAACTTCTGCATGAGTTCCTGCATCTCATTCATTTTGCAATTCTAAACCACACTTTTTGCAAAATACTGCATTCAGTTTTCTTACAATCCTAAGCAAGAAAAATCTCCTGCGTTCACATAGAAAACACTGCTATCAATGCTAAACTCAATTCCTAGTAACATTATTGACTTCTTACAGAAACAACCACTTGTTGGTTTACAATTGTCAATCATAGATTTAAGTGTAAAAGAGTAGAATGTAAGTTCTCCTGTTTAAGAGCACATCGAAAGACAGCTTTTTTGTGGAGCGTTAAAGAAAGCGGCGTAAATGTGAACAGGATGAGCAATTTCTCACGAAAGTCAGGACATTTTGTTGACCATGTGGTCAACCTAGGTCTAGTGAAAAACAAGCTTCACCAGGGCTTCAGTCATCTGAAATCTTTGCACTACAGTTGTAGTACCGCATGTCACCTCTGAATTCAGTGAAAACTGGCTGACATGCAAATCACATAGTACAGTATGGTTCATGCATGTTTTGTTACTTTTAATTCAGCTTATGAGAAATATGCATTTACACATTTTTAGTTTTTCTTATTTTGGATAGGTGGTTTTGGTGGTAACTGAAAGAATACCCCAAATTATATATTCCTTCTGCTGTAATCCCATAATCACACAATAGTGCTGCACAATGATAAACATAGTTTGCAGTTCTGCTAAAGTATTTATTTTGCAAAAGTCTACATACACTATGTACATCTTATGGTGGCACAGCTTTCCCATTCTCACCTCTGTAGTCATATGAATCCATTACGAATGGTGGAAGCATGCGGTGATAGCTGCTGAAGCATATCAGGGCTTGAGTCATTGCGCCAGAGGATTCTCCTCTGAAATTATGTTAAACATTTATTTATTTTACATTTTTATAAAATGTGTTTAAGTTAAATCACTACATTTAAATTACTTTGATTAAAACATTTAAGTATGAAGTTAGATTTATGTTTAGTAGCAGGTCTTATTAAGGATCACAGGTAGGAATCTTGTTTAGACACTGGGATGGGTGTACAGATGGTGATTTATTTTTCTGTCCATTTAGTGAGCTGCACTCTTTTTCTTCATGTGTGTTTATGCCTCTTCTCATCAATTTATATTATAATGATGTTACCTTGTTTTAAGTGTCGATCTGACATTGAAGTCAAGAACAGCTGTAGAATGGTGTAAGAAATATATATAAACAAGTGTGTTCAGAATTGTACAGCATGAACAGTACTACCATGAAACTACTTGCCTTTATGTCTTGTTAATAAATGTTTATAAAAAATAAATATTTTAAGCATCACAACCATGGCAGCTTCTGACTTGTCCGGAGGCTAGTTTGCTAGACTTCCCTATTTTAGTTAACATATTGTTCATTATGTTTATTCCATATCCTACTGTGTATAAGCCCTCATTATATCGTCTTCATATTGTCATTACACTTATACACCCATGTTCATTTGATGGTGTGAGTGTTTTAATAATACAATTTATTGAAGATGTATTTTGATTGCATGCAAGTTTTTCAATTTGTGTTCAGAGTTTTATAAATGAATCATGCTTTTATATATATATATATATATATATATATATATATATATATATATATATATATATATATATATATATATATATATATATATATATATATATATATATAAATGGTGCAATATGACATAGAACCAAAAACCAATCCAAACCCTTCCTAAAAAGATTTTAATCCTATTCATATTAAGGATGGTATCTAGCTACTAATTATCATGGCACACTTGAGGTTTATCTTTTTCTATTATTCAAAAGTATTTAATTACTCTTTATTTTACAATCATTTTACTGCTGATTTACTCCTGTAAACGCATATGCGCACATAAAGTGTAATGTGTTAAAACAGTCACAAGAAAGGCCAATTCAGTAATCAGTCTGTGCCACATTCTTAGGTTACTTTCACCAAAAAGGTGATATGTTCAGTGCTAATTATAGTGTAAAAGATATCTAAATCCTGTTGTTGTTGTTGTTGTTGTTGTTGTTGTTGTAGTGTTTCTGAAACCTGCAACAATTCTACGCCCATGAAAAATGTTAAGTTGGATGGATACCAAAGTAACAAAAAATTAGCTGTTAATCACACATTGGATATTGTTGCGTACAAGGCATTTCCCTTTTTTTTAAAGCTCTTTTAAAACAAATGTATTGAGCAAAAAGAGAAAGAGAAGTGTGTGTGTGTGTGTGTGTGTGTGTGTGTGTGTGTGTGTGTGTGTGTGTGTGTGTGTGTGTGTGTGTGTGTGTGTGAGAGAAAGAGAGAGAGAGAGAGAGAGAGAGAGAGAGAGTGAGAGAGAGAGAGAGAGAGAGAGAGAGAGAGAGAGAGAGAGAGAGAGAGAGAAGAGAGAGAGAGAGAGAGAGAGAGAGAGAGAGGGAGAGTGAGATTCCCAGACCGGATAAACCGGTGTGTCAGTCTTACTCAGTTGTACTTCAGCTCTTTGCCTATACACACACTCCATATGCAAACACAATATATTTTACTTAAAAAAATCGGGCTGCTTGTCAGGAGCACTGCCATCAAAACATTCCCAGTTAGGTAAGTCAATTGTTTTAATAACTAGTTACTTTTTAGTCAATATTAAATGGTCAAAATAAGATTGAGTGTTATAAGACTTTAGATTTCATTTCTGTTGCTGTTGTGGTTATGTCTGTATGTATGTAATTATTTTTGGGGCATTGTGAGTACCAGAAGCATCCAGGGACCAGAACTTAAGTTGGGGTAAAGATTACTTGTATATATTGCATCAATTAGTTCTATAATTATTTGTGTGTGTGAGTGTGTGTCTGTGTGTGTGTGTGTGTGTGTGTGTGTGTGTGTGTGTGTGTGTGTGTGTGTGTGTGTGTGTGTGTGTGTGTGTGTGTGTGATGTACATATAGGAAGCTACACAAGCTAAATAATCTTAAAAAAAAATAAACATTACAATATTGGCCATTATTACTATAACAGAAAGCTGCAACATGCCAAACATCTCATGTCCCAGAGCATGGTGGTAGTTCTGTTCGAATGATGCTAACAGGTTGTTTAGCTCTGTGCTTGGATCACATCTCGCATAAATTCTTAACCTCAAGATCAATCAAAAGTAAATGTGCAAACACTGATAGTTAACGAATCAAAGCAAAAAAAGCACAGTGAACAGTCACAGTGTAAACTATAAGGACAAAGATTTGTGAACACTTTTCCATCACATTCATAATCAGATTATAGAGCCTTTAAAATTAACTCCCACTCATCTGGGAAGGTTTTCCCAGTCGACTTCATAATCCGACTGTGGGAATTTGCAGATTTAGCCACAAATGCATTAGTGAAGTCAGGCACTGATGTAGGTTTAGAAGGCTTGGTGTGCACTTGGCATGCCAGTTCAAATTCATTAACTGATGTCTTCATGGATCTTGCTTTGTGTACAGGAGCATTGTCATGCTAGAACCGTTTTGGGCCCCATAGTATTACTGAAGGGAAATTCTGAATACTTTATTGGTCCCATAGTGAAATTGTTGCATTGCAGTTGCTCACAATAAAATTAAGGTAAAGATTAAAGTGAAATCAAATATAAGCAGTTTGAATAAAATATACATATTAAGTTATATATTAACTGTAATGAAATGTGTAGACTATGATGATCAGTAATGCTTTGGAATACCAAGACATTGTATACAATTGTGTGCTTTTGTCATCCATTTATATTTAGTGAAATTCAACAATAAAATAAGTTCTTAGGAAAAGGAATTATGATACAATAAAGCACAATACTGTCATGTAGTAGAATCATACACCAAATCTGTAACCTAATAGCATTAAATAGTGGAATATATAAAAACATAATCTTTCAACTGGAAATAGAGTATTCAAAATATACACTCACAGTACACTTTATAAGAACACCTGCACATCTACACATTCATGTAGTTATCTAATCAGACATTAGACTGAAGGATAAATATGATAGTGATTTTGGCAGGATTTTTTGTGCCAGACAATCTGATTTGAGTATTTGTATGACTGCAGATCTCAAGGGATTTTCATATAGTCTCTAGAGTTTACTCATTATGTGTAATAAAAGAAAAAACATCCAATGAGTAGTAGTTCTGTGGACAGGAACAATTTGTTGAGGAGAGGAGAATAGCCAGACTGGTTCAATTTGAGCAATTTCAATTTCAAAGCTCACCCAAACTGGACAAATAAAGACTGAAATAATATAGCCCGGTCTGACAATTCCCAATTTTTGCTGAGGTACATAGATGATAGGGTCAGAATTTGGCACCTACAGCATGTATCTATAGACATTAAACATCATAATAAAGAAAAGGTATGAGGTTGTGTTACCAAAATGGTAGAAACTGTTGAACTCTTTTGAAACAGCCGAATCTCCACAGAGTTTACACAGAATGGTAAAAACAAAAAAAACATTGCCTGAACTTTGAGTGGAAATGCCTTGTGTGATAATAGTGCTTAGAGGAAAATAGCTGGTTTGGTCCAAATTGGCAGTAAGATTATAGCAGATTAATTAAGATTAACGCAAATAATCACTCTTTACAACTATGATGAACAAAAAAAGCATCTTAGCATGCACAAAACATCGACCATGAGGTGAATAGTCTACAATAGAAAAAGACCACATTGGCTTCTACTTTTGTGAGCCAAGAACGTGAATCTGAATCTAATGTGGGGACAGACTCTGTTAAAGATTCCAGTTTAAGCACCTAGCTTAGACACAACCATCTAGTACCAACAACCACCCATGTTAAATTTAGAGATTTATATGATTAAATTTAGATTATATGATTAGATAACCGCCCTAATGTGCAGGTATGATGGTGTTCCTAATAAAATTAATGGTGGGTGTATAGACCTTCCTTCAGCGTATTTAAGCACATTAATGCAATTAAGAATTCAAAAGAAGAATATGGAGCAATTCTTACTAGTCCTCTGGCTGAGCAGAAAAAAAAGTTTTCAAGGGTCCAAGAATATATATATATATATATATATATATATATATATATATAAAATTATTATTATTATTATTATTATTTTTTATTTTTTATTTTTTTTTTCCTCCTTTTTTTTTTCCCCAGAGGATCTCAAGTTACATGGAAACTGCTTACAAAAATATAAACACCCTGAATCAGCTTGTCATTTCTAACACACTTTATCTGGCCTGTAGTGGCCTCATGATTTTAGAGAGAGACTGGCCTCTGAACCAAGACCATAAAGACCACATTGCAGCATTTTGGCCTCATCCCCAGGGCTTCTAGGAAGTGACACTTTAACACTTTGCATACAAACTGGTTGGACTCAAGAAAAAGTTAGTTAAATATGAGGTAAGAAAAATGTGAGTATAGTGCTGTCCATGCTAAATGGATTTTCTAGCTTTGAAGTTTTTTGGGCAGCCTCATGCTGACGAGACTTGTCCTAATATTTCCACAAATCCCTCTCATTTAACCTTATACTGGTCTCTGTCTTTCTTTCCTTCTCGTTATGTTGTCCAAAGGGGGGCCTTATAAGAAATCTGTTTATTAACCATAAAATCTGCCTTCAAATACACTAGTACAAATTAGGATAAGTAACTATATGTAGACAATTTTTAGATGAATGACTGTTTAGAGGTTTTATGCTTCTGCATGTTTTGCAGGATAAGAACATACCCAAGAGCACACATTCTGCAGAAGTTCCATACAAATTGTCAGTCTCTTGCAGCCAACGGCAATGCAGGATATGAAAGGGAATTTGAGGTGATTGTCACTGATCAATGTGTGTGTGTTTGTTTGTGTGTGCATGCATGTGTGTATGTATCTATGTATGTTTAGTAAAGGTTTCAGATCAGTACTTAGTATAGTGTTGTAATATCATTTCACAAAATTTCCTAGGAGCTGTGTGATACTGCAAAGGAGTTATCATGCAGAGCTGGAGAGCTTGATGTCAATAAAGACAAAAACAGATATCCTTTCATTTTACCCTGTGAGTACTTATAAACCTTAATCACCATATAAACAGCTAAATCATTATATTACTTCATACACAATATTTGCTACAGTCACAAATGACTTTAAAATTAAAATCACCTGTACACTGTGAAATGTGTAAATATTGTAGACAGGCATTTAAACCATGCCATCATTAATAAAATCTCATTTAACAAATAAGTCTACATAGCAGCTCAGCTCTGCTTCTCTGATTCTGATATCCCAAAGGCTTGTTAGGCTGGTAGGACAGCGCTCTTCCACAAATCTTTCATTCCTACTACTTCTAGAACACCTAGATCATGTGACTGAGCAGGACATTACAGATAGCACTTTCACATTCCAGAGCTTGTTTGCATAGTTTTAAGGTATGTTTGGGGCTAAAAATGAAACTTTACTTAATAATAATCTACAATTCCTTTCAAAACCTTCATCCACAACCCCCTGATACTGACTTGCATCTAACACTGGAAGTTTCCTAACACACTGACTTTTTGTATTTCAGATGACCACTGCAGAGTTAAGCTGTCCCTATTAGAGTCACAGCCACACTCAGACTACATCAATGCCAGCTATGTTCCTGTGAGTGATCTAGATTATTAATCAATCAGCCAAGTTCACTTATTAGAAAGTAACAGAATATTAATCTCTGAGTTAATTATACTAATATCACAGTCAATCAAACAGAAATCTTGGCAATGATAATAGAAATGCAGTATCTAGTTCAGCTCTCAATGCAAGTAATAATATTTATAATATTATTAATAATATAATTACTAATAACCAATATTATACATTCTATTCACATTCTTGTGAGGATATAAACTAAAAAAACAACAAATGCAACTAACTCTTGCAATTATACTGTATATTAGTATAAATCTAATTATTTATAGATAGCAAATCTAATACGAAAGATCTGTAACAAAGGGATAAGGAAAGAATATAATACTTCAGAAACTAAAAGAAATTGAAATACATAATCATAAACCATAACCACTGCCAGGGCTCTCACCTCCTGTGACTAATAATTTGTTTAAATGCTATCACATACTGTGGCCTTCCGGACACCCAGAAGGAGTCAATTATTCTCCTCTGACATCTCTCATCAACAAGCTGCTCCCACCCACAGAACATCCAATTGTACCATTAAGTATAAATTCTAAAGAATGTCTGTAAAATAAGCAATTACTGAATTATATTCGAATAATCATGTCTTGGAAGAGATCACGTTTTTCCCCATTGTGAAGTTTGATGTTGACATTAACTAAAGGCTTTGACTAATACCCATGCATTGTGCTGGATAGGATTGAAAATGTTTCAGTCCTTGTATGAATTAACCAGTACAGTGGAACCTCGGAGCTCGCGGCCTCAGCACTCGCGACCTCGCATGCTCATGACTTTCATTCGACCAGCGACTCTCATTCAGATCGGCTCGTGAGCAACCGCGAGCTGCTCAAAACGCTAGTTTTAACATTTATAATCAAGGTTTATCTCATTAAAATTGTCTAAAAAATGCTTTAAAACTATTTTTATTATGTATTATTATACTGTACTTCTCTACTGCATACTTTACTGTACCTTTACCCAATTTTTTTTTTATTAAGCATTGTAATTGCTGTTAATTTACATAAAGTATTGTTAAAATAGTCTAATAATTAAGTGTTATAGAGTGAAATGGTGTTATTTACTCATTTAAATAGATTTCGTATAGTGTTCTTTGGGTTTTGACTGGGTTGGAAGGGGCGTATCTAAAGGTCGCGAAAATTCTGAACTCGCGACCGGTCTTGGTCCCTAACCCTCGCGAGCTTCGAGGTTCCACTGTAATTCACATATTCCTAATTAAGCATATGGACAGTGTATACACTGTGTGTTTTCTTTACTGTCATGGTTTGCAACTGCACTCCTGAAGTTTTTTGTTGTTTAGCTACCATATGGTAATATCGCATGATCCAGCCAATCAAGGTCAACAAGAACATTTGGTTAGACTAAACCCTGCAGGGTATTGCACCCCTAGTGTGTTGTGAACATCGTACATTTTTTCCGATTTATTCTAGTATATGATGCCATTTAAACACCTTATTATTCACAGAAGGTCAGAGGCAGTGGCTTATATCTCATTCTTAGAACTTTTAGTCAGTAATTTTGTCAATAAATTACTGACCAAAGGCCAAAAAGAAAACTTAAGATGTGTTTTTTTTCCTGTCTGTAGGGCGGCTATACAGATCATGACTTCATTTGTACCCAGGCTCCTTTGCCATCAACCATGGCTGATTTCTGGCGGATGATCTGGGAGCAAAATGTGCAGGATATTGTCATGGTGACGGCACTAAAAGACAGCAGAGGCAAGGTGCAAAAACAAGCCAAACAGTATGGGAATTGGTATTATCAACACAGATGTAGTCTTTATACAAGTTTAAATGTCCACAGTCATCTGTGGGTTGTCTATGCGGTACCATCAACAGCGATGGTTCCAAAAACTATTTATGCAGATTAATTTTAATTCCATGCAAATAAATGTTTTATTTTTTTAGCAATTTCAACAATGGGCATTGTTCTAAAACAGCTTTACAGAAGTAAATAATTACGAATATAAATGTTAGTGTCATAAATGTGTCCCTAAAGTTTATCCCAAATGAGCAAGCCAGTAGTGAGAGTGCAAAAAAAACTCCATTAGATGGTTTGAGGAAGAAACCTTGAGAGGAACCAGACTCAAAAGTGAGTCCATCTTCATCTGGGTGACACCAAATGTCCATTCATTATAATTTTATCATTGTTTACTGTTCACTTTTGGGTGCTGGAATGCAAAACTGTTAAAGTTAAAACCAATAAAACAAAAGGCTTGACTCGACAAACAGGTACCCAGTCTGGATTTAAATAATGAGACTGTGTCTGAGTTTTGAATACTAATTTGATGACTGTCCCATCAGTGTAGGGCTTTGTATAGAAAAGCTGTTGAAGACAGCTGATGATTACACATGGTCTCACCTGGGTCTTCTCCAGTCTCAACTTACCAGTTTTGCACCGAAAATGACACCAATTGTCAATAAAGCCCTGTTTGTTTTCATAGCACCACCAAGACATCCAGAAATTCAGTGACCAAAATCTGCTGTGTGCTACACCACACTGCATTGAAATGGGGCCAGTGCATTTTACTGCATTGGACATCATCTTGTCTAATTTACACACATCTAGGTTCAGTAATCACAGACTGAACCTAGACATCCATCCTAGAGGTGTGTAAATTAGACAAGATGAAGGTGTAGCACACAGCAGATTTTGGAAAAGACCCAGGTGAGACCATGTGTAATAATCAGCTGTCTTCAAAAGATTGACAGCTAAAGAGGATGTACTCTTTGTTCATACATTAGTAAATAATATTACATGTTCTGTACAGGTTAATTACTTTTGCCAGAACTCAACAGGCTTCTAAGTGGTTTATTTACCGAAAAGAGCTGGTGGATACATCAAATAAAGAAAAGTGGTGCACCTGTGATTGTTAGAATTGTCTTTATATTTATGCTTAAGGTTCACCGCAAATCAATGCCACTATAAGGACTTACTCTTGCTAGTTCTATCTAGCATCTGGATGCTCTAAAGCTGCAATATTCTATCAGAGTGCTTACTAATATACACTAATCACAAATAAAACCATAGACTAAGTATCCTGTGGTTGTCATACTGGGCAGCCTAAATGCTTACCACGCTGTGTTAAATGTACTTTAGTGAAGGTCTCTGCTTGTTGCATTTAGAGATCAAATACAAAATAGTTGGGGGGGGTTTTCCCATTCTTTAAAAATGACGATGTGGCAAATGAAAAAAGCACAAAGTACAAGAAATGAAAACAATCGCGACTGTATTTGTACATTTAAAATGTATTTTAATTCTATTTGGAATGTGTGCATGGGTGTGCAGGTGCTATGTAATCAGTACTGGCCTCCGGAGAGAGGCACTGGATGCTATGGGACCCTGCAAGTCACCACCATTTCTCGTCATCACGGTCCAGACTGCTACATCACCGCCATTCACCTACGACAGGTAACAAAGATAATTATAAATATACAATGCATTTTCCTTTGTCTACTCTACATTAATTGTTATGGTTCACGTGTGTGTTTCAGCACAACAGCCCCAAAGATAGATACATAACGCATTATTACTACCCTGGCTGGCCCGATCAGTGGGTTCCAAAGGACCACACCTCTCTCACAAACTTCACTGAGCATGTACGGAGGAAGCTGGATGAAACGCCACGCCTAGGACCCACAGTTGTTCACTGCAGGTCTAAAGATATAAAACACACACTTATGCATAATGTATCATTTGAAATGTCTAGAGTCAGAGAGTCTAGCTCAGTTGAGATGGATGTAAAGGTAATACAGTCTAATTAATATTGCTCTGGTTTTTCAGTGTTAAGTTTGACATTTTCCTGGAGATGTTTTTTTTTTATGTGTATGTGTTTGTGTGTGTGCATTCAGTGCAGGCGTAGGTCGCTCTGGAACATTTGTAGCAGTACTGTGGTTAATGCAACTGTGTGCAAGGGGAATACCGCCTGATGTACGTCTCGCTGTCCGAGACCTGCGCAGACACAGAGTGTTGATGGTGCAAAATGTGGTGAGAGAGTATTAGCAACAAATTCATTTGACCAATAAACACATATACATATTTGTGGTTCAAGCATGTGAAAGTAATGTACTGTGTGTGTGTGTTTTTATTTTTTTTCAGGAGCAGTACATACTTGTGCATCAGTGTCTACTTGACTGGCTAAGTGGGAATATGGAGAGGCCAAGGTGAGAATGCCGGTAGCACACACACACACACACACACACCAGTATTTTAAAATCCATATCTAAAGTAATTTTACCAGTAATAAAATTAAATATGCAATATGTGGGTGGACTGACTATATTAAATGCCCTGGCTCTGCTTTATGTTGGAAATTATGTGTGAACATGTGTGTGTAGTGATTGACTAGTGTTCCATTCAGGGCATTTTGCTGTTTCATACACACTGTTCCGTACACACAGGCGTGGGCCAATTAATAATGAATTATTCATATTAATTAACAGAAGCAGTATTTCAGGCTTTAAGAACCACATACTCCATAAAACAAAGAAGACCCTGCTTATGAAGTTGTTAAAAGAGTACAGTTTCTCTGCCAACAGAACCCAGAATGCTGTGGTGCGTTTCCAGATCGAACAGCCACAAGCACACAGGCAATCCAGAAGGGATTGGAAAAACCGGCGGAGGAATTCTGACAATGCGCAACGCCCTGAATCCAGTCATTCATCTATTCAAGAGACACAAACACCTCAGCCTCAGCAAACAGCATGGCAATCCCTACGAGAATCCCTGCATGCTTTAAATCCTGGGAAGCTCCTGCAGATAATAAGGCCTCCGACTTCTCAACTCAACACAGACCCACAAAAAGACACACCACTGTAAGGCAGATACACACATAGATAAACCAGTAGTGTACAATAGCCATGTGAATTGCTGTAGCTTGTGTAGTGCAACCAAGATAAGCAATAGTAAAAGCAAAACTGCTCAACATGTTCCAACTGAAACAAAAAACATAACCAGAAAGAAGGATAAATAAAAATAAGCTAATATATGTATAATACATTTTGGTTCAATACCTTAATTGTGGTACCAGAATTCTCTCCAATTACAGTTGCATTTTTTTTAATAGTTCATCGTTTTTGCACATTTGGTTTTGCCAATATTGTTTGTAATGTATCAGATTTATGTCTGGACTGCTCCATTCCAACATTCATTCATTTTCAAGGTCAACCAACAATGCAAACATGTCAGTTGAGACAAATAAGTGATGGACGATTCGCCCTAACATGCTGGTGCTAAATACAGCTTGTACTTAGTCAGTACAAATATCTGCAACTCGAGTGAAAAACATGCACTAATTACACATTAACACTTGCATATAATAAATTAATATTTTCAAAATGTTTAAAATAACAGTAGCCATTAAAAGTATGTTTTTATATATTTTATAAGAACATTTTCATCAAGTGTAAATAAGATTGTTTTTCTAAGCTGTTTTTTTATTGTTGGGGTATTTTTTGTATAATTATGTCTGAGAACTTTTACAGGCAATATGTATATGTGTATGTACTGTGATTTATAAAATAAATAAATAAATAAATAAATAAAAGAAAATAAAAGAAACATCCCAGTTTGTTTTGCCTTGACAGTTTAGTCTGAATCCCAGATCAGCTTCAGTGGTGTGGAATTACACTACTATGCTTACATTCTGTATCACATAGTGTTTAGTAACAAGCAAAACATGTTTTTGGAATACATGCATAGTCTTTTTTAAGACCATGTTTTTGACATATACATATACAGTCATGTTAAATAAAAAGTAAACCCACTTTGAATTCTATGGTTTTACATATCAGGGCATTAAAAAAAAAAGCAAAAATGTTAAAGCCATGTGTGAAAAACGAAGTACTGCTTCCATAGTATTTACGAGGCTCGGTTAACTTATTGATTAATTAATCTTAAGTAAGTGTGACTACCTCGCCAAGGAGAAAAGACATCAGCAATGATCTTAGAGAAGCATTTGTTGTCATCTGGGAAGGGTTAAAAGGCCATTTAAAAAAAAAAATTCAAGTGCATCATTCTACAGTGAGGAACATTAATTACAAATGGAAAACATTAAAAAAAATTTCCAATCTTCCCAGCAGTGGTAGTCCCAGCATATTCACCCAAAAAGTCAGAGCATGCAACCGTCAAAAATAAATAAATAAATAAAAATAAAAATAAAATAAATATATATATATATATATATATATATATATATATATATATATATATATATATATATATATATATATATATATATATATATATATATATATATGTGTGTGTGTGTGTGTGTGTGTGTGTGTGTGTGTGTGTGTATATTTACTCAGACTCTACAGGCCTCAGTTAGAATGGTAATGTAAAAGTTCATGAGGGTACAATTATAAATTATACACATAATATAATAGAAGACTAAACAAGGATGGTTTGGAAGGGTTGCCAGGGTAAAAGCCTCTTCTCTCTAAAAAGAACATGGCAGCACAGCTTAAGTTTACTAAGCTGCATCTGAACAAACTACAGTAGACGACATCCGGAACAATGCATTTTGGACAGACCAGAACAAAATCAAGATGTCTGGCATATTATCAAACAGCATATTAACACAAACACCTCATACGGACTGCCAAGCGTGGTGACCTAGGTAACTTGCAGTCATTGCTTTGGCCATGAGCTCCTCTGTAAATCAAACTATTAAAGAGTCAAATGTGAGGCCACCTGTCCTACAGCTAAAGCTTACCAGAAATTGGGTTATGCAACAGGACAATGATCCCAAGCCCATTAGCAAATCTACAACAGAATGGCTAAAAATAAATCAAAACATAATCAAGATATTGTAATGGCCCAGTCAAAAGACAGACCTCATCCTGACTAAAATACTGTGGCAGAACCTTAAGAGAGATGTGCATAAACAAATGCCCACAAACTTTAATAAACTGAAGCAGTACTGTAAAGAAGTATTTCTTTTCATCATTGCTTGGATTTTATTTTTTGATCCAAATTGAATTTGTGTGTGAGACTTATAAAGTGAAACAAAGCACAATTACTTAAGGTTATTGCTCAAAAAAGAAGGGTCTAAAGGGTTCCAAGATTTTCACACATTGCTCCTCCATTTAATTTTTTGTAAAAATTAACAATGACATATATTGTCATGTTACCTTAAGCTAAGACCTGCTAAGGAATTAAAAAGTGGGGACACCTTTTTTCACGACTGTATAATTTGTGGCCAGCTGACCATAAGATTTGTATGTCCTTTTTGAACATCCCATATCATATATATTTAGTCCTCCTTCACTGTTATAATAACCTTCACTCTTCTGGCAAGATGTTCAACTAGATTTTAAAGCGTTTTTGTGGGGATTTTTGCTCATTCAGAGACAAAGATGTTTTGGAAAGTCAGGTAATGATAGGGTAGGGGGAGGTCTAGGATGCAGTTAGCATTCCAGTTCATCCCAAAGGTGTACAATAGGATTGAGGTCAGAGCTCTATAGCAGGTCACTCAAGATCTTCCACTCCACCCATTTAAAACATATGGCTTTGTGCACAGGAGCATTATCAAACTGGGTCTCCTAGTTCTAGTAAAGGAAAAATTAATGCTACCACACCCAAAGGCATCCTAAAAAAAATTGTGGATCTCCAACTCTATGACAGTTTGGGGAAGAACCACAAATGGCTGAAAAATTCAGAGGTGTTGTCTATTCCAAGATGCCACCAATACCATACTGTATATAACTGTATGAATACAGTAATGACACTGGAAACACTTTTTTTTCATCTTTATTTATTTATTTACAAGAACACTGATGATCCAAGTAAAAGCATTTGTATCCTTTGACAGCTCCTGAGTTTGTAAGTTTATATGTAAATACATGCAGTTAAATCAGTTAATTAGCTTTAAATTGTATGAATTTTTTTGACAGGTGCAGAAAATGAAGAATATGTTGAAAGGTGTAAAGAGCTTGTTTATTTTGCAACTGAAATTGTAATATTTTTCATCTCATTTCATCTTCTCCCGCTTATCCGTAAATCGGGTCGCGGGGGCAGCAGTCTAAGCAGATTCCCCAGACACTTCTCCGTGTCCAGGGATCGGGCTGCCAATATTAAAAACAATATTAACAAGTTAAAAGAAAGCAACCACAAAATAATTATTTAAAGCCATTTTTTTTTTAACAAAAGGAACCATAGAAGAAAAGGCTTTTTGTTTGTATTTTTGCCCTTCTGAGTCTATTATGGTGATTTGTCAATATGAGCACAAAAATGTAGAGAGCCATTTTTTTGGTTTCTCAATTAAAAATATATGCACCTAGAAATGTTCCATGATCAATGTGGCAACATTATACTGAAGCTGTGTAAATGTTCACTGTTCTTTTGTACATTTATTTTATCATTCATTTTTTGCTATTCACAGAATAAAGTTTACAATTTCAGTTTATTTACCAAATTTCTTTTTCTTTTATTGATTTGAGTGATGCTCAAATCAGAGACTGTTTTGACTGAAATTTTTGTTTTTAAATTGGACTAAGTGTCTAATCAAAGCAATCTGTTTTGTACAAATATACCAAAAAGAATATCAATACAATCGGAGGCATTTTTTCAAAATGTTTCAAACAGTTGCCATTCTGACTTGTGAGCTTCTTAAGATTGGTCAGCCATGTTTTAATAACCTTAATAATGCTAAAACACATTTCCCTTTAGGTACTGTTCTTTAGTCAATGCCATTATATGAGTAGAACAAAAGCAAAAGTTGTCTTTCATTTATACATTATATGCACAAGTCCATAGAATGTATTTTACATTTAGTCTCGGTTTTTTGGTACAAAACTCTTCAGGAAAAATTAAGCAACAACTTATTTCGTATGAGTTGAGTGGATCCGGTCAAGTTTGACCGAACATTAAAAAAAGGAGAACAGAGCTTTATGTTACTGCCATGTAAATTGTCTGTGTATACCAGACAGCAGCGACCTGAAAAAAGAAGCTTACATCTGAGCTGTAGGCAACACCGTAAACAGTAAGAAGAGACAGAAGAAAAAAGTGATGACATGATAATAAAAAAAAAACAAACATGGAAAGAAAAAAAAAAAAAAGGGCCGATAAAAATCAGCAACTGCACCACTGCATCAAATAACAGCATGACACATATTAAAGCATTTAACCAAATAAATCATACTCATGATTGGTGTAATACCTGTAGGCTGCAGGTACCATCCCTCAGGTGTTCTTTTAGTGTGATTTGAGTAGTTATATAAATGTGGTGATTATAAAAGCAGCAGAGGTAGAATTGCATCAGGTAAAAGAACAGTGAGAGATTGTGCCTTTGTGTGCTCTTCCTCCATCATGCTACTACAAGCTACTATGGCAGATGTGAAGACATACAGGCCACTCCTCCAGGCAGAGATTAGGCGTCGTTGGCGAAAATCTCCTGTATTTCACGCATGCATAGAATGCGCGAGAGCATCATTTCCAGCCGCTGCTGCAAAACAGGCTGCGTAGAGTACCAAATAGGACTGTCGGGGGCAACCACCGGCTCAGGGGTCAAATAGAAGACGTCATTGTGGCCTTTATCACTTTGAGGACTGAGAAAGAAGGAATAGAAAGTGGGATACGTGGGATACTTAGTGGGGTAATTACTGCACTTAAGGGACTCTTAGAATAAAAATCCCTACATGAAGATAGTACTAACCATTTAAAGAGATAGAAGTCATAAAGTTTAATAGGGCATCGTAAAGGGTTGTCCAGCTGCTCCGACTGCTCCGCATACATGTCATCAGTCACTGTAAACACATACACACACACACACACACACACACACACACACACACGCGCACACGCACAATCATGCACACCAATGTGTGGTATAATCTCTAGCACCACAATGCACAGTGTCTAATCCCAGTACACTGTTCACCCATTTTGTCAAAATTGGTCGTCCCACCTTTCTGTCCAGCTTGGTGTTGTGCAAGTCCTTTGAAATAGCGAATGCTTGTGACCTTGTCTTTGGGGTTGGATGGATTCTTCTTTGTGTGTCGTAAGACTTTCGTGAAGGCCACCTTTAAGTGTTGAGCCACCGTTTTTAAATGAAAATACCTACGTTAATATAACGAGAGAAAGACAAAAGCAGACATTTTAGAACTGCATAAATATAACTGATTAACGCCGTAATGTAACTGCATGTGAGAACGATAGCACTAGATGTTGACTAAGTATATTAGATTTTTACACACAAAAAACATAGTTGTTTAAACAGTATTTACAGTAGAATCGAATATAACAATTTATATGCAAATTTATATTTACACTTTTAAAGAATCAACAATTATACACACAAAAAAAAGGATAATTACTTGCAAATAAATATATTGGAAATAAGGGCTAATATACAGTGCCTGAAAAAGTTTGGAGACACCTAGTCAAATGGATGTTCAGTTAAAAGGCAAAAATAACAACATTGTACAGTGAAAGACAGTAAGAAAGGTCTGTGGACAGATGGGTGCAAATTTGAGATCTTGAGAATTTGAGGTCTTTAACAGAAGAACTTCTGTAAGATGGAGAACAGGAGAGAAGATATTAGCTGACTGCCTCACACTGACGGTCAAACATGGAGGTGGAAGCTTTATGGTTTGTGGTTGATTTGGAACAGGGTGTAGCTACGCGACCCATACCGGAAACACTATTTATTCTGCACATGTGCACAAATGGGTCTACTTCCTGTCTAAAGTATGTTGAAACAATTTACAGCAGTTTCAGGTATTTATAATACTGTACTGGTTGACACTACATGATCCTTACTGGAAATACTTATTTACTAGTGATTCTCTTTCTATAAATACACATTTTTTGTGAAGTAGACGCATTTGCACACATAGGCAGTACAAATAGTGTTTCCGGTATGGATCAAGTAGTCACACAGGAAAGTATTAGCTGAAAATGGACTAAATGTGAAGTGGGGAAGGGGTGGGGCTTTCAGGTGGTCAGTTAATTTTAGTGTAAGTTTTAAAACAGATGGCGGTCAGTCGGTCCAGATTCAAGTCTATTGGCTAATATTTAACATAGGGTCAATTGATTCTTAATTTTTTTTATTTTTAAATGCAAAGTTTAAAGTTTATATCTAACAACTATCAACAGTGTAGTATTTAAATAATCTGGTTTAAAATATGATGAATTCTGCAGCCTTTTGGTGTGGAAGTGTGCCTTACTTTGTGTTAAAAAACATTAAAGTGAAGAGGAGTGTGGCAGGTGAATGGGCTCCCAGTTGTTTGCATTCCCACAGCATTTCTTCATTCACGTGGCTAGGAATGACATAACCTGTGGGAAAAAAATAAAAAATAATCACAAATCTTCTCATTGCACACAAAACTCTTAAATTAAACCCATGATAAATAAATGAGCCCCAGTACATTTTGCTTACTTAACGGATGGATGGATGCAGGTTTCCACGAGACTAATATCTTATGTAAAGATTCCTGGAACCGTTGATAGTACTGATCACAAAATATATTATCAACTCTCTCGCTATCAAGCATATACTGAAAAAATTTAACAAAACAACAAAAAAAACAGAAGGTCAGAAACGAGATTTTACAAGAGAACATTAACATGAGAGTAAGGATTACTGAATTATTACGTGTACCTTTTGAATACAAAGGAAAATGTAATAAAGAATGTCAGATCCTAAGGTCTCGCCTTCTAAGCCCTTCGCCTCCTGTGTCATCAGAGATAAGCCCAAACTCAGCTCTGCTATAGACGTGCATAAGAGATCCTCATGAAACCGTAAAGGCTTTCGTCCTACAAAAAGAAACATTCGATTAAAAAAGGTTAACGGTTCTCCTGATTATTTAAATAATCTCAGACCACCTGCCTACGTCACATATTAGGTCATATTATTATATACACATGTATAATTATATATATACACATGTATAATTATATATATACACATTATTGAATAAATAAATAAAAAGTTTAAGTAAAAATAAATAGGTTTTGAAAAACATACTGCCGATAGGAGCTAGCCTGTTTCTCTGCTCTTTCTCCATCTCGCTGTTTTTCTTCTCTGCCCACTGTCTCCATATTTCAAGTCCCATCTCGGAGTTTAACGAGACAGGCAATGACGTGCTGTCAGGCGCACTCTGTGTCAGCGACTCCTGTCAATCAAATGGACAGCCAGTCACAACACTGCAACACAAACTTGTTCAATGATCAAGTTTTCCATGTAACCTGATTTTAAATAACATCCTTTTTATTTAACTGACTTATTCATTCCTATCCTCCTAATCACCTGTGGCATCTGAACAAGCTGTCCGGCCTGAGGGTCCCAAATGTGCAGTGTCTGTGTGCCATTCGGACACAGTGCAGTCGCTCCAGTGACCGTGATTGGAATTTGAATATTCCCGTTCAATAACTGTGTGGGAAACAGAGCATTAGTTACTTCCTCCTGTCCATTGGCTCCGCCCACAGATGGAATGGAGATTGTCACTGGTCCCTCGGAAGTCAGTTTGTTATTGTGCTCATCGTTAGGGGTACAGTATGCGTCCTGCTGTATGGCAATATGGGTGAAGCCAGTTTGTTGTGTGGGAGCAGTATACACAGGAATGGTCCATGTCTCTCCAGTGGGGCTGGTAATTGTTCCAGTTGTGTTGTACAGCTGAGCACATTCCACAGTTACTAGATCAGGCTTTAGAGACAAGTAATTCTGTTGCTGGCCTTGAGGAATTGTAAGCACCGTGGCTAACTGCTGACCAGGAATGCTGTAAGAGACGGTAATCGGTTGCTCCACTTTGACCTTCTTGGTGGGTTGAAGGATACCCGTTTGATTGGTGGCGTTCACATGTGAAGAATTTTGAGATTGAGATGAGGATGGTGAGGACAAAGACACAGCCCCTACTGCCTGGATCTGAATCTGCTGTCCGTTAGCAACTGCTGCTAACAGCTGAGCCTGGATCTACATGAAGAGTGAGAGAAAAACAGAGCAGGAATGTGATAAACAGACATATTCTAAAATTCTGGGTCTACCAAAACCAAAGTACGACCCGCTTGTTGAATACGGTCCGCCCCCACATTTGGAATGACCCCAAGAACAATGCCAGAGAAATATTATGAAAATGTCATTTTAAAAATATGTTTTTACTTGTATCAGATCTGTATTTGATAATAAAGGCTGGCTTTCAAACTAAAATGTTCCTTAATTATTAACGTAGACTCATTTTGTTAGATTCGCCCATCAACCAAAAGAATGGTACATTCAACATAAAGTAAACATCAATATTTTAATTTCAATAGCAATGAATATGAAAACACGTGTCTATGATAATAATTATGCTTTTTTTTTATTTTAATAGGAAACATATCTCTTGAAAAGTAATGCTAATAAGTCAGTATGGTGAATATCAAAATAATAAACTAAATCTAGCATGAGCAGGCATAATTAATGCATACAATCAAATCTCCACAATACTACTGATAGTCACTCCAGCCCTTGTACATTTTCTGTTACAGACTGAAGAAAAAAATTATGGCACAGAAAAAAGCTTGGGGAACCATGACCAAGACATTACCTGTTGTTGTTGCTCCTCTGTGAGGTCTCCTGCCTGAATAATGTGTGCTGTGTGCTGCTGAGACAAAAACTGTTCTACCTGGGCTTGCCTCTCCTCGATCACCTAGGGTTGGAGGAGTAATACAAAATAATCAGTGTGACTTAAAAAATAATGACATAATATGATCAGGATCACAGTGTATCCAGACCCTATCTTAGGAAAATGGATGTGAAGCAGGAAACACACATGGACAAGGGGAGGATAGTGAAGGTCGTTCATTAGTCTTTAATGTGACTCAGAAGAATGAGTCGTCTCAAAACATGATTCATTAATTTTCTACTGGACGCACATGAGCAAAGCATTGCAGAATTTCATTAGGTCATGTACAGGAAACAAAATTGGGTAGTTCATATCTCGGCTCTTCTAGTCCGAGTCATTTGTTCTTTTATCACGTGACTCCTATATACGCTATGCGGTGCATTAAACAGGAAACGGAACTGAGTCTCAAATCTCATGGGTCCTCTGGTCCGAGTCGTGACTCTTGTATACGCTATGAAGGTGAAATATTAGAGATTCAAAGAACCAAGTCAATAAAATGATCCGATCTTCCCACCACTAGGGGAGAACATGCACAGACACTCCACTCAAACAGCGGGCTAAGTTTAGCAGATATATTTTATTAAGGCCTGTTGTCTTATGAATTTTTTAGAAACGCTTGAAGAAAAGCAGGCAGTATAATATGCACATCTGGCATTAGATCCCCATGCATTTTGAATGGGCTGCATGAAGACACTAAAGATTGTACCTGTCCTTCGGAAGGTAGCTCTGTTGATTGATGCTCCACTGTACCAATTTGTGATGAGATCTGGTGCTGGGTTACCACCTGAGGCTCCACAGAGCCTTGCTTTGGTTGCTGGGACAATGTCTGCACCTGCACCGAAAAAAAAGACAGTAAGGGTGGTCTTTATTCTGCAAATGTCACACAGAATTACTTTCAGTTTTTAACATTTTGGATGTCAGATTTTGCCCAGAAGTTTGGCCCTTTTGGGTAAAACATTGTTAAGAATGCGTCATTCTGCACTTGGCTTCATCCCAGTCCACCCAGTGCACAGTAAGCATAACTGCATACTGAGTATAACCAAGCATTTTCTATTTCGCATTCTGACATTATCGTTCTAACTACGGCGATTCCTCGAATAACTCGTAATTCGTTAGGTCCATTTAACTACATACTGAGCACTGTGTTTCCCCAGGGACCGTTTTTACTGACGCACTACTTGTTAAACTCTAAAGTGCTCTGGACAGGTAAACACAGAAGAAGCTGCAGAATGGGAAAAAAAAGGAACAAAGAGAAAACAGCAATGGGGCGAGTAAAAAAATTCAGGCTTCAGGTTTCAAAGAAAAGGACAGAACGTTTCCCAAGTTTGGGATCATTTCATACTAAAACAATCACTCTACAGTGTGTTCATTTATTTATCTATATATTTGTATTTGCAAATTACTTTTTTTCAAGAGACCTGTCTCATTTTCTCTTGTATATTTAGTTTTTCTCTTTGATAAAGAAAAATAATTTCTTATCAGATAAATCTACTACTTTCTTTCGGCTTCTCCCATTAGGAGTGGCACGTTTTTACGCTGGATGCCCTTCCTAACACAACCCTCCCCATTTATCCGGGCTTGGGACCGGCACTAAGAGTGCACTGGCTTGTGCAACCCTAATGGCTTGGGTTGGTTCCCTGACTGGGGATCAAACTCGGGCTGCGGCGGTGAGAGCGCGGAATCCTAACCACTAGACCACCAGGGAACCCTCTTATCTGATCGATCGATTACTGAAATAATCAATAACTTTCCCACTTGGTATTGACAAAAATTCCACAACGAAGATAAATCAGCTTAACATAATATACCAATTAGTAGCTTCCCAACAAAATATCCTTGTGTTCTCTCGCCTGATAATGTTGGTGTATGACGTATACAAAGGAATTTCCCCACCACTTCTCACCTGCCATTTCTGTCACACCACTACCTGTGAATCACTACTGCAGCATTGCCAAGAAAAGCTCAGGAGCAATGAATTCAACTAAATGTTTTGTCCTATGACTTTTGAACAAAATAATCCTACATATTGTAGCTTTTAGATTTAGAGAAACCGGGGCTTTTTCTTACCGGACAGGCCAGCTCCAGGAGTGAGTCGGCCACTTCGGCACTGTCCATGTAGATGCAGTTTGTCTCTTGTTGAGTACTGCTGTGGTCATCATGCTGGCCGAACTCCTGCAACGCCTCGGGTCTTTTGCTAGCTAGTGACTCCAGAAACTCTTTCATGCGATGCTGCGGGATGCTGCGTGCTTTCACCTTCACCAGCTCCTCGAACGACACCGAGCCCTCCATAAAGTTAATATAAATCACTCCAGCATCAACTGCCTCAAAACCTGAAAGGCAAAAACAGGTTGAGAGTGTGATCTCTAACCAGATCACATACAATCCGTCTTAGCTTTTGACTAGTTCAACAATGCATCCTATTTACTAAGTAGTGTATTGTTTCATAGTTATGAGTTAAATTGAAAAAATTTAATTAAAAAAGATTAGACTCTCCAGTGCACTCATGAAATGCAAACTATGTGCCACCGCTTTCCCTTCAGAACCTGGATGAATTTGCTGATGTGTGGAACATTCTCGCACTTGTAGAACACACAAAAATCACATTTGTACAGAACAACCGAGCTGACATAGTGGTTAATAAAAATTTTTTTACATTGATAAGGCATGACCACAATTCATTCACACAAGTTGATATTTTGGATGCACAAAAATAAACCGAATTATTAAAAGGATTCTGTGTCCTTTAAGTGACACGACTTAAACACATGATATCTCAGGACTAAAATATTTACTAATAGCCACGAAATTGATGTGGTATACAGAATCCAGTATAACTTGATGCATCGTTCCATCATCATCTGTCAAGCTTCTGATCATGAAAAGGAATACTAAAAACACGTGACAGCTCTTTAATTTATTGACATGAGCTTATCGTTGGGATGCACAAACTAAACTTGTGATGATCACCGAATGATCAAGTGAAGACTGTGTTGCCTCAGTTAAACCACTTTGACATTACAGGATCACATTATATTAATTTGAACTTGAGCAACTAACGATCATGAAACTCGAGCAACGCAGCCCAAGGTCAATTATTTAGAAGAAAAAAAGGCAGAAAAGGTTTATTTGCTTTGAGAACCTATTTATGATTTAAGATGATGTGGTATAATGTTATCCAGTATGTCTTTATGTATCATCCCTAACATTTTAAAGGCAATTCAATACTATCCCTCATCTTTATGTTTGACTTTCTGTTCCCACAATGGTCCATTGATTTCTGTCTCACTCATTTAGAAACATAGGAGTGGACAAATATTTGTGGCCACAAAATTAATCTCAAGTTTTTGGCCTCACCAGCAGCAATAACCTGCTGCTCAGACTCCCGCTGAATTCCCATAATGCACTCTGATGTATGGATCAGTAAGTAGGGAGTAGATATTGTCTCTAAAAAGCTGAACTACACGTTTACAAATATGGTACTTACACTTGTTATATGCATAATTTTATTTTAAAGTCATTTTAAAACACTGGAACAAAATCCAAACGTGTCCCAATTAGGTTTTAATTACACTATATAGCGTGTATAAGCCGCCGTTAGAAGTCAACAGAAGGTAATTATTGTGTTTCTTGTCCTCCCGGTTTACCTGTATTTCATCTCCTGCCTCTTCACAAGGACATTTTCGAGAAATTTTGCACTAGCTTCTTTTTAGAAGAAGCGAATGTAAATGAATAAAAAAGTGCACCTCTTGGTCTGCTTTGCTTTCGCTTGAGTTGTCAACACTTATTTTTCTTTCTCTCACGCTCACATTTCCTAAGGCGCCATTTTACAACAAAACGCTGGCAACCAATCAAAAATCGTTTAAGATCTCGCGACACATGTTCTGTTATCGCGATGTTTTTGAGATTTTTTTTCTTTCTTATAGCGCGAGATTTGCGTGTTCCATCAGCTTTGGGGTGAGTATAAATAAGACCGTTTAGAATAAAATGTTGGGTTTTATGAAATAAAAGTATTAGAAATTGAACAAATTATAATGATAATACCATACTTGAGCCTCAGAATGTAAGCAATATACAGATTCTTGTAAATAGGTGAGCACTATTTTGGAGCACTGTAGAGGTGTTTTCTACTGTTAGCGGCAGGTGGCAGCACTGAGCCGGAAAATACCTGCTTGTATTGGATTTGGAGATGAAAAAGAAAAACACTGGAGATTATATAATTTATAACATAGATCTCAACTATGTCCAGTTATACTAAAAGAAAAACAAAGTACCCGCCGAGGCTCAAACATGTGGTTATCTGGGTGCTGGGTTTATCTGATCTTAGTATTAAGACGACACGATGCAGTGTGGGGACTGGAAATATGACCCAATTCCTAATTTCGGATAAAGCACGAGTGTTCTTATCAGAGTGCTCAGTGTTTACACACACAATAATCATAAGTCAATAATATACTGTAATATACCTTCAGCTTTTAAACAGAAAAAACATCACCTGCAAGAAAACAAACGAATCCCGGAAATAGGAAGTGACGACACCATAACCTGTGAAGTCCCTGGTGGTTGTCGTTGGGGTTTTTCGTAGTCCATACAAATAGCATATTTTTGCTATTATTGTTATCACAATTATATTATTATTATTATTATTATTATTATTATTATTATTATTATTATTATTGTACAAATTCAGCCCTATAGATATATTTTATGTATGTGTGTGTGTGTGTGTGTGTGTGTGTGTGTGTGTGTGTGTGTGAGTGTAATGTGTATGTACATGTGTATGTATGTCAAGTCAAGTAGGCTTTTATTATAATTTCAACCATATAAAGTGCAGTGAAATGATACTATGACCAAGGTGCTGCATCAGACAACACGAATAACCACAAAGAACTCGAAACTACACAAAACTCAAAACTAACAATATGAAGTGCACATGTGCAAACAAAAAATTTATTCTGATGATTGTACACATGAACACCAATTGCCCTGATGTCCAGTGTTGCATGATTTGTGCTACTACACAAAAATAGCACTATTTTGGATCCGAAACGGCCACCGAGGGCTACTGCCATGCCATTATCTTGGACCTTGGATCTTAGATCAAGGGACATGTATGTATGTATGTATGTATGTATGTAGTCTTTCTGTAATAGTTCACTTGACATATAGAACACAAACTATCACATTTTTCTTTTGAGGTTTTTTTTTTCGCAACAGATTTCTGGATGCAATTTAAACAAATACCAAAGAAAAGACCGGAATTATACATTTTGATGAATACATGAAAACACTTTTATATTTTCACTTCATGTCTTGCATGCAAAATTCTGTGTATTTACAGCTGCATCACAACACATAAGGATGAGACCTGAGGTGCAGACTGCAGGTCCGAGCTCTTGTTTTGTATTAAACGCTCCATGCGCATACCAGCATCAGCGGGGGGAAGAGACTAGAACCTGCTTATCCACAGCTTGATTTATCCTTACTAAAACAGCAACAACCTGTTAGTTGTCAGTAGTCTGACAAACTGAACGAAGGCACACAATATTTATTCTTTTAATACAAAGAAAAATCATGAAGTGAAATATTAAGTTGTATTATTGTTGAGGTGTACTGTTTAGTGATGGATGCTTAAATGCAAACTGCAGTCCTAAGCAATGGTATAAATTTCAATCCAAATCCATCCTCATATTTCTTGAGTAGCTCAGGAGCTTCATGGATCTTTCGGCTGTTCACGCTCAGCTGCACAACTTCAGTGGAAGTAAGGAAAAAAGGAAAAAAAAAAAACGTGTTTAATACTCGTCACATGTACTTTACAGCACAGTGAAATTTCTCATATCCCAACAATGCAGGGTCAGCCATGATAGTGCCCCAGGAACACAGAGGTTTAGGGGAATGCTCAGGGGCCCCAATAGTGGAAGCTTGGCAACACCTGGGCTTGAACCCGTGATGTTTTGATCAGTAACCAAGAGCGAGAGAACTTCACCCAGAGCTGGGCTTCAGCCAGAAAAGAACGGGACAGGATCACTGGATAATATCTCAAGTTTTCTGATGAGTTTTGATATTATGACTCAGAAGAATGAGTAGTCTCAAAGAGTGATTTATTAATTTTGTACTGGGGGTGCATGAGTAAAGCAAAATCTATGTAGGTCATGTACAGGGAACATGGATTACCTCATGAGGCCTCTGGCCCAAGGCGGTCGTTTTGTCACATGACTTTGTCATAGACGCTACACAATGCAGTAGATCAGGTTTTTTCAAGACATCATTCTTACAATAGTTAATGGAGTCACGTGACAAAGGAACAAACGACTCCACTGATCAGAAAATATGACGTGAGCTACTCATTCTGTTGGTCATAATTGATCATAATTTGTTTTTGGCTGCATTGTAATATTCTCATTTTTATAGTAAAAGTTTGTATATGCAGTGTTGGAGGATCTGCTTATTGAAAATGTGACATTTTGCATTTACATTTTCTGATCAAAGAAACGAAATGGACTAAACGACTCAAAAAGAAAAAGTTCTGTTCAATTTGAAGAACGACATAAAAATAAAAATAAAAAAAAAACCCGAAGTGATCCGATCTTCCCATCACTAGCACCAACACCAGAAAAAAAAGAGCTCCTCAGACCAGCTTATCCGCTGCTTGACCAATCATTGCAGACAGAAGCGCGTGTTGGACGGCTCGACCAATCAGCGCTAGCAGTGACGTCACCGAAACAGATGCATAGCAACCGGACTGGTTAGTTGAGTTCTGGGTTGTATTTGTTTATTTATTTATTTTCAGGAACGCCGGATGACAGCTCCGAAGCTGCCGCCAAATCCGGCCCCCGCGTAGCAGCGACCCAAACCGGCGGAATGTCGGCGTGTGTATGGGGGAACAGCCACTGATCGCGCTTTTCTTCATGGCGCCGCTGTGATCCGCGTGTTCTTCGAGCACCCGCTTACCTGCGAAGGAGCCGGGATTCGCGTCTAACCGCGCACGATCAGGCTAATGTAAGTAGCCGGCTAGCTTCGACTTAACCACCGGTAATTAGTTTGCTAACTAATGCTAAAAAAAGCTCCACATCTACCTGGATGTCACGTTTTATTGCGTAATAAAGTGACTAGTGAATCAGGCTGGTGGTGGGAACTGTTTTGTTGTGATACCTGTGATATATCTGTTCTAATGTGAACAGAAAAGTGGTCCTTTACAGAGTGTTGCCTTACTTTATGATAGATATTATAGAAGGTTATAACGGATATCCGTGTTCATAGACATTCATATTTCCAAGCCTTAGAAATTCTACAAATTTACATAAATGGTTTAAAAAATATTCGCGCTGATATCAAAAAGTTTCGAGAGCAGTTCTGTAGCATGCCAACAGATGGCAGCATAAGGTTGCACGCACAGTCACAGGGAACACTGAACTTTGAGTCAGTGTGCCAAAAGACATCGTCCTGTGTACTGAAGCTGTGCAACTGGTGCTATTTTAAACGTGTTACCACGTCTGCTTTTCTGACCATGTGCACACCCTGCCACCTCTCAGAAGTCCACCATACTCGCCAGATTTGGCACCTGCAGACTTCATCCTCTTCCCGAGGATGAAGATCCAGGTCAATCGTCGCCTATTTGGCACCATTGCGGAGATCCAGCACGGATCATAGAATGTGCTTGAAGTGCTTTAAAATAAGACCTCCAGGGCACATTTCAGAAGTGGCAGGAACGCTGGAAGTGCAGCATTATTGTGCAAGGGGACCATTTTAAAGGTGATGTACTACTTTCTTGTAAAACAGAGCTAGTCTAGAAACATTTTGATACCACCTAGTATACGGATTGTTAAATGCTATTGATTCAAGAGGTGTTCTCACGTTTTTCATGGGAGGAGGCGATACGATGTGGGCAGGTCCATCAGAAAGTTTCAGGAAAATGCAGTATGGAGAGACATGGTGCAGCATCTTTCTACGGGAGTGACTACTGTAGCGCACACGTGATTCATCTGCTGGCACCTGTAGATATGATAGGCAAGCTAGCATTAGGAACGTTCAGCTAGATTTTACAGTGTGTGCAAACATGGCTTTTTTTTTTTTTTTTTCTTGTATAGCTGCTTTATCCTGGTCTACAGGGAAGGAGTGTATATACACTGCTCCTGGCATAAATCCCGGTCCTTCAAGTCAAGTGTCAGGTGGATTTGTCATTTCAAGCACATACATTTGGTAGAGTGCAGAGTGAAACAAAACAAGCTTCCTCCTGGGCCAGGGTGCTAAGTAAAATGATCTAAACTAACAGTAGATGACATGATCCTAACTAGAAAAAATGCACAGGACTACATCAAGTACACAGAGCTAAAAATTGCACTGAAGGTCTTTGTGTGTGTGTGTGTGTGTGTGTGTGTGTGTGTGTCTGTCCAGACCTTTTAAGTTGAGGAGAAAAATGCATTTTTCCACCCAGAGGATCAGTATATCCATACCTATATATTTAGTATAGCCAGTCAACATGTGCTGAAACTCCACATAAAACATACTGAGCTCAGGGTTGAACCTTGGATCCTGGAGCTGTGAGACAACAATAATAAATTACATGCTGCCTCACAGTGAGAACCTGAAAAAATATATATTTACAAGCCCCTGTTAAAGTCAAAGAAAAAAATGTTAAAGAAGATGAAACTTTTTTTTTTCTTTTTTAATGTGATCTGCATGCAGTACTATGGGCCTAAAAAAAATTAAGAAGAAAAGTAAAGAAAATGTGCCTTGGGTGCACAGGCATGCACCTTGTTTTATGATGGAGGTAAGGAACAAACAAGAGGAAAAACCCAAAGCACAAATTCAAGTCAACATATTGGAATGGCTAAATCTAAAATAAATCAAATCAGTGGATTGACTTAAGGGCTGTGTTCATGAATGCCACTCATTGTTTGAAGTCAGGTCAAGTGGCTTTTATGTTTTTTTTTTCTTCATGTTATCCGGTACATCAGATGTTACAGAGTGAAACAAACAACATTACTTGAGGATTACTAGATGACACACAACTAAACTACATAAACACTACATAAAGCGCACAAGTGCAAACATGATGACAATGACCAGTAAATGAAATGTGTTAATAAATTGTCCATATCATGATGAATAATCTTTATGTAAATCAAAATCAGGTTTATTGGTAAACACTAGTATTTGACAACGAACTTAAAAATGGTCATTTAAGTGTGTGTCAGTCCTTTCCCTTTGTATTGAGGGGTCGAAAGGCTTGTGGAATGAAAGTCTGGACATGAGGGCCTGAATGTAAGATACATTGTGTATGAGCAGTGTGTGTGTGGTCAGCCACAATGCTGCTGGCTTAGCGAATGCAGCGTGTGGTTTAAATGTTCATGATGGACGGAAGAGTCCCTCCATAGAAAAAAAAAAGTCAAAGCCAAATAAACCACTGACAGTAACCTTTTTACGTAAACAGGAAGGAAATGTTCACTTTCTTATGTGCAGCTTCGCTATTATGTGCAGCTTCGTTTGTTTTGTCACATGACTTTGTCATAGACGCTACACAATGCAGTAGATCAGCGTTTTTTTAACAGTTGTATTGTGGTGGTAAAAGTTGCTAACCAGTCCGATTCTGCAGCCGATCTTTTGTTTCTCTACTCGGAGGTGAATTTCCAGCTGCGTTTTTCTGCTTTACATGAAACACTGCGTCATTGGGCGTCGAGCATTTGTCTAGTCACGAACATTCCTTTTCCGTCTCTGCGTACTTGAGCCAATTTGGCTTCATTTGAATTCATCATCCATCACAGCTGCTGCGGTTCAACCCTGTACCAGGTCTGAGCCATTCTGTGAACCTACTGTTCTCTGACCTCCCTACTCTCATATCCACAACACAGCTTCCACAGCTTCCTGTGTTCTCTCTCTGTACAGAGCTGGACTTTTACAGCGTAGAGGGAATATCTTGGAACTGTATTGTTAACCTGAGTAGTTGGTTTGGGGAACTGTTCGGAGGTAAAAATGCATCTTTGATCCGGCATTCTAATAGTCTATTGGTCAGTACAGGAATGTGCAGTTTTTACATTTATTAAAACAGTGGGGGGAAAAAAACAAAGTTGAGCCAAGCGTAAATATTCACATTGTATATGATCCTCTTACTTCTGTCCTGTAAGTGCAGAAATCTGATTGCACGCTTCCTTCCTGCATGAAAGTAAAACAAATCGCTCACTCCTAAAACTCCCAATCTAACTTGCAGTCTAGCGTTCGACAGAAAATATTGCTGGAATTTCCATAAAAAAAAAAAATTCTCCTCGACCTTATGTGGATTCAGAGCATAACAAATACCCAACACTGAGTACTGGCACGTCAGACATTTCATTAACCCGTGCTCATGTCTAGACTGGACGCTGACTTTTCCCAGGACCATGGTGTGTTGCCTTTATTTAACTTTTTTAAATTGCATGATTGTCATGAGCAGTGTTGTGCTCGTTACTAAAAAATAGTAACTAGTTACAGTTACTCGTTACTTCATTCAAAAAGTAACTTAGTTACTTTGTTGATTACTTACACCAAAAAGTAATGCGTTACTTTTAAAAGTAACTTTTTAGTTACTTATTTAAAGAACGTTCTTTAATGTTCCCATTAATGCCCTTTTATGCGTTATGGTCTACAAACACAAAACTGACTTAAACACAAAGTCATTTTTAAACACTATTTTATTTAAGTCAGACCTGCACAAACTGAATATATCACAAGGATTTCTGAAATAAATAACAAAACAAGCTGAATAATATATTCAGAATCAAAAACTAAAGTGGCTTTTGCTGTTGTGTTGAGCTCTTAAACATGTTCCTTTCACAGCTGAAGTATGAAAACTATCAACAATGTAGAACAGAACACTGGGTTAGCTTCTAGCTTCTAGTACGGTTAACGGTAACTGAGTTACTTTATTTAAAAAGTAACGTGTTACAGTATTATTTACTGTCAAAAGTAACGCGTTAAAAGTAACTGCCCAACACTGGTCATGAGTTAACATGTGATTATTTGCAACTCATGTATGTTCAATTAATACTTTTTAAAGTTTTTATACTCCTTATCAACATGGCCCTGGACAAATATGGATGCTTTATGCAAAAGTATGTTTATTATTAGTGAAACCATACTCAACATAGAGCATGGATAAAATACTCTTGTAAATGTTTTTAAAGTAATTATAGTGTTTTAAATTGCGTAAATCATCAGGACACCAAACGGAACCTTCGCTATGTTTCCACACGGACGGTTTTAATTGCCGGATGTGTGCATCATGGCGGATTTTAGTGCTTGATTTGAGACTTCAGTATCAGTAAAACAAATGCGCACTGCATTAATATGAATAAAAATTTGTGTTGTTTAAATTAATTTGCGTTATTAATGTCATTAAAATGTATTAGAAGTTAACGATGTGATGCATCAATGTAAAAAAAAAAAAAAAAAGCTGTGTATCGGAAACAAGTTGGATACACAATGTTTAGCATATTTATATAGGTAAAAAAAAAATTTTTTAGATAATTATTAGTCTTTTCGCTATATATTATTATATTATTGTATATAAAGTAACCATTAATTTGTGACCTATATTTTAGATCTAGGTAGCAAAATCTAAATAGTTCTAAATGCAGTTGATTTATAATCAACATAAAATGATTACATTAGATAAGATTAATTAGAAAATAGATTTTGAATTAACTTCAACGTAGTTGTGTTGGTAATAAGCGAAAAAAGTGTTTTGCAATGTATCGTTTAGAATTTTACAATGTGTCCCTAAGAGGTTTGTTTTAGGGTTTTGTTTGGTGAACAGAGTATAAAATGCCCTTCCTTTTTACTTCCAAGTTGCATCAGCGAATACGTCGTCTTGAACTAGTTCACAAAGACACTTCTCATGACCAAGGCAACCAGCAAGACGGCAAGCCTCCGTGCACGTTCGAGTTTTGACAACTTTAAGACATTCATCTGTTCGCTCTGTCCTGTCTTCCATCCGTGTCCTCATCTCAGATGGAGAGTTCCGGGGACCCGAGCTGGATGCTGAAGCCGGAAACGGCCTGCAAGTCCTGTGGGGGAAAGGAGCCTCCCGTTCCTGGAAAAGCTTTCCGTAATAAACCAAAAGCCAGGAGCATGTCCACCTCGGCTGTGCCCAGCTGTGCAGAGTTCAGGTAAGAAACAAACTCACAGGTTTCCTGACACAAGCAGATTCATACAAAAGAATGAATTAAATGTGGGTTGTAAATGAGTTGGTGGACTACATTTATTTTTGTTTTGTTTAGTAAATGAATGTGCAAAACTGGTGACGAACAACTTAATAAACAATGTTTACTTAAATAAACACCTTGTTATTTTACTGACTTTCTCCTATCCAAGCAATGGATTTAAACCCGAATTAGAAACAAAAAAAGAGCGCAAAATACTGTATTTGTAATGGAATACTTAAAGGACGTAATTAGTTTTTTTATTAAATATTCCAGAGGAAAAAAAAAAATTGCCTGCCTTAAAAGTTTACACAGGGTAAGCTGTTTTAACTTTTAGAAATAGACAAACAAACAAATAAATAAATAAATAAATAAATAAATAAATAGGATCTTAAACTTAATAAAGTTTTGCTGCTTGCTAAATACTAAGACCCTCCTTCCGTTTCTACTGAAACCGCTGATATTTTCTCGTTGCTGCATCTCGTGGGTTTTGCGTTTTCTAACAGCACACCTTGCGACACGGTTAACACAACAAGTTTCGCAAAATGTGCACAGCGCATCGCGTTTGCGTGCTGTAACTGCTACGATAGTCAAGTAATTCAGTCTTTTTCTTTACACTGCAGCAAATAGTTGTGTTTTTGAGCAAACTCAGCATAAGGCCTCCATGCAGGTTCTACATTGTTGTGTCTTCTTGTCACTCCAAAAGAAAATAAACTGAATAATTTTACTAATAACTACCATAATAATAGCTTTTTAAACATGGCTTTTCTAATCTTTGGCTTGCAAGAGTGCTTTCATTACGAAATACAGAATACAGTGTATGTGTGTTTGTATATGGGCTAAAGAAGTTTCCATATATGAATGCAAGTAGTCGCAGTATTGAAAACTTTTAAAAACAGTCTGGTGAATTGACTTTACTTGGAGACCTGGACTTGAAGATTTGAAGACTCTCGGTCACACCTCCTTTATTCTTAAAGGTTTTTATTTCAGCAATGCAATAGTGTGCTGCTCTCCTTGCAGACACGTTAAGATTATGCTTTGATCATAAAAGCGATTCTGGCAAATTATTATATTGATGATTGATGAATTTTGATTGCACAACCAGCTCTGTTATCAGAAGCACAGATATTTGCAGTGTACTGGCATCATTTCTCTGCCCCAGTTAGCCGCTGTTCCCTTTTTTTACGTGTGTAAAACGGCATATTTTTAGAACTAAAAAGAGCTAAGGGGACTAAATAGTGTTTTAGTGTGGTCTTGCTGCCTTATAGGGAACCAACCAGGCTTTTTATTATAAACATCTGGCAGCCACTTAAATAGGAACAACTCCTTATTAATCAGAATCAGAAATAGCTTTATTACCAATTATATTGTAAACCAGACAGTTAAATAATGCAATATATACAGAGTAAAAATGTTGTTAAATTAATGCAGAACAACCAAATATATGACTTCATTGTCGTTCATAACTTCATACATTCGCAGGTCCAGTGCTTCACTATCAACTTTCGAAACGTTCGAAACGTTAAAAACTGTGACATGGCCTACGTAGATTGAAGTTCCCTAGTCTGGCAGTCTCTGGCGATTAAACAGGATGTGGTGATAAACTAGGCTTAGGGTAATACAATAATAATAATAATAAATAAATAAATAAATATTAATAATAAAATTGATGTTAGTGCAGATTATTATTATTATTATTTATTTATTTTTATTTAAAATTGATGTTAGTGCAGAGAGGGGAGTGGTGGCTCCAGCGGTTAAGGCGCTGGGTTGCCGATCGGAAGGTCTGGGGTTTAAGCCCCGGTATCGCCAAGCTGCCACTCTTGGGCCCTTGAGCAAGGCCCTTAACCCTCTATGCTCCGGGGGTCCCTTACGAGGGAAATATCAAGGTCCGTGACGTCGGAGTGACGTGGGGCCGCCTTCCCGTGGGCTCACCACCTGCAGGAGGGACCGTAAGGGACGGTGCTGTGAGGATTGGGCAGCAGTCAAAGGGCTGCTTAGACTGCTGCCCCCGCGACCCGAATTACGGATAAGCGGGAGAAAATTAATGAATGAATGAATGTTAGTGCAGAAACAATTTTTCTATACAAACTTTGTAGTAAATAATCACTTTTTACTGCTATGCAGAAAAGCATGTCAGCATGCACAGTGATTCAGACTAAGGACTAAGTTTTTTTTTCGAGACTGCATAGTTATGAAGATTTGATATATTATGTACAGTGTGCAGGTGATGTTTAGTGTGTATGCGAATGCAACTTCTCCAGAAGAGTAACTGTAGTGTAGTGAACCAGACTTGAAGCACTTTTATATGTCACCCTGGATAAGGGTGTGTGTGTTAAATGCTGTAAATGTATATGACATCATGTAGTTTATAGCTGCATACAGTTGCAAGTCAAGTGCTTTAGTATCAACAATCAAAATGATGAACACATTAAAAGCTGTGCCATTGCACTCTTGGGAGCCAAATTAAGATTGTCAGGATACAGTAGGCATTTACAGAAAATGGAATGAAAAACTAAAAGTATATATAAATAACATTTCTGCCCATGCAAAAACACATTTTTATGCAAACTCTGTATTAAGTAAATAAAAAAAAGGTTTTAAATGAAAGTAATCGAAATAATTGCTCTTTACTACTGTGAACTTTTCTTGATTTGTGATAGAAGAGTATCTGCAAGAGTGAAAGGGAAAGTTTATAGGACGGTGGTGAGACCTGCGATGTTGTATGGTTTAGAGACAGTGGCATTGAGTAAAAGACAGGAGGCGGAGCTGGAGGTAGCAGAGTTGAAGATGTTGAGATGTTCGTTGCGAGTGACGACGATGGACGGGATTATGATGAGTTTATTAGAGGGACAGCGCATGTAGGACGTTTTGGTGACTGAGAGAGAGAAGCCCGATTGAGTTCATTTGGACATCGGTAGGAGAATGCTGAGGATGGAGCTGCCAAGAAGAAGGAAAAGAGGAAGGACAAGGAGGAGGTTCATGGATGTGGTGAAGGAAGACATGAGGGTATTTGGTCTGAAAGTGGCAGTAGTTTGGAGACGGATGATCCGCTGTGGCGACCCCTAATGGGAGCAGCCGAAAGAAGAAGATATGAACTTTTTCTAAAAGATGAACATTTGCTTTGTGCCAGTAGGGGGCATAATAAAACCTCTGTTTGAGGACTTGCTGTGTTTGCATTAGAACATGGTCCCCACATGGCTGAAAGCAACACTTGCTTTCCGGCGCTTTGAAATGTCCGTGATGAATCTTTTTAATTCTCAATTTGTCCTTTCAGTTCTATCCAGTCGTGCCGGATAGATTATTTGAAATTCCCCATCTTTGATGCCATTTGTGATTGAACTGGGGCTATTCATGACTCACAGCTGTGCAATTGTTCTGCTGCATTTTACTCACAATCATGAAACAGTTCTTGTGCTGAGTGGAAAAACGAGACCTTTTCATACACCCAGATTAGCACACATTCATTTCTGCTTATATTAAAGATTTTTTTATCAGCTGTTTGTATTTATATAACTATTTATTCTTTCTGTTTCAGGGTGAAAGAACATTTTTTTATAAGTTTTTTTTGTCATGTTAAATGTGAAATATATCAATCAATCTTTACCATCTGTTATACTGACAATGTCTGTAATTATATATTAAGGAAAATGAGTGGGTCATATGGGATTTGACTTGTCATGACATGATTCTGAGATGTCATCTGACTTCTGTGCCCATAAACAGGCTTCCATATAATCGCGTGGGTGATCTTCCAGACATCGTACATAAAAAGAAGAAATTTGTATTATGCTTGAAAATGGCTTAACAAGATTCTATAAGCTAATTTATGGTACATTTTGTCTTGCAGGGATTTTCACAAACTGTAATATGCATATATCAGAATGACCGAAATTACAATTTTGAAATGTCTTTTATTTATAAATTTTTTGTGTGTATTCACAGATGTGTCGAGCCATTAAGTTAATATTTACTCCTACTTTTTTTCTCTTTACTTTTTTTAGGCGCACACAGTCACTACATGGACCAAGTCCAGTGACCACATTTGGGCCCAAAGCTTGTATGATGAAGAACCCAAAAGCAGTGATGTAAGTGAAAATCCGTTATTTGGAATAGTCTTGTTCACAATGTTGAGCAGTTTGGTAAAAGAGTATGAAACACACTGACTAAGTAAAAATACTGCTGCTGTAGTGATCACTCACTTGAGCAAAGGTAAATGTCCTGGAGTACCCCTGGCAAGAGTATATCCACTGTGTTGCAAAAGTATTGGGACACCTGACTTTTCCAGCCATATGTCCTTTTTCTCCTAAAGTGTTACCACAAAGTTGAGGCACAAAATTGTATAGGACAGCTTGAAATGCAGTAGCATGACAGTTAAATGAAGATGTGGTTGACTTGGGTTGGAGTGGAAGATTATGAGCTCTAACCTCAACCACAAATTGCAGAATGTAAAGTCAGCACCTGATTTTACTAACACCCTAATGATTAAGCACAAATCTCCTCAACCACACTCCGGGAACATCTTCCCAGAAGTGTAAAGGTTGTTATTCAATTCAATTCATTTTTATTTGTATAGCGCTTTTAACAATGAACATTGTCTCAAAGCAGCTTTACACAGATAATGTGGTGATTAAAAGTAAATATGTCCTTTGTAAGTAAGTTTGTCCCTGATGAGCAACTGTGGCAACGAAAAACTCCCCGAGATGGCATAAGAAAGAAACCTTGAGAGGAACCAGACTCAAGAGGGAACCCATCCTCATCTGGGTTGCACCGAATGGCCATTTGAAGCAGATATACAATGTTGCGGGGTACAGTGATGGTGATCAGAAGCGGACTGTATTCCTGAGTCAGTGTAGCAGACTGTTGACATTAACTACAGTCCAATCCATCCTCAATGGTTTGAATTGAATTTTATGGAACCACTCGCGTTGATTAGAAACCGTCCCAAGCTGCACAGAGTGGCCTCCAGTCGAAGAGAACACTATCCAGAGGCATGCCTGGACGAAGTGGGAAGATCCACAGAGGGGAGAGGGGCAGGCACAATGGTCACTGGAGCCTCAGGAGCATGTATAACTCTAGAGAGAGCAAACCTGAGTGAACGTGTGAATGTGAGGGGACGACAGCATACGAATATCCCAGTTCACCAAACACTCTATATCCATGCTCCCTCCAGATCTGAGCCTTTACCTAAGAAAAAAATCTACTGATCAAAGGCTTGATTAAATAAATAAGATCTGCCCCCTGCTGTAGTCTTCATTATTTAAGGAACCAACAGATAGCCAGCACCTTTTGATCTTATTAGGCGTGGAGGATCATATTGGTACAGAAGTTCACTCAGATACTGCGGTGCGAGACCGTTAAGTGCTTTATACGTCAGTAGTAGTATTTCATAATCAATGCGGGATTTGATTGGGAGCCAGTGTAGACTGATTAAACCAGGGGTGATGTGGTCATATTTTCTAGATCTGGTAAGGACTCTTGCTGCTGCATTCTGAACTAACTGAAGCTTCTTTATGTACTTACTCGCACACCCAGACAGTAAGGCGTTACAGTAGTCTAATCTAGAAGTAACAAAAGCATGAACTAGTTTTTCTGCATCCTGTAACGACATCATAGTTCTAATTTTAGCAATATTTCTAAAGTGAAAGAAGGCGATCTTGGTGATATTATTCACGTGAGCCTCAAAGGAAAGGCTAGGGTCAATAATCACACCAAGGTCTTTGACAGCTGTACATGCTGAAACAGAAACACCATCCAGAGATGCTACGTAATCGGAAGGTTTACTTCTAGCTGCATGTGGTCCTAGTAAAAGTACTTCCGTCTTATCTGAGTTGAGCAGAAGAAAGTTATCAAGCATCCACTGTCTAATGTTTTTTACACACTTCTCAACATTGTTAAGCTGATCTCTCTCATCTGGCTTTGCTGAAATATACAGCTGTGTATCATCAGCATAGCAATGGAAGCGAATCCCATGTTTATGAATAATTTCACCAAGAGGCAGCATATATAAAGAGAAAAGCAGAGGGCCTAAGACAGATCCTTGAGGAACACCAAACTTTACCTCGGCAAGTGTGGAGAACTCACCATTTACATCAACAAACTGGTAGCAATCAGTCAAATAAAACCTGAGCCAAGAGAGAGCTGTTCCCTTTATTCCAACAACGTTCTCAAGTCTAGTAAGTAGTATAGTGTGATCAATGGTGTCAAAATCTGCACTAAGGTCGAGCAAAACAAGTAAGGAGACAAAACCCTGATCAGAGGCCAATAACAGGTCACTTACCACCTTAACTAGCGCCGTCTCTGTGCTATGATGAGGCCGAAATCCTGACTGATCCATTTCAAAAATGTTATTCATAAGTAGGTGTGAGCATAACTGCTGTGCTACAGCCTTTTCTAAAATTTTGGATATAAAGGGGAGATTTGATATTGGTCTGTAGTTGGACAGCGGACATGGGTCAAGGTCAGGTTTCTTAATTAGGGGTGGATAACTGCCAGTTTAAAGGATTTTGGTACATAACCAGTGCTAATGGAAGAGTTTATTATTTTTAAAACAGGTTTAATTACCTCTGGAGTTATCTGTTAAAAGAAACTTGTAGGCAAGGGATCGAGAATGCAGGTTGATGATTTTGATGAGGATATTAATGAAATTAAGTCATTCTCATGAATAGGAGTGAAGCTTTGTAGTTGATTGTCTGCTATAATTACGCTGCTGTCTACAGGGTTACTTGTAAAATAATTTGGATTTATATTAACCGTCTGGATTTCTTGCCTGACGTTTTCAATTTTATTATTAAAAACGTTTTTTTATATACAGTGGGTACGGAAAGTATTCAGACCCCCTTAAATTTTTCACTCTTTGTTATATTGCAGCCATTTGCTAAAATCATTTAAGTTCATTCTTCTTCCTCATGAATGTACACGTAGCACCCCATATTGACAGAAAAACACAGAATTGTTGACATTGTTGCAGATTTATTAAAAAAGAAAAACTGAAATATCACATGGTCCTAATTATTCAGACCCTTTGCTGTGACACTCGTATATTTAACTCAGGTGGTTTCCATTTCTTCTGATCATCATTAAATGGTTCTACACCTTCATTTGAGTCCAGCTGTATTGATTATACTGATTGGACTTGATTAGGAAAGCCACACACCTGTCTATATAAGACCTTCCAGATCACAATGCATGTCAGAGCAAATGAGAATCATTAAGGTCAAAGGAACTGCCTGAAGAGCTCAGAGACAGAATTATGGCAAGGCACAGATCTGGCCAAGGTTACAAAAAGATTTCTGCTGCACTTAAGGTTCCTAAGAGCACAGTGGCCTCCATAATCCTCAAATGGAAGACGTTTGGGACGACCAGAACCCTTCCTAGAGCTGGCTGTCCGGCCAAACTAAACTATCGGGGGAGAAGAGCCTTGGTGAGAGAGGTAAAGAAGAACCCAAAGATCACTGTGGCTGAGCTCCAGAGATGCAGTCAGGAGATGGGAGACAGTTGTAGAAAGTCAACCATCACTGCAGCCCTCCACCAGTCGGGGCTTTATGGCAGAGTGGCCCGACGGAAGCCTCTACTCAGTGTAAGACACATGAAAGCCCGCATGGAGTTTGCTAAAAAACACCTGAAGGACTCCAAGATGGTGAGAAATAAGATTCTCTGGTCTAATGAGACCAAAATAGAACTTTTTGGCCTTAATTCTAAGCGGTATGTGTGGAGAAAACCAGGCACTGCTCATCACCTGTCCAATACAGTCCCAACAGTGAAGCATGGTGGTGGCAGCATCATGCTGTGGGGGTGTTTTTCAGCTGCAGGGACAGGACGACTGGTTGCAATTAAGGGAAAGATTAATGCGGCCAAGTACAGGGATATCCTGGACAAAAACCTTCTCCAGAGTGCTCTGGACCTCAGACTGGGCCGAAGGTTTACCTTCCAACAAGACAATGACTCTAAGCACACAGCTAAAATAACGAAGGAGTGGCTTCACAACAACTCTAGAGAGACCTAAAAATGGCTGTCCACCAACGTTTACCATCCAACCTGACAGAACTGGAGAGGACCTGCAAGGAGGAATGGCAGAGGATCCCCAAATCCAGGTGTGAAAAACTTGTTGCATCTTTCCCAAAAAGACTCCTGGCTGTATTAGATCAAAAGGGGGCTTCTACTAAATACTGAGCAAAGGGTCTGAATACTTAGGACCATGTGATATTTCAGTTTTTCTTTTTTAATAAATCTGCAACAATGTCAACAATTCTGTGTTTTTCTGTCAGTATGGGGTGCTATGTGTACATTCATGAGGAAGAAGAATTAACCTAAATGTTTTTAGCAAATACCTGCAATATAACAAAGAGTGAAAAATTTAAGGGGGTCTGAATACTTTCCGTACCCACTGTATATATATATATATATATATATATATACATTTTACAAAGTTTCATGTTGTAAATGACTATATAAATATACTGAAAGAAAACCTAAAAATACTGAACTTATGTATGCAAGTGCTGTAACCAAGGTTGTGAGATGGTTAAGATTCCTTTTTTGGAAGGTAAATATTGTGTCCGGCTTGTGGGTGGACCGATCTGGTGGGGAATCTGATTCAACTAGAAAGAAAAGGAAGAGGAAGCTAAAAATGAAATTATTTTGAGGGGAAACCACAGTTTCTCAAGAGCAAAAATTACCTCAAATGACAGCATGGTGCATCACCAGGGAACATAAGAAGAATTGTTAATAGAAAATTTAAAGAAGTGTTGGATTCATAAAATCTTCTACTATTTTGTTACCAAAAGCGAAGGTCTTTAGATAAAATTGGACACAGGAAAGAGGGAAGCCCTTTTTGGCAACAGCGCACCGATTGTGAGGAAATGATGATAATAGTGCATAATCAGTAATAATGATGATAATAATATTGACGTTAATATAGCATACCACTCCTTGAACTCTCAGGACATGTATTATTGATGTCCAGGGGATTGCAGCAATCTAAGACCTATTGCAAATTAAACATCAGTGTATTAGTCATTAGTCACAAGCAGAGGATTTCAGAATGTAGAGTGCACATACACTGCTGTGTGCCATTCGGTAGAGCAATAAATTAACACAACCCTAACACAATAGGATCATCAGGAAACTGCACACTCCCTATTAATAATTAAGCAACGGAAATGAACTTGAAATAAATTTGTCAACTGCAAAAACATGATATTTGTACAGTTATTAAACATTAACATTACCGCTTTTGGCATCTCTTCATGAAAATTTTGGGGGGGGAAGCCAGACATTACATACACAAATGATAAGCTTGTCAATAGCTTGTCATAGTATTCATAATAGTCACAAGTTTGGACACTGACGTTCTTTCCAGCCCGAATTTGAGGTTTTTTTTTTTTGTTGAATCAGAAAACGTAATAACAGAATTAACAATGCATTCTTATTTTATTTTAACCCTGAGGTTGATTCTTTCCAAAAACAGCACACCTTGGCATGCTTTTAGTGCTCGTTTTTTTTTTTTATTATTATTACAGCAAATTGACAACAAACGCAAGCTTGTATTTAAAGATGAACCAACAAGTTTTTTGTTTAAACCTGCATTATAACAGCATTAAACCTTCTGTTTTTTCTTTTCATTGAATCTGTTAAGAAAGATCCTATCCTGTCCCATCCTATCAACAATTACACATGTTTTGAATCTGTTTGTGTAGCATTTGCCATATGCCTATGCAAGCATGATAATGTATAAAACAAACAAACAAACAAACAAACAAACACAAAAAATATATATATATATATATATATATATATATATATATATATATATATATATATATATATATATATATATATATATATATATATAATAAAAAAACAAGAGTATTGCTGTCAGGGCTGCTGGGACAGAAAAAAAGCTTTTGACCAATCAGAATAAAGATTCACAACACTGTGGTATAATTCTATAAATCTATGAAGTGGGACCTCAGTGGTTAAGGCTCTGGATTAATGGACCGAAGGTTGTGGGTTCAAGCCTCAGTATCGCCAAGCTGCCAATTTTGGGCTCTTGAGGGAGGCCCTTAACACTCTCTGCTACTGGGGGCACTGTAACATAGCTGACGCCAGCTTCTTGACATCGCTGGGATATGTGAAGAAATAAGATAAATTATAAACAAATACGGCCATGCGCTCCTGTGTAAATCGATTAGCACTTAGTGTTATGTGGTCAGATTGTATTGTTTTCATTGTATTGTATCATTCTTCATGACGCAATTCTGTTGGTCTTAATCGCCATGCCTTGCATCGTGTTTAACAGTGAAATTCAGCATGACTCTGCAGTACCAAATCACGCCAAGCACTCGTTCAACAGACCGATTCATGCTAAATGTCCGATCAGATTTTAGGATTTGATCTGACAGCGCAGCCTCACGCGCGTTCATTTTCAACAAACAATCGGCTCTTCATTAAATAGTGATTCTTAGTTATCAGAGGTATCGATGCACTTTATGTGGCGAGGACACTTACTAGTCCTCAGCTCTGTGTTTTCTGTTATGTAGCTTTATGTTGTTAATGTAGCACCAGGGTTCTGGAGAAACGTTGTCTCATTTCACTGCGTCAGCTATATATGGTTGAAATGACAATAAAAGCTTTACTTGGATCTATTTTGAATTTTGCCTCAAGATAAGCTTAGTCCCAGCACTCCTGTTGCCCAAGATGCATACGAATGTTTTCTTTGGAGTTGAAGATGATAAATGCAGAGCAGGTGCTGTATTGTAGAGACTTGTGGTGAAAGAGTTTGTTCAATGTTTTTTTGATGTGTTTTTTTTTTACAAGCTGCTTCAGCGCAGCGACCGAACATGCCCCTAAAACACACACTCTACCATCACAGGTAATATGAGCCTGATGTAATGAAGGTTATAGCGGTTTAATGGCGAGGAGAGTTTCGCAAGTTCATTCTCACACATTCAGACACATTCATACGCGATACTTCATGAGATACTCGCTTGCAGATTCCTTGGAAGGTGTTAACTTATGATGAAACTGAATATCCAGCCCTCTTTATCATGTTAATGAATGGAAATAGGGGTTCTGCATTCATACGGGTTTGTTTTTTGTTGAATGCGGTTCCTCCCAGTTTCATCAAAAGAGTGCTTATTGTCATTATGCTTTCATTGCCCATACACAAATAGACCCCACCACCCCCACCGAATAGGCTTATTTATCCAGCTTAGGGTCAAGGTCAGTATTTAATTTGAAGTAGATTCTCTTGTTTATAGATAGTGTATCTCCTGTGTACTTTGTACTCTCCTCTGTCAATGCTCACGTATAGTACTTAGAAATCTTTCTTTTTTTATTTTTTATTTTTTTCCCCTAATATTAAAAATTACATATTATTTAACAGTTGTTTTTTTGTTTTTTTGTTTTTTTTTACAGTTGCAGATTCATTATGAAATACCAGGGAGATTAAATTATGCAATTGTGGGTGGGACTTCATGCTAAGAAAAGCCTGTGTAATCCGGCCAATCCCTGCCAGGCTGTCTTTGTGAGAGGTTGGAACACATGTCATGTGGGCAGGGCTTGAGTGGCGTGGTCAGGAGAGAGGTTTGTTTTTAAACTCGGAGGCTTCCTCTAATCACTCTAGATAGCAATCAGGGATGAGGACTGAGACGCTCGACCTGTTTTCTTTTTGGTTTTTTTGTGGAGGTATACACAAACAAGAACGATGCGTGCACACACACCATGAGGCGTGGAGGTGCTTTTTGTTAGGAAACAAAGCTTTTTGACCACGACTGAGGGCTACGTCACATGCTGGAAACCATGAAGTTCAACACGTGCATGTGGAATTGGTAAGACAGAGGTGGGAAGTACAAATAATTTGTTACTGTACTTAAGTAGGTTTTACGGGTATCAGTACTTTTTATTTCATTATTAATTTTTTCAGAAAACGTTTTACTTTCACTTATAAATTTTTTTTTAAACTAATATATGTAATTTCTTCTTCTTACATTTTTAATTCAGACTCGTTACTTCAATTTGAATCCTTTTGTTGACATGATCGCTGCCCTTTCAATCTACCACTGGTGTAGCATTTGCTGGCTCTCACACACCACAGATTTAGACTAGTCTATGAAGCTAACAAGTGCGACGAAAGGCAACAATTAGTCTGTGGGTAACGTGGATGAGACAGAGGGAGTCAATGATGTAAACATGACTGAGAACAGAGACATTCCTGATCACCTGATCAACATCTTTTCTCTGCTTGTGTTCTATATGGTGGATGTTCAGCCTGGATACATTCATTAGATAACTAAATTTTAAATAATTTTGTATTAATATAATATGATGTGAGGTCCAGTTACCAGCATGACACTAAAACAGGTAGTAGTAATGACTACTTTTTACTAAAGTACATGTCAAATCCCCAAACAATACTTTCACTTGAGTGATAAAGTGTAGTCAGTACTTTTACCAGAGACTTTTAAAACACTGTTTTTTCATAATTTTGGTGAGAAGTTCCTTATTTACAAATGCGACAGCTGTGGTTTCAGTTTCATAAACGTAGCAAGGCTGTGGGAATAATATTGTAGACGATCAATGCAAATGTATAATAGACAGGACTTGGTAATGCATGATTCAAAAAGGGCAAAGCTTTTTGTGTGGGTAAGTATAAGGGAGCCTAATACTGATTAGGGTTATGTAATGGTAAAGCCGGTTTTTTTCTGTTGCTCAGTTGCTGCTGAGCTGCTTGTGTGCTAAGCCACTGTGTCTCCTATCAGGAAATATGATGCAAAATGATTCATTTTAATAATAAAAATAAATAAATAATAATAAAATCTAGTGTGCAGGGCTTAGGGCTATTGGACTATTTTCTGTGAGAGACAAGGGCAAAGTGCTAATTTGTTTGATTACATTCTGTAACCAACATGAACTTCCTCACACACATTTACAGCAATTTTCATAAACCCTTATCCGGAGCGACTTACATTTTCTTCATTTATATACCTGTGCAGTGGTGTGATTAGGGGCTCAGGACTCTCAGGGGCTCAGGAATAGGAGCTTCGTAAGGATGGGATTTGAACTCATGACTTTCTGATCCAAAGACCAATTGTCTTAGCCATTAATCTACCTTCCCACACAAGTGTGTGATTGCGTGCGTGTGTGTGTGTGTGTGTTTTACAGGCATATTCAGGACCCAGCGAGTCAGAGGTTGACCTGGAACAAGCCACCCAAAAGTGTCCTTGTAATTAAAAAGATTCAGGATGCCAGTCTTCTGCAGCCTTTCAAAGAGCTTTGCATCTTCCTCACAGAGGTCTGAATATATCCTCATACCACTATTTCTTATTCAGAATATGCAGCATGTGAAATTCTCCAAGTCCTATAAGCAGTTTCTTACTTCATAGCTGTAGAGCAGCATAAATTGCATAACATAAAAAAAAAAAATTATTGACATCATTAGCTGTTGCTGTTGAACTGGCTTGTTGTCTCTTTATGCTTTTGTATGCAACATAAGCTCACTCGTATTTCCTGTCCTGTATCATCTCCCCTCCTTAGCAGAAAAAAATGATTGTTTACGTGGAGAGGAAAGTCCTGGAGGATCCCGCCATTTCGAACGACGAGAGCTTCGTGGCGGTGAAAAGGAGCTTTTGCACTTTTCGAGACGGTACACCAACTCACCATGCATACGTAGATGTTTCAAGAGTGCCAGTGTTTTATTTAATCCCTAACCTGCACTTCTGCTGCTGTACTTCTCACAGATTATGATGATATCTCCAACCGGGTCGATTTCATCATTTGTTTGGGAGGCGATGGAACTTTGCTGTATGCTTCCTCTCTCTTTCAGGTCAGATGAAAGACTTGATTATAAAATTACAGGGAACAAGTTCGTGTTCAAGTGTTGTGAAAGACAAAGCGCTTAGTCAAACCTTTTGGAGATTTAGATTTCAGATTATGGCAGTAAAGGACATATGTAGAGGCCTGGATTACTAACTACACTGTATAAAATTGTTTTTTAGTTTTTTTTTATAGTTTTTTTTTTATACATTTCCTTGCTAAGAGTTTATCTTTTATTCAGGGAAATTGTAGTCTTTTTTGCTTTGTGACTAAAATTTTATGCAAAATTTAGCCAAAACCTTTATGCAAAAAAAAAAAATAATAAAATAAAATAAAAAACTGCTCTCCAATTTACAAACCAGAAAACAATTTCTGTAATAAGTGGAATTATTCCTATTAGCTACATAGATCCTGTAACACCGACATCTTTTTAAAAACGTTACAAACATACTACTGAATTACTTTTGACAACTTAAATCTAAACTTCTTCCATTATGGTTCCAAACATGATAAACATAACTCCAAACATCTTCCAAGTGTTCGGAATGCTTGGCACAACACCACGAGCTTCAGTTAAGCTGTTTTGCAATATGTATTTATTTTTTTTTATTTTTTTTATTGGTTTTACAGGTTTAACAGCCAGGTTGTATAAGCAGCAGGATTCTTATTTGAGTTATTCAAATTAAGCATATATAATGTGATGTGTGATATGAATCCAAATGCGGCCCTGACTCATACATTTTGAATAAAATAATGTTAGTCAATGTAGAAATTCTTGTGTACACAGTGTGTATGTGTGTGTGTGTGTGTGTGTGTGTGTGTGTGTCCGATCAGGAATAACCTAATAGTCACTGATTAGACTATATAATATTATGATCACCTGCCTAAAATTGTTTGATCGCCAAAACAGTCCTGACCTGTCAAACATTAACAGCAATACCTTCTTCAACAATGTGAGCTACAGGAGCTCGTCTGTTGGATCCGACCACACGGGCCAGCCGTCGCCACTGTTTCTTCCTTGGAGCACTTTTGATAGATACTGACCACTGCCGTCCGGGAACATCCCACATGAGCTGCAGTTTTGGAGACGCTCTGACCCAGTCGTCTAGACATCCCAATTTGTCTCTTGTCAAACTCAATCAAATCCTTACGTTTACCCATTTTCCCTGCTTCTAACACTTTAAGTTTGAGGACAAAATGTTCACTTGCTGTCGAATAAATACCACCCAATAACTGGCACCTTAATAAAGAGATAATCAGTGTTATTCACTTCACCACTCATAATGTTATGCCTAATCGGTATATGTATGTATGTGTATATATACACTTGAAAGCATTCGATTACTATATGAAATGTATGATTATGTATTAATTAGCTGCTGGCAGAAGACAAACACTAGCTTGCACCGAAAAGGGTAAAGATAGCAAATAATAATATAAAATAAAATGATCGGAAAGACGCGTCGGTCCATATCCGAATGAGAGTAGCCATATTCTGATCTTGTGCTTTAGTTGTTGTTGTTGATTGTTACTGTTCTTCATTAATGTAAAGAAATGTTAAATCAGACCACTTTCATCTTCACCAAAGATGTTTCTCTTCGTGTTCTAGGAGAGTGTGCCTCCAGTTATGCCTTTCC